>NW_004955470.1:8820830-9003473 GCF_000276665.1 Chinchilla lanigera | reverse complement strand
AAAAAAATAAAAATAAAATACTCAAGTAAGATTCATGACTTCATAATAACTCAAATGATGTTAATGATATTCCGCAAAGATTTTCTCTGCTTACATTTCACACTTCCTTCAGCCTTGTCTGTGTTTCCCAGTGAACTTCCTACTAAATGACAAATTTAAACTTTGAAAGCTAAGTAGAAACAAGTATATAGGGTAAGACATTGTATTTAAAAGGTCTATTGCAGTAAATTTATAAATTTCGGTCTCTTGATAGGATGCAAATCCTTTAACACCAAAAAAATGAGCAAATACACAGGTCCAAGATTCCCTGGGTACAACTACCCACACCTACAGATCCATCATTCTTTTGTACTGTATATTCACTCAAGTAGTATTTGTTGAGCTACCCTTATGCCCCATATTTAATGACCAGAGCATAAGAATATTAAGGTGCATAGTCAATGAAATTCAAGGTGACATTCAGAGCCAGAAAATTTTGATACAATCTTAACATCACCAGGTACTAAAACAACAGATTATTTTTATTAATCTTTTCCTTCAAGTCTCTAGGAAATATTGTAAAATGAGTTCTCAAAGCTCACCTCAGTGTTTGGCCTAATGTTCACCATAGACAATCAGAAATCAATGCTACAAGACATATTCACCCTTTCATTGAACTGTTTGCTTACCCTGCACAAAGAACTTCAACTCAAAGAGAATATTGAGAATCACTGTTTTTTTACTTTTTATTTTTATTTTTATTTATTTATTTATTTTGGCTTTTCTCCGGTACCGGGAACCGAACTCACGACCTTGCGCTTGCCAGGCAGGCGCTTTTTGCCGCTGAGCTAAATCCCCAGCCCCTACTTTTTATTTTTAAAAATGTTTTTATTTTTGAGAATCACTGTTTTTATTAATCATATGGTCCAACTTTTAGCCCACACCATTTTTGCATAAATAAAATATTCATATTCCTATCTTTGTATAATTATAACTTTTACTTTTTCTAGTTCATTCTATTTGCAGCTGTAGTTTCTTTTCTTTTCTCCCTTTATGAATTAGAACAATTCATTCTCACTTGATACTACAGTCAAAACTGGATATTCTGAAGTTTTTTAACTGAACATACAATTGGAATTGGAATAGCAAGAAAAATGTAGCATATGCCTGTCAATCGTTTATTATTAAAATCTATATCTGTGTCTATGTATCTGTCCTGTTCCATCTCAAATACATTATCACCTTTAATAGTTCCCTTCCCTCCTCCTCAGATTCTTCAATGTCAATTTAATACTATTATTTTTAAAATAAGTTATCTTAAATGTACAACTTTTATGAGGTACAGTATAATAATTTAGTACCATTATCCACTGTGAAATGATCTAATCAAGGTGGCTAATATCTCCTATTCTTAAATTTTTTGATTTGTACATAATAATTGTACATGTATATGGAGTTCAGAATGGTTTTCCAGTACATGTGTGCAGCATGTAAAGATCAGATTAAGGTAATTAATATTTCCCTCCCTTATCAATACTTTGTGTTTGAGGATTGTGAGCTCTTCCTTTCAGATATTGTGCACTATTTTTGTGACTTTGTTAAGAATCAGTTGGATATAAGTACATGAGGTTTACTTCAGGGTCTGTAGTCTGTCCCCTGGTCTCTTTTGATGTCAATGTCATGTTATTTTAATAGTGCTATACTATAGCTTTATAGCATATTTTGTTTAGTGTTTTACTTCCATCTGTGCCCATTCTGCATAGGTTTGCTTTGCCTACTTAAGGTTGCTTGTGACATTCTTATGAATTCTACTATTTTTCCCACTTCTTTGAAGAATGTTGTTTGTGTTTTTGATAGAAATTATATTGTGTCTATAAATCACTTTGGGTATTATGGAAATTTTAACAATATAAATACATCTAATTCAAGAATATGAGATGTCTTTCTTTTGTGTGTACCCTCTTCAATTGATTTAATCAGAATTTTATAATTTTCATTGTAAATGTCTTCCATTTCCTTGGTTAAAAGTATTCTTGAGTTGTTTGTTTGTTTGTTTTGTGTGGAAGTGGGTCTTTTTTGGTATTGTGAATAGGAATTCTCCGGTGATTTTTTTCTTACCAATCTTTTATTGGTTAAGAAAAAAACCATGAAAGAAATTGTTTCTGAGGTTTTGGGAGTGATTTTGTATCCTGTAGTATTATTAAATTTGTTTATTAATTCTAATATATAATAGTCTTCATTAAATCTTTAGATATCTTTATGTACAGAATCACATCCCCTGCAAATAGGAACAACTCAACTTCTTTCTTTCCTAGTATATGTCTGCTATTTATGTCTCTGCTCTGGAGAAGATATTCAGCACTGTGCTGAGTAAGTGTGGTGTGAAGAGAAATTGTTTCTTTGTTCCAGCTCTTGGAAGAAAAGCTATAAGCTAACAACTATACTGTTTCACTGATATTTTGTATTTTGTTAGTTGTGGGTTTCTTATATCCAGGCTTTATTATTTTGACAGATATTTTGCTATAGTTAATTTTTTCAGCATTTTCGTTATGAATGGATATTGAATTTTATCCAATGCCTTTGCTGCATATATTGAGATAATCAGGATTACTGTTCTTTTTGTTGAGGTGACATGTTACATTTACTTATTTCTGTAGAGTGAACCATCCTTGCATTCCTAGACCCTACTTGAATATGATGAATGACCTTTTTGGTATGCTGTGGGATCTGACTTGCTAATATTATAGTGAGAGCTTTACAGTGATGTTGATTAAAAAAATTTGTCTACAGCTCTGTGTGTGTGTGTGTGCATGCACGTGTTTGTGTGTGTGGCCTGATTTCACTATCAGAGTAATCTTGGCTTTGATGAATGAGGTAAGAATTACCTCCCTTGCTGAGCATGGTGGTGCATACTTGTAATCCCAGTATTCAGGAAGCTGAGGCAGGAGGATCGTTGTGAGTTCAAGACCAGCCTAGGCTACAAAGTGAGCACAAGGCCAGCCTGAACTGCCTAGTGAGACCTTGTCTCAAAAAGACTAAATAAATAAATAAATAAATATCTCCCTTTAATTTTTTTTGCAGTTGTTTGAGAATTATTTTTTCCTGAAAAGTGTGATAAAATTTAGCCAGGACCATCTCATCCTGTACTGTTATGGTTTGTGTCTAGATGTTCCCCCAAAGCCTCATGCAGTCTTCGGGCTTTTTCAGAAGCGGCTGTGTCTAGAGTGAGTGATGCTGAGATTAAGGGCTTGTGATTAGTCCACTGATTGGTCTGGCATGGCCTTAATCCCAGTAACCAAGACAGAGCATAAGATGGGGCAGGAAGATGCTGTTAAGGTCCTTTGTTTCTTCTGCTGTCTTCCACAGCCATGAACCATCTCCCCTCTGCCATGTGTCACCCTGACTTGGAGCCAGCTGAGCATGGACTGAAACCTTCTCAAACTGTGAGCTAAATAAACCTTTCCTTCTTTAACTTTGGGCGTCAGGTATTTTGTCTCAGGAACTAGAAAAATAACTGAGCCATGTGTTTTTCTTCTTCTGTTCTTTCCTTGTTTGCTGATGATTAATTTTTACCAGAAGTTATCGGTGTATTTACATTTCTGTCTTCAGTGTTTAATTCTGGTAGGATATAGACACACAGAAGGTTATCCAGTTTTTTCAAATTTTCCAATCTGTTGTAGTATAGTTGTTTGTGAAAGTCTATGATGATCTTTTGCATTTCTGTGGTTGTCAGTTGCAGTATATTTAATGTTTATTTGAGTCTTATTTTCTTCTTAGTTGATCTAGCTAAAAGACTGTCAATTTTGTTTATATCTGAATAAACCTTTTGTTTCACTGATATTTTGTGTTTGTGTTACTATTTCATGTATTTCTCTTCTGAATTTTGTGATTTCTCACCTTTAAATTCTTGGCTTATTCTTGAGATTGGCTTATTCTTTCTTTTCTATGGTTTTGAAAAACATCAGTAGGTCATTTATTAAAAATCATTCTTATTTTTATATAGGCATTAATACATTTAAAAATCTTTCTTATTTCTCTAGTCTATCAGATGAGCAGTGTGTTTGTGTGCATGTGTGTGTATGCATGTGCATGTGTGTGTGTTCCAGAGTCATGCAGTGCTAGGGGTAGAACCCAGAGCTTTGAACATGACAGATAACTCTTCAACCACTGAGCTATACTTACAGTCTCCAATAAAGCTTATGTTGTGCTTTCAGTTTCACTTGTTTCAAGAACATTTTAATTTATCTTTTGAATCCTTCAATAAGTCATTGCTTATTTGGTAGCATGTTGTTCAGTTTCCATAAATTTGTAAAATTTCTGTATTTCTTTTGATGTTTATTCCTAGCTACATTCCACTGATGTCAGAGAAGATGCAAAATATTAACTCAGTGAATTTATTTGTATGTGTCAAATTTGTTTTAAGGTTGCTTATATGTGTCTGGTGGCTTAATATGTGGTCTATTCTAGACAAAGTTTTATATGCTGATGAGGAGATACTCTTCTCTGTAGTTGGTGGATGAACAGTTTTTAAATACTAATTAAGTCCATTTGACCTACAGTATTGTTTAACTCTGATATTTCTTTGTTGAGTTTTTCATGGAATGATTTGTCCATCGATGAAAGAGTGTTAAAAACTCCCACCATTGTTGCCGGTTTTGTACTGAATCTCATCTCTCGTATTAGATCTAATAATATTTGTTTTATAAAATAGGGTGTTCCGGTATTGAGTGCATACATATTTATAATTGTTAAATATTCTTGTTGAAACAGTTCTTTGTATCATGACATTGCCTCTTTGTGGCTTTCTGGTTTATTTTAATAATGCTTGATTAGTTCCTGTTTCTTTTTGTGTACCTGTCTTTCAGTGGATTTTATACTTTCATGTGTTTTCATAATGGTAATTATCATTCTTATGCTGCTAGATCTAGGATTACCTTAGGCATCTCTTGTAAGGCACATTTGATGGTGATCAATTTCTTCAGTTTTTGCTTGTCTGTCTTGAAAGTTTATAGTTCTCTTTCATTTCTGAAGGATAGCTTTACTGGGTATAATATTCTTGGGTGATGTATTTGCTTTGGTTTGGTTTTCTTTTGTGGGTTTGGTTTTTTTTTTTTTTTTTGGTACCAGGAATCAAACTCATGACCTCCCACTTGCCTGGAAGGTGCTGTGCCCTGTTCTGGTTTTTTCTTTGTTTGTTTTCTCTTTGTTATACGTTGCTAGAGTCATTGAGTTCCTTTGGAGCTATTGAGTTACCTTGTTTTACTTTGTACATATCTTTACCTTCCTGTGTTGAAAGGCATGCATCTGGTGGATTAGGACTACTTCTATAGATTGGTTTTTGCAACAAATATCTTTCTCTTGAAGCTGTCTTGGGCTATTGGTTTCATATGAGGTATTGGCTTTATTTCCACGGTGTACTGCAGTTTAGTCTTTAGCTTCATGGATGTAATTAATGGTTTGGAGACATAGTGGGTACTGCACACAGCAGGATCCAATAAACCCACGGTCCCTGGCTGACACAGGAGCACGGGCACACTCTAGTAACCCAGGTGAGGGGCAGTGCCAGGTACACACTGGGTAGCCATTCGTACAATGGAGTTGTTTCATCTGGATATTTCTTCAGGCAACACCAGAGCACATTCTTCTGCTGACAAGATTCCAAGTGGTGGAAGGTCGTGAAACAGTTCTTCTCAGTTCAGAGATAACATGTTCCACACATGGCTTTCCTGCATGTGGCTACAGTGGGCAAGAGTGGGCCTCCTCTGACAGTCACAGTGGTGGCACTGCTCATGGGTGGTGCGTTTGCAGAGACCCACGCAGCTCTCCTTGTCACAGCAATAGTGGAAGCCCAAGCAAGGATTCCTATGGGGGTGATGACTCATAGTTTTTCTCTCCTTTTGTTACAACAGCAAAAAAATTAAAAATAAATAAATAAAAAAGGACACATAAATAAACCACACATCTATCGCTGTCTGGTTATTGGCCAAGGAGACAAAACATAAGTTAGAAAAAGAGATATCGTTTTCAGTGTATGATGCAGGGCAAACTGGATATTTGCATGAAGAAGACTAAAGCTAGATCTACCTCTCACCCTGTCCAAACCCAACTCAACATGGATCAAAGACTCTAGTGTGAGACCTGAAACTTCTTCAAACACACTAGAGAGAAAAATAGAGGAAACACTTCTAGATACAGGAATGTGCAATGGTTTCGAGGATATTACTCCAACACTCTGGGAAATAAAAACCAGATTGAGAAGTGGTATTGTGTCAAATTAAAAAGTTTCTTCACAGCAAACATTCAACAGAGTAAAAAGACAACTTAGACAGTGGAAGAATATATGTCCTAGCTATTTATTTGAGAATGTATGTCCTAGCTATTTATTTGAGAATATATGTCCTAGCTATTTATTTGAAATGGCTAGTATCTAGAATAAAGAACTCAAAAAATTACCAACAAAAGAACAAATAAAGCATCCATAAACGGGCAAAACATATGAACAGACACTTTTCAAAAGAAATAGTACAAATGGCCAACAAATATATGAAAAATGTTCAAAATCTTTAGCCATCAAGAAAATACAAATCAAAACTTCATTGCAATTTACTTCAACCCAGTTAGAATTGGCTATTAGTACAAAAGAACAAATGCTGGTGAAGATGTGGAAAAAAAAGAATATTTATGCACTGTGGTGAATGTGTAGTTTAGTACAGTTTCTATGAAAAAAAGTGTAGATTTGCCTCAGAATTTAAAATTAGAACTGCAGTATCATCCAGATACACCGTTCCTTAGCATAGGCCCAAAGGAAATGAAGGCAGCATACAAAAGGGATGCCTGCACGCTCAGACATACGGTGGCTGAGGTATGGAATCTGCTGAGGTCCTGTCAACAGATGACAGGATAAAGAAAGCATGCTGTGTGTACAGAACGAGTATTAGTCCTAAAAATGACTGAAATCCTGTCGTTTTCAGGGAAATGGATGGATCTGCGATCATCATAGTAGGTGGAATAAGCCAGACTCACACAGGTAAATTCGCGTGTTTTCTGTCATATGTAGAACCATAAGGGGAAAAAGCAAGATGGCCTGAAGTTGGAAGAGGGACTCTTCAGGAAAGGGAGAGGCAGGAGGACAGGGCAGTGGTAGGGAGTGTGCAAACCAAAGCACAGTGTTTGCATGTGTGGAAATTCACAGTGAAATTCATTAAATTGTACAATTACTGAGTTAAGTTTATATTGAAGAAGAGGAGACGCAAGGACTGTCACTCTATTTTCCTCATCTGAGGGCACAGCGAAGAAATGACCATCCACAAGCCAGGAATAATGTCCTTGGCAGACGGTGATTCAGCTGGCAGGTGGTCTGTGCTATGGCTTCTACGGAGATGCTCCCCTAGTAAGTCCCAGGTAGGCCTTTTGGAGTGACTGGATCATGGGTGTGTAGTACCGATTAGTCTATTGCTTGAGCATAGTGTGGGTGATGCACTTGCTAAAGAGGAAAAACCCATCCTGTGCATGGGCGGCAGGAAACAATTGGCTGGTAGCCTGGGTGGAATAAAAAGAGAAGAAAGGAGTGAAGCTTGTGACTTCCTGTTCACCCTGCCATGGACTGTTTCTCCCCTGCCATGTCAACTGCCTTAGAACCAGCCAACTATGGACTGAAACCTCTACAATCTCTGAGTTGAAATAAATGTTTCCTCCTTTAACTTGTGAATGTTGAGTATTTTGTCCCAACAATGAGAAAGTAACTAAGAAAATCTGTGACTCTGCAGCCATTAGAACTGTAACAAAAGCCATCAAAATGGAATTAACCATACACACATGTTTATATATATATACATGGACTCGTGCATGTCTTAATCCCCTTTTGTGCTGCTGATAGCACCAGAGACTGGGTAAATAATAAGGAAAAAAATGTTTATTTTGGCTCATAGTTCTGGCTGAAAGTTGAGGAAGCACACCTGGTGGTATCCTTTAAGCTGTATAGCTCAAGATGGCACAGCTATCACGTGCCAGGGGATAGGCAGGGCATGAATCACATCCACAAACTGGCTGACTGAGCTCACCCACGTATCCATAAATCAGAGGAACAAATGGCCTATTCAGAAAGACAGAGCCTGAATCACTACTTACGTGTCTCCCCTCCTAATAATGTCATAATAAGGCTAAAATTTCAACAGAATTTTGAAGGGGAGGGAAAAATGATTCATTTGCAATAGGTCTATGTACCAGTTCCCAAAGATGAATGTAATAATCATATATTGCAAATAAAATCTAATAAAAGGAAAGAAGAAGAATGAAAATAAGATACAAAGAGATTCCTATTTGTCTCAAAATCCCACTATTTGTCTCAAATTTTAAAGGTTGTGATTCTCCCTGTATCTACCCAATTACATCTCCACCCACTCAGTTATGACTGCTAATTTTTCTCTCCTTTCTTCATTTGCTTTTTCCTCATAGATTCCCTACTATGAATTTCTCTAATAATATAACATTAGTTTGGGCTCCTATTTGATCTTACAAAATGTTTCTGGCGTCGTACTCTAACCCTGACATGTCCAGAACTCACCCATTCTCATGCTAGTCCATTCCGTTACTTCCACTGTCTACTTGTGTTCTGAGCACCCGTTGATGTCAATGATCTGTGTTGATGAACACAGGGGTTGTTTTACTGTAGGTGCAGTTATGAACTAGGCTGCTGCAAGCATTTTTGTAAGCACTGCTTGCTTTATGTGCATAAGAGATTTTCTAAAGGATCTTCCTGGGAGTGGAATGTTTGGGTCATAGTGGGTCTACATTGCCTGCTTTACTTTTTTATAAAGTACAAGTCTGTGTGTGCCGGCTGGTGACGCACCAAATGTTAGATGTCTCAAACTCCTCACCACACTTTACAGTTGCAGGCACAATTGCAAATCTTTGCTTAGGCAATTTGTAATTGCTAAATTGTGAAAGCAACCCATACACCGAGGATGGATCCAATCCATCCACTGAGGATTGGATAAGAAAATTGTGGTACTTTTATATAATGGAATATTACTCAGCTACAAAGAAAGATAAACTCGAGGCTTTTATAGGTGAATGGTCACAACTAGAGACCATGCTCATAAGTGAAATAAATCAGACCTACATGTGCAAGCACCTCATTGTTTCACTAGTGTAAAATCTGAAAGAGTTAATTTAAACTCACAGGTATGATAGACATTGTGAAATGATAGGAAAACACTCAAGGGTAAAGGGCAACTGGGATGGGGAAAAAGAGAAGGGAAAGAAGGAGAAATTTTGTATGTATGTATATACAGGATAGTTAACATAGTTGTTCTACTGTCTTCTATTTCTTTGCTGAAAGAAACTGTCAATGAGTCCTTGGTTGATCAATACTGCATATCTCTATCTATTTTCATGAGAAACCACTTTGAAGACATCAATATGTAATACAACAAGCATTATTAATTTCCTACCACTTTGTTTGTAACTCTGTATTGTCTGTACTGTTCTTTTGCTATTTTGTAAAAGGCTGTCTGTCTGTTAATGTTTTCCTCCTTTTATTTTTAAATAAACAAACAAACAAACAAAAACAAATCTGTGCTTAGGTTCCCCGCGCAAGTTAGTGAATTCCTTGAGATTCAGTGCTTCAGGTTCTGGATATATAAATTAGATTACTGTTTGTTGAGAGGAGACAGAGAGAGAGAGAGAGACAGACACAGATAGAGAGAGAGACACAGACACGGACACAGAGAGAGGCGCTGAGACAGACAGAGAGACAGAGAGAAAGACAATGAGTTACCGAGAACAGTGCCTGATGTTGAGTGACTGTTTTGTCAAGGTCCACTACTATTTGCAGGCAAAATTTTATTCAACAATTGCTACTTTATTAAGTTTTATGAGACTATGGTAATTTACTTTGTTTTTCAACTAAAATTCTCCCCATTTAGTGCAGCTTTTAAAGGCCTTTTCTCTCCTTCTCTCTTTCCTTTCTCTCCCTGTGTTTTGTTTCTTTGGCTTTCTAATATCCCCCAATCTTATTTCTCAGTCAAAACTTGATGTAACATCCTATGCACCATGTGAAATACAGTCTGTGCTTGTGGACTTTGCTTTCTGTTCGTGTATTTTTAATAAAACAATTTGGCTACACTGACCCAGTTGCTAGTATAAAAACTCACATCTGGAAGTTGCTGTCCTAGAATTAACAGAGTAGTTCAGGAAAAATAAAGATCCACTTGACTTCCAGCAGCTCTCAACTGCCTGACTGTGTGTGCATGTGTGTGCATGTGTGTGCGTGTGTGCGTGTGCATGTGTGTGCATGCACATGTCCCCTGCTCCCTCTACAGTGAAGCTAGAAGCCCACAGAGATGTTCAGATCTGTACCTGTGGTTGTTCTCTACTTGGACACATTTTGGACTAGAATTTAATAGCTCAGAGAAATAATCTTTCCACATCAGGATTCTTTTCTGTCTTAGTTACTTTTCTCACTGGTGACACAAAATACCTGACACCCAAAGTTAAAGGAGGGGAGGTTTATTTTGGCTCACAGATTGGAGCGGGTTCCGTCCATAGCTGGCTGGCTGCAAGGCAGGGTGGTGTGGCAGAGGAGACACGGTACATGGCACATCACGTCAGGCAGAAAGCAGCAAAGTAGCTTCTTTCTGTGCTTTTATATTCCATCCAGACAGTCCAAACTTTGGGTAGTGCCACCCACAGCTAGGGTGGGGCGCCCTTGACCCCAGGATCCTTAATCCCACCCTCACACACTCTACTCCATCCACCTTTGATACTCCCCACCTATGACCACATAAGACTTCAGGGGACATCTAGATACAAGCCATAATAGCCTCCAAATTTTAACATCCTTTCTTACCACTTCACATGATTAAGGATCATTGAGAACTGGGGTTAAACCACTTTCAGGAGACTTCCACCTACACTCACTCACTGTCTCCTGAGGAGCTACTGGCAGCTTTTGAGTGTGAGCTCTGAGCATGCCTGAGCAGCGTAGCAAAAAGGCATTATCTTGGCCAGTGATAGATGAAATGCAAGCACCAAATGATGCAATTCCTTCCTACATATTCTTGTAGCAGAATAGGGTCCAATCGCGTCTCCTGTGCATCTGCAACCTCCACAACATGCTGTCACTGGGAAGCAGATCTTTAAGATAAGATGATGATGATGCCATGCTGACTAGAGCAGCTTAAACCCCATGGGCAGTGTCCTTACAGGAAGAGGAGAAGACATTTGGAGACTAAACACAGAAGAAGAGGTGGTCTGTGGAGAGAAGAGTGTTGGGTGACAGGGACACCAGAGAGGAATTCCTGGAACTGCAAGGTTCTGGAAGGACCCAGGAATCTCCTCCGAGCCCCTAGAGTGAGCACATCCTACAACACACACCTTCCAGACTTCAGCCTCCACAGTGGCAAGGGAGCGCTTTTCCTTTGTTTCAAAGACACCCAGCTTGTGGTAATGTATTGTGGCAGCCTTAGGCGATTAATACAACCAGAGAGCCAACGAGGAAAGTTCTGAGAAAAGAAGGACATAAACCTTACCTTATATACTGTATATTATACACACATGCTTATATGTGAATATATTTACAACTGATGCAAATATTGTGCAATCTCTATGTTTATGCACAGTAAACACATATATTGAAATATACATTATACAACATAATTTGTACATATTACACTTACAATCTAAAATATTAATGTATAAATAATTATATACTCATATTCATTTCATGACTGTATATAACGAACTAGTCATGTAATATAGTGTGGGAGAAAGCTCTAAATTATGCATCTAAGCAGTGCGTGTTTGTATTATGCATATGTGCATGTATGTGTATGTGCATGCATGCATGTGTGTGTGTGTGTGTGTGTAGGGGCAGGGAAATGAGAAATTGCTTTTCATTCTGGACTTTGCTCTAAAGACCCCCTCTGACACCAAGGGCTGGCCCCTTCTTTGCAGCTACTCTTGCAGACTTGTGCAGAATGATTGTTTGCACTCTCAATGTATGTGTGCCACCAAGGCAAAAGATTTCCTTAAAGGATATCTCTGGAGTGTGCAGGCCCGCAATTCTCCCAAACTGCAGAGAGGTTGCATTCTCATTGTCAACAGCCTTGGAGAGCGCAGGTGTGCAGGTGCAGCCCTGATGCTGGTCCAGGGGGCCACAGGAGCTCAGCATCTGTCATCTCACTCCGCATGGACATCCTCACTTTCATTCTCTCTCTTTGAATGGTGACTAAGTTTTTTTTTTTTTGTTTTGTTTTGTTTTTTTTGGTGACTAAGTTTCAAGATAAGACCCACCACTAAGACTGGCACACCAGATCCACCGCTGTCTTCTTCCAGGTGGGCCCTACCTTAACAATGGTGTGCTGGGTTCAGGTCGTTCCCCAGGAGACCCTGTGAGCCAGGCCTGGACACCTGCTCTCATGAAGGCTGCTGGCACTAGAGATTCCAGCTGCTCAATGCCCCCTGGATCCCCTTGCAGGTGGCTCACTTGTCCTCACTCTCCACAGGATGGACTTGTAGAGAGAATAGATCCCTGTAGACCTGGGGATGTGCTACTTCAACAAGAAGTAAATTGCAACTAAGCGCCTCCTCCCCCTCCTGAAACTTTACCACACCACTCTCCGCTTTGCCTTCTTATTTCTTTTATGTCTTAGTTCCCTCTTACCCTTGTGACCTCTAGTATTCCATTATGGTTATGGGCTTTCTAATCCCTTCCTAACAGCTTCTACTCAGCAGGAAGGGGAAAAATGGACCATGTTATAAGCAACACCACGGTGGTGAGCTGTCTGGATGGTGGGGCTCTTCTGTGTGCCTCATTCTGACTCTCAGCAGCTGCAACCTGGACACCGTCGCCAGCAGGAGCATTTGCAAGTATCCAATTATGGGTCTGACACTCTACGAGGGAATTACAGTCCCCAGCACCTGTGCAAATCAAAAGTCTAGTTTCAGCATTTCTTGCAATTAGCAGAGGGCAGTTTTCTCCACGGTGTGTAGCCAGTTGGGGTGATGAGCAATTCCCACCAAAAGCCCCATGAGACAGCTGGTAACCATGCTGGGGATGGCACTGCCTCAGTGTGTGAGCCCATAAAAATGCGAGATGATGGTACCCATCTTGGGCAGTGTTCCCCAGGCTTGTCTGCTCTTGCTTTTGTCGAGAGTCTCAAGGGACCGCTAGGTTTGCACCCTCTTTCTTGAACAGTTCTTCCAACAGAGAGGCAAGTGCACTTACTCCAGCTGTCTTCTTCCATTGCTACACTTTTCTCAACGTAGATTCAGAATTATAAACACTGCAAATGTTCCATGCATTCCTCTGAGTGCCAGCACAGGCTGACAAGTTGGTAGAAGTTGTAGGGTGGGATGCACCTCACAAACGGGAAGGGGGGTGTGAAATCATGGTACAGGGGACAGAATCCTCCCTAGGGGGCACGTGGCTCTCTGAGCTAATCAGCTAGGAGGCCTCATCCCGTTTGTGCCCACAGAGGCTCTGTACCCACACTGCCTGTGCTCTTAGCAGTTGTGTGTTCAGTAGATGCACTCAGGTCAGCCTGGAATAGCAAAGTATCCCTGAGCACAGCACAGACTTTGACTTAGTGATGCCTGTATTGTCCAGGGCAATAAGGTGTCTAGCTTTGCTTTTTTATTAAAAAAATTGTCACCTCTCTGAAATGGGTTATTAAATGGCAAGGGTATTTTAGAAGTCAGACTGCACAGCTAATGACATTGGACAAGTGAGTTTTATGGCTTATATTCTTCAAGCAAGATGAGAGCACCCCAGGAGATGGTCCTTGAGCACTCCATCACTTGCGCCCCATCCTTGTAGTCAGTGAAACTCAGAACGGACTGTCTAGAGCCTCCAGAGAGATCAGTGACACGAATAGAATCTGCATGGCCAAGTAACCCATATTTTTTTGGCCATTTCCTGCCATGCAGCCCCCACTTCCTTTTGGGACAAGAAATTCAATTTTTGAGAAGCTAAACAATCAAATGACATTCCTTGTTCCAGTTGCCTTCTGCATCTCACTAGTCTACCATTTATCTAATTTGGCCTTGGTAATATTAACATACTTAAGGCAGGGAGTGGGACTTAGTGGTACAGCACTTGCCTAGGGTGTATGAAGCCCTGATCTGTACCTAGAACAGCAAAAGACCCCCAAATGCCCACTTTATTCTCATTTAAAACTCTCCAATACCTAGGAATGATAGTGATATCTTTTTATAGTCCCACGTCTTTCAGATAAAAGAACCTCATACTCCTTCATAACATGCCACATGATATCTGATTATATGCTTTATCTTTTTTTTTTTTTTTTGCCTTAGTAAAACCCTATTTGGTCATTATTGTTATTTAAACCTTAAGCCCTAAAGTAAGCTCAAAATTTCCTTCCCTTGGTTAGGATTCTAATACTTAGATGGATGCATCCTGATGTTATACTGACTTATCAATTTTAGTTCTAAATTTATAAATTTGATCATGGTTAGGGTAAAACAATGGAAAATGTACAAGGGCATCAAGAAGATAAGAATTTGTTAGGGTACTGCATCAATTATCTTAGAAGAAGGACCCCAAATAGCAATAGTTTGAGAGTAAGTTGGAAATTTATTTTTCTTCACATCAAACTCTGCATAGGTGAGTCAAGAGCACTGTGGTCACCAGGTATGAGAGGACCTTCGGTCATGTTCTGCTCTGTCACTGTGGACATCTATCTTCCTCCCAAATCAGCTTTGTAAGTCATTGTCATGAGGGCTTAACTCCAGTGAGCAAGAGGAGAGGAAAACAGAGAGATACAGGAAGGGATGGAGGGTGGGAGAGAGGCAGAGGGAGAGAACAGGTCCATTCCCCTATTTCATTTCCTTCCAAATCAGCTTCATTCACTATTGTCATGAGGGCTTAACTCTAGTGAGCAGGAAGTGGGGAAAACAGAGAGAGGGAGAGACAGAGAAAGATGAACAGGTCCATTTCCCGTAAGGGAGTATTCAAATAGCACTTATCTTCACAAGTCATTGCCAGAAGTTGGTCATAGAACACCAAGCCACAAAGTTACTAGAGTGGTCTCTTGCTGAGTGGTGAGGGTTCCGGCTCAAACTCTTCCACATTGGGAGGGGAAAGGTGATGTCTTAACAACTTTTATTAAGCATCGTGTTTTATTTTCCTTCAGAAAATTTTCTTTTTTCCTTTTGCTAGAAATAATTGGAATGATAGTCTGCTTTTTCTTCTACTCAACTGGTATTGACTTGGGTTGATGGAACATCATTTTCTGCAACACGCTGACAGCAAGCTTAACATTGAATTTTCCTTGTAAGTAATAATGATTTAATTGCTTATAGGCACTTAATTTTTTAAAACTAACCATATCCACCCCAAATTCATAATCGATATTTTACCAGTAGAAGGGATTCAGAACAATTAAGATCCTAGGAGTTTTCACGAATCTCTAAAAAGGAGAAAGTTTTTCATTTAAGAAGAATTTCCTATTTGGACATGTATCAATTTCTGTTCCCACCATATGTTCATTCATTATTTTTTCTTTATTTACTATTCATACATAGGATCTCAAATAAAAATGCTTCACCTCATTTAAAAGTAGAAAACTATACCTTATTTTGTTTTGAATTTTGGAGAGTTTAAAAATATCTCTAATCTGCACTTTGCCTCTGTCATGGTTTTGAAGGTATCACACAGATTCCCTGGGCCACGGCTCTTCTGGGCACCGTGCAGGGGTTCTCTTCCTAAATAAAGCATCAGATCTGCCTGTCAAGGCTGTTAAAACCTTGGCAGGGGATATTGTAAACTAACTGAACCTTGAAAGCCCTTTAAAAATATGTGACCGAGAATTTCCAGGGCTTCCCTCCCTCCCAACCCTTCCAATGGTTTGAAAGACCCACAAGGGCTGGGCTCAGACCCCATCCCTGCAGTACTGTTCTTGCAGGCTACAGGGAGTCCCCTCATCAGTATCCTCGCTTCTTAAGCCATTTTTTCCAAGTGTTTCTCCACTGACAGATCATCCTTTATTTGTTTGTTTTCTGTTATCTTTGTTTTGACTGCTACCTCCACTGTAGGATGCGCGTCTGAAAGTAAGAACTGTGTCTCTTTTGATGATGGCTGTCTCTCAGTCTCCTCGACTGGACTGTCATAGTAGACAGTGGGTCATTCTGCATGTTGGAAGACTATTACCTGTTGGGAAAAAAAATGGATTCATCCATTTTCTGTAATTATAATGAAATTCACCGGACTGGGCAATGTACAAAGCTCACATTCTAGAGTTTTAAGGGGGGTGGATTGTTTCACCATTCAGCGAGGATAGCTTCATAATAGCAGAGCACATTAGAGAAGAAAAGTTCACATATCAAGACAGGAAGCCCAAGAGCAGAAAGTAGCACTCTCGTGGCCTCCCCCTACAGCCTGCCTTTTACGGATCCCAGCCCTCTCCTCACTGCTCTTCTGGAGATCAGTCACCATTATTTGTTATAATAGTTTGAACAGGCGGCGTTCTGTGATCCGTGGTAGCCACACTCAAAACATGTCCAGCAGTGGCAGGTCACAGGCATAGGACACACCTTGACGGAGGCCTCCAAGGAACAATCAGATCAGAAGTTGGAGCAACATCTTCCAGCTCTGTGCCGGGGATCAAAGAGAAAAAAACCCACAGGACGATTCAGAAGCCAGAACTCACGCTGGGAAGCTGAGAGGGAGAAGACTAGATCGAGTTGAATTTGGTAATGGGAAACCAAGGAGGCTGAGCTGCGGTTTCAGTGCTGCATTTGAAATCACAAACTATGAGTAATGATGCTGAGAAAGCCGTGAAACCCATTCCCAAATCCTCACAAAGCAGCTTGATCAAATTCAGGTTATTCATCTTATGAAGGCAAAGGTTTTCCCAGCATAAATCTCTCCCTGGTGTTTCCCATGTCTGCTGTGCATATAACAAGTGACTACGAGAAGTCTACAATCAGATGTTTTCATTCTGTTAGTGAAAACATCCTTTCAACTTTCTGCCTGCTGCCTGGTACCTCATGGGTGATGACATTATCTGTCCCTTAGGTCTCTAAGATGCCAGCAGCTTCCTCCAGTATATTCTGTTGCATAATTTTCTGTTCTCCTAAAAGATGTATTTTCCCTTGCAAGCCTATTTCTTTTTTTTTTTTTTTTTTTTGCAAGCCTATTTCTTGACTGCACTTCTTTCTGTTTGCATTACGGTATCTAATTAAGGAAAGATATTCATTGCTATTCACCACTACCATGGGCAAGACAGGTGGGTATTTCATTACATGCTTCTAATTTTTTTGTATCTTCCTTGTTTTATGGACCCTTTGGGGAATAGGATTACTTACAATGTTCCAGGGCTTGGAGATGGTTTATAAACCCAAACTATTTTTCACTTTTTATAACTCTTTTCCTTTGAAGAGGCTGTGCACCAGAACCACTACTTTTCCAGCTTGCTAAAATGTTTATCCAGAAATAAATGAGTATTCGTAATAGATTGAAATTTTATTTGAGAAAACAGCCGTATAGAAATTAGGCTGTAGTAATTTTGACTCTTAGGGGTCATTAAAGTGGAGCTTGCAGCTATTTGATTTCATTTGTAGAAGCAGGGGCCATACCGACTTGCAGGCTGGAAGCAGTCATCTCAGCGTTTTCTCCCCGTAAATGCCTCGCTGAGCAAACTGATCTCAGATAAACACGGCTTCACGGCCTGCAAGCTTAACAGTGAAACAAAACGAGGTGAAGACATTTTCATAAGACATATTCATAAAAGTTTACTTACAGATATTTGGATTTCAATGACATTCATAAATAAATGAATCCTTCACCTCATTGGATACATTTTCTCATTACCTTTGGTCTTCAGTCTTGAAGTAGCATACCTATTTCTAAGGAAATAGGCCACAAAAGTTATTTTCCCTCCTAAAATGAAGGTATAGCGATGCCATATATTTATACAGACCATAGAGTTGGATCACAGCTACCTTCCTTATTAATTCTAATGATTTGCTTGTATAGTATTTGGACTTATCCATCTCGAAAACCGTATGATCTCTGGATAATTCCTTCTTCTTATCCATTCCAGTCCTTAGACATCCTACTTCTTTCTTGCTCCTCTGTGTAGGATCTATATTTCATTGATAAACAGAAGCGGTTGTTCTTTCCTTGCTCCTCTGTTATTACATTTTCACTATTCAGGGTGTTTCAGGTTCAGAGTGGGACAGAGCAGAGGGCACAGACGTCCTGCACACCCCTACGGCCCCCAGGTGCACAGCTCCCCGTTCGTCACCAGGCCCTGGCAGAGTGGTGCATCTGCAGTCACTGACGTGCCCGCCTTGGGGCACATTCCCCTGCTTTCCATTACTGTTCACTCTTGATGCTCTACTATCTGTGGGTTTACACACGTGTAGCATGCCATAGACTTATCACCGCAGTGCCAGGTGGAGCATTTCCCTTGCCCTGTAAAGCTCTGTGCTTCACCTGTGACACCCTTCCTACCTCCAACTCCTACCAGCCGCTGCACTTCCCACTGTCTGAGGCTTTTGCCTTTTCCAGAAGGCCTGCTTTCCAGATGGACTTCTTTGTTTCACCCATGTCTTTTTTGGAGCTTGACGGTTCATTTCGTTTAAGCCCTGAGAGAATAACTGTCCACGGCATGTGTGGCAGTCTATCCATTCACCCAACAAAAATCATCTTGGTTACTGTTCAATGCGTGCAACTATGAATAAAGCTAGAAACATCAGTGCGCAGGGTTTTATGTGGTCATAGGTTTCTAACTCCTCTGGGGAAAAGCAAGAAAGGCAGTTGATGGATTCTATGTCTAGATTGGTAAGAAACCCACAAACTGCTTCCAAATTTGCTGCACCATTTGTCATTCCCACCAGCAATGAACTAGAGTTCCCATCACACCCACCCACCCTGGCATTGCGGGTTGTTGGCATTCAGTCTGAGCTGCTTTATTCCATGTGCAGTAGGGTCTCACTGCTAGACTCTGTGCTTCTGTGATGTACAGGATACTTTTAAGTATTTTTTTTATTTTAAAAATAAAAGGAGGAAAACATTAACAGACAGACAACCTTTTACAAAATGACAAAAGAACAGTACAGACAGTACAGAGTTACAAACAGAGTGGTAGGAAATTAACAATGCTTGGGGCTGGGGATTTAGCTCAGTGGCACAACACCTGCCTGGCAAGCGAAAGGTCATGAGTTCGATTCCCGGTACCAGAAAAAAACAAAACAAAACAAAACAAAACAAAAAAACAATGCTTGTTGCATTACATATTGATATCTTCAAAGTGGTTTCTCATGAAAATAGATAGAGACATGCAATATTGATCAATCAAGGACTCATTAACAGTTTCTTTCAGCAAAGAAATAGAAGACAGTAGAACAACTATGTTAACTATCCTGTATATACATACATACAAAATTTCTCCTTCTTTCCCTTCTCTTTTCCCACATCCCAGTTGCCCTTTACCCTTGAGTGTTTACCTATCATTTCACGATGTCTATCATACCTCCTAGTTTAAATTAACTCTTTCAGGTTTTACACTAGTGAAACAATGTGGTGCTTGCACATGTAGGTCTGATTTATTTCACTTATGAGTATGGTCTCTAGTTGTGACCATTTACCTATAAAAGCCTCAAGTTTGTCTTTCTTTATAGCTGAGTAATATTCCATTATATAAAAGTACCATAATTTTCTTATCCAATCCTCGGTGGATGGACATTTTGGTTGCTTCTACAAATTAGCAATTACAAATTGTGCTGCTATGAACATAGGTGCACATATATTGCTGTGATATGATGTTTTTAGATCTTCTGGGAAAATACCCAGCAGGGTGATAGCTGGGTTGAATGGGACCTCTAGACCTAGTTTTCTGAGGAATCTCCAAACTGATTGTCTGGGTTACTTTTTTCTCGCTCCTGGGACAAAATACCTGATGCCCAAAATTAAGGAAGGAAAGGTTTATTTCGCTTACAGTTCATGGAGGTTTCAGTCTGTACTTGGCAGATTATAAGGCAGAGTGGCACATGGCAGAGAGCTACAGCTCATGGCGGCAGAACACAGCAAAGCAACAAACACACACCAGGGCAGAATGGGGCAGGAATGGCCTCAAGCACCCTTTTCCTCTCCCTTACATATGCAAACTATCCACCCCAGGGCGGGTGTAGCTCTCACACCCTTAATCAAACTTTAAAAGCCTGCCCCATGGCCGCATGAGGCTTTGGGGGGACAACCAGATACAAACCATAACACTGATTTCCACAGTGGTTTCACCAGTCTGCATTCCCACCAGCAGTGGAGAAGGGTTCCTATTTCTTCACAACCTCGCCAGCATTTGTTATTGGTTGATTTCCAAATCCTAGCCATTCTTACTGGGGTAAGGTGGAATCTCAATGTTGTTTTAATTTGCATTTCTCGAATGACTAATGATGTTGAACATTTTCTCATATATTTATTTGCCATTTTTATCTCCTTGTCTGAGAAGTGTGTATTCATCTCAGCTGCCCATTTTTGGATCAGGTCTTTGAATTTGGGGAGGCTGATATATTTTAATTCTTTATATGTTCTAGATAGAAGCCCTTTGTCTGAGGGACAATCAGCTAAAATTTTTGCAAGTTTGTGGGTTTTGTTTTTACTCTGCTGGTGATTTCTTTAGATGTGCAGAAACTTTTCAGTAAGATGAGATCCTAGTTGTTGATTCTTTCAATTGTTTCATGTGCAATTTGGTTTAGAGGATACTTTTAAATGATTGTCATCTGCATGCAAGTACCTGTATCTTCTTTGGTGAGATGCCAGTGAGGATTTTAGCTCAATTTTTAATCAGACTATTTTCTTTTTGTAGAGCTTTAAGGTTCTTTTTCCCCAATTTTCAATACCAGTCCTTTATCCACATGTCTTTTGCAGACATTTTCTCTCAGTCTATGGCTTGTCTTTTCATTCTCTTGATGGTTTTTATTATTTTTAAGCTAATTGCAAGGAGAGTGTTTCTAATATTTCCACATTTGCTGTCATGTTTTCATGAGACTTTATTCTATTTTGTTTTTCTAAGATAATTTTATGGAAGTAAGAAAATCCCTTCTGTTCCATCAAGATAATTGCTTATGTAAAGAATGCATGTTGAAAAGGACCAAGGGGTTTGTTTATATCTATTACAAATTCATACACTGCCCTTTTTAATGCACTAACATTAGAACCTATGTGATGTCATTTTAAAATACACAAATTGTGTTCATAAAACCATTTTGAACTCATTATGAAATATTTTCTTCTCTTTCTCTCTCTGGTTTTGGCAATCACTTGCTTAGGAAGGAGTTTCGCCTGTCACTTTCTAACTTTTCATTCACTTTCATTAAAGCACAATTTATAAGTAGTGATATTTACTTTTCTGAGATGTTCAGCTTTATGAGTTTTGACATATGTGTACAATTGTACAATTACCACTACAATACAAATATACAGTGTTTCTACAATTTCCCAAAGAAACATCCTCAAAATTTTCTGTATTGGGCCCATATCCCTGAGCCCCTATGTGGCAAAAGCAATCCTTTGTATCTCTATAATTTTGCCTTTCCTAGCTTTTTACATGTTATTATTTTATGGATTCATCTCTATGTAGAATTTTAAAGGAAACTCTTCACTCAGAGCAATGCTTTTGAGATTCATCATATTGGTGAATTATCAATTATTATTTCTCTAGTATTGCTCAGTAGTATTCCATTGGATAAATTCATTCATCTTTTAACTCCATGCCCCAGAGGACAGCAACTTTTGTTATTTCCAGTTTTGGGCAATTTTTTGAAACTGTATGTCCATTTGCACTTACAAGTCTGTGTGACATGTTTCCATTTCTCAGTGTCTGGGTTACTTTTTTTCTCATTTCTGAGACAAAATACCTAATGCCAAAAATTAAGGAAGGAAAAGTTTATTTAGCTCACAATTTGTGGAGGTTTCAATCCATACTCAACTGGCTCCAAGGCAGAGTGGCACATAGCATAGGGGGTCAGTTCATGGTGGCAGAAGACAGCAAAAGCAGCAAAAGCAAAAAGGGAAGAGGGGCAGCAAGCAGCCTCTTTCCCTCCTTTACACTGTAGGCAAACTACCCACCCCAGAGCAGGGGCAGCACACACACCCATAATTGGACCACGAATCAATCATAACTCTAGAAGTCTGCCCCATGACTGCATGAGGTTCTGGGGGGACATCCAGATACAAACCATAACGTTCCCCCCAAAGACTCATGTGCATCCCTTTAAGCAAAAGGTACTTTAGTCCATCTCTAAGAGTTGCCAAAATCCTAACAGCTTCAGCATTTCTAAAGAGTCCAGGTCTCAGGTCTCCAAGATGTTCGGCAAACTCTTAGCTGTGAGCCCCTGTACAAATGAAAAGAAAGTTAAACACTTTCAACATGCAATAATAGAAGATAAGCATTACCGTTCCAAAAGGTACAAATGGGGATACAAAGGAATGGGACCAAAACAAGTCCAAAATCCAGCAGGGCAAGCATTAAGCCCTGTAGTTCCACACAGAACATCTGAAGCAATCTATAGTAAATTGTGAGCTTCAAAGGGCTTACATGACTCTGCCCCTATAGCACTTCCAGTGCTTGTAGCTCCCAGGGCTTCTCTCTTAGGTGCATTCTGCTCATTCTTTACAGCTTTCTTTAGATCATCCACATCCCTGCTGCTTCCAAACTTCTGGGTTCTCCACTGTACCTTTGGCTTCAGACTCATACATTCACACACTGCCCTCTCAGGGGCATACACCTGGCCTGCTAGGCCTTGTGAAATCTAGGTGGAAGCCTTCTTAACCTCAGGACTCTTGCATTCTGCATGCACCTAAAACCAGTGCCACATAGATGATGCCAAGGTCTGGTGCCAGTCGGAGCAGTATTCAGGCTTTCTTCTCTCTTGGCTGTAGGGGTTGACTGCCTGAATCACTGAGCACTCTGAGCCTGATTTTGCAGAATAAATTCCCTATGCCATTGCCATTTTGGAATCTAGTGCGGCCGCAGCCACCATCCTGGACCATGGCACTCTGTGGTTTTCCCCTCAAAACAAAGTGTTTCACCTTTGCAGTTTTGAGGCTGCAAAGGGTGGGGACTTGCTGCTTTTTGTGATGCCCTCAGGCCACCTCTTGTCCTGTCCTTCTCAGCAATCAAGATTTCCTTAGCTCTATCTTTGGAATCCATAGCTTTACTGGAGCTATGGATTCCAAAGCTCCATAAACTCCAGAAGATCCCCACCATGACTGTGTGAGGTTTTGGGGAACATTTAGACACAAACCACAACACTCAGTGATGAAGCAGAAGAGAGGCACATCTGCGTGGGGAGGCGGTGTTCATCCACTCTACACACATCAAACCAAATTTCCATGTGACTCAACCATTTCCCATCCCAACTGGCAATGTCTTCTCCTCTACTGTAGGTCGGTTTCTTTTCAAGTGCCGTATTTTGTCACAGAAAATTCTAGAAAATGTGTGTGGCTCCACATTTAAACATTTAGGGTGTGGTTAATTTACCTCTGAGTGATTTCAATATCTGACTTCCCTAGGAGTCTGGTTTCATCAATTCAAAGTTGTGGTCACTTATTTCCACATAGGATTGATATTCTTTTCTTTTTTGGAAAAAAAAAAGTAGTTTCTCTTTCGTTATTCTGGGAAAAGGGCAAGGGCATAGATCAGGGTCGCCTTTTCCTGGAGAGTATGTGCATGCTTAGGTGCAGCCTGTCCCTGTCACAGAAGACTGCCTCTGCTTCTTCCCCACACATGTACATGCCTAGGTTACAGATCTCAGGACCAAGGTCTCCATATCCTCAAGAGGGACACTGCACTGCCCACCACAGTGCGCCTGGGTTTAGGTAACTGGGGCTGCCACTGCTACCTCCTCCTCCCAGCTCTTCTCCATTTCCTCTTGTTCTAGCCCTCGAGATGCCATCACCCACATTCCACATGCAGCCAACCTCCCCTGTCCGTGAAAAGATTGGATGAAAATGTCAAAACGAATCCTCGCCAGCTCCTAACAGACAAATCTGGAGCACTTGTAGTGTTCATCAAAACTACCTTGGAAAATAAGAAATTATTGACACACAGATCTCAGAGATACAACCCTGAGTAGGAGATCTCAGAAATAACAAGAGTGTGTATTACATCGCTCCATGGATAGGTAATTCCACATAAGACCACGCTGATGACAGAGGTAAGAGTGCTTGTTTTTGTGCCTGGTATTGGTTGGGAGTAGTGATACAAAGCCTTAGGTGTTACAGAAAAATTACCTTCTCTTCATCTGGTGGGTGATTACACAAGAATAAAATACATTCAATTTCATCAAGCTGTCACCTTAACATTTATGTACTTTACTCATGTACATTGTCTTAATAAAAATAATATAAAACCAACTAGTAGAAAGTCAAAATAACAACACACAAGTTAAAAATCTCTATATTTGCAAATGAATATTCAGTTGAAAACCTCAGTGATAAAACTATTTGAACTCCCTTGGTTTACCTTATTTGAATGTAAATCTGTGTCTGTACCATTTTCTTATTTCACATTTGAGACTCTTGTGAAGTAATTGTGGTTCTTTCTGCTCTGAAATGTACAGACAATTCTCAGAAGTACAAATGACCAATCAATATATGACCAAATGTTCAACATCTCTGGCTATTAGAGAAGTGTAAATTAAAACAACCCTGAGATTCTACCATACCCTAGAAAGAATAGTTATCATCAGAGAAAGGCAGCTTTTTAGAATCTGCTGTTCTAGCTCTCAAAAATATATACAGTTTGCTCCTTTTTCCCAACACAACTCTCAATGAAAGAGCTGCTTACCAATTTTTTAATATGGCCCAACATGGTACAAAGCCAGTCACAAAGTCACCATGCAGCCTTCCCTTCAGCTTGTCTAAGTGCAGTGAGCTAGATACTGATTGCTCCGGGCTTGCATATTTGGAACCCACAAACAGAAGGTCAGTTCCTAAAATATCCTGTTGTGACAGTAATTCAAACAATAACAAGTGCTGGTGAGACTACAGGGGAAAAAGGAACCTTCTACACTATTGTAAACTAGTACAGCCACTGTGTGGAAACCAGTAGGGAGATTCTCCAAAAGCTAAAACTAGATACTGTTTTTGACCCACTTTTCCCTTTCTGGGTTTCTTCCTGAAAGTGTCAAAGACATCAGGTTACATCAGGTTAAAAAAAAGCCCTTTGGAAAGTCTTTTGAAATACAACTAAACAATGAAGCCTCAAATGTGAAAAGAAATCAACACTGCCAGTTTGGCGAAACTCTGAGGATGAGAAAACTCATGCACACCCATGTTTATAGCAGTAAAATTCATAATAGCTAAATTTTGGAAACAGCCTATATGCCAATCAAACAACAAAGGGATAAAGATAATGCGTTATTTACGCCTAGTGGAGTACTGCTCTGTTATAAAGAAAAGTAAACTTGGGTTATTTATAGGTAAATGGATGCACTTTGGGACCATAATGTGAAGGGAAATAAATCAGGTTAAACACTGCATGGTTTCTTTTATGTGGAAAACCCAAAATACAAATAAAGAGCAAAATAAAAACTAAAGTAGGGGAATATTTTTCAAATGGGAAGGGGAAGACAAGACAGCAGGAAAGAAGATGGAGTGGAAGGAACGTGGTAAAAAAGAACTGAAAGGAAATGGACATAACGCTTTTGAAAAAGGAAAAGGGAGGACAAGACAGAAGGAGCAGCAGGCAGGGGAGAGGAGGGGACAAAAAAAGAATCAAGATGTACGGGCACATATGCCAACTCCCCAAGAGGGTAATCACCATGTACTGCAAACGTGGACCAATAACAATAAAAATTTTAAAAAGAAAGTGAATGAGATGAAAATATTCTCTATGAATTCAGAAATTTGGAAAATCATCTTTCGTTGGGAAAATGAGGTTTTTAGCCTTATGCGGGCCGCTGAGGAGTCCTGATTGCAAACTTCATTTACTTTATAAGGGGCCAGCACTGCGGGAGAGTCCTCAAACCAGAGGAGGCGGCAGAACACAGCTGCTGAGGGTTGCATGGCAGGAGGCACCATTTGGCCTCCACGGGGAGACTGAGATTTCCACAGGTGTCTTCCTCAGGATCTACTTCCCAGAGGGATGCTAAGGCCTAGCTAAGGAGGAGAACATGTACATTTCAAAGAATGCCTGAAATAACTTAGGTTTTTGCAATCTCTTGCAAACACTGTCAAAACTTAACAACAAGAATTTTAAAAAAAAGCCCTTTGGAAAGTCTTTTGAAATACAACTAAACAATGAAGCCTCAAATGTGAAAAGAAATCAACACTGCCAGTTTGGCAAAACTCTGAGGATGAGAAAACTCCTCTCTCCTCGCTGTCCATTTAATTTCCCCACTTTTTCTACCAAGTTGTTCCTACTGCTGTCGTGTGTTAAATGAAGAAAACATTAAAGTAATATTATTCCTGTTGAAACTTGGTATCTATAGCTTATACCTTGTGATGTTAATTAAAAACATAATTTTTATGTACTTATCATAAAGGAAATATCATTTCATTAAAATCCAATTAGATTCAGACAATATCTGTAAAGACTACACAATCATTGTTGTTTGAACACAGGGAGCTTTGTTCTGTTTTCATTACTTGAGTAAAAGCAACCACAACAAACAATCAAAGAAAAGAATTATTAATCTCTGAGGTTATAGACACACTTGCATTTTGAGTAGCATTTTGTTAGGGAGAAAAAAATAACAGGGATGATTTCATGTTTCATAAGCCACAACTTAGTTGACATTATTTTTCTCTAATTATTTATTTGTCTCCAAGGAAAATAACCTTCAGCATCTTTCCATATAAAAGGTTTTGCTGTGCATATAAATATAAAGACATTCTAGTTCAAAAGTTGTATTAGAGCTATTTTAACAAACACAAAATTGTAAGGCAATATATTTGTTTTTAAAATACAATGAAAATACAAGCCAAAACCAGGAACACTTTGTAGTGTTTGCGGTTTTTCACTCCGCTGGACTTGAGTCACAACAGGAGATTTTAGGAGCTGACCTTCGGTTTGTGGGTTCCAGGTACACAAGCCTGGAGCAATCAGTATCTAGCTCACTGCACTTAGACAAGCTGAAGGGAAGGCTGCGTGGAGACTTTGTGACTGGCTTTGTACCATGTTGTGCCATGTTATTAAATTGATAAGTAGCTCTTTCACTGAGAGTTGTGCTGGGAACAAGGAGAAAACTGTAAATATTTTTGAGAGCTAGAGCAGCAGATTCTAAAAAGCTGCCTTTCTTTGAGAATGGATGACTTTAACACAGCTGAAACCCTAGCTAGCTGCCTTGCATCAGACAAGTTAACTAGGTGTGTGTAACTCTACTGTCTTCATCTGCAAAATCCTGACAGTGAGAAGACCTATCACAAACAGGATTTGAGTATTGAGTCCAAAAATGAAGAGTGCCTAGAATACTAGCACAGAGCATCCAACTGCCACGCATGATTGGTACAACTATTTTGAATACTATGAAGCATGTATCTGTAAAGGGAAGTGGTAGATAGTCATGATCTAAGTTGCTTTTATGGGGTTTTATGCAAACCATCAAAAATAAGAAGAGCTTTGGAATTTTTTGCCTGAATTACTCAAACAAATATTTTAAGTAAACTCAGAGTTTGTTTTATGTTCCACATAGATATTATAGTATTCTTAAATCTACACTGTGTGTAGAGTATTTCTTTAAACTTAGGGTGAAAGGTGGTGCATGATATACATAGAAGATATTCTGATGTCTGAGGCATAGAGGAAGAGAGAAAGGTTCATTTTAAAATCAATGCAAATATTTCAGGTATTTATGTTAGTAAAATAGTCAATTGAGAAATATTAATTTTCTCTAAAAATTTCTGCCTTAAAAATAAACCAAATCTCACTTTTACATTGACAAATGATTGTGACACATTGTAGTTTGACTTCTTAAGGACTACATTGATTTTTTCCTTCCTTCCTCCCTCCCTTCTCCTCTCCCTCCTCTCTTTGTCTCTGTCTCACTCTCTCCTTTTCTACATTTATTACCTTTTTTTTTTTTTTTTTTTTTGGTTTTTCTCCGGTACCGGGAACCGAACTCACGACCTTGCGCTTGCCAGGCAGGCACTTTTGCCGCTGAGCTAAATCCCCAGCCCCTAGCTAAATCCCCAGCCCCTTATTACCTTTTAAGTAACTCCTAGTTCTGACCCAAACATTATTTCTCCCAGATTTTTATAAAAGAAAACCCACCCATGTTGTAACAGGTTTCTCTGAGGTTAGATCTTAGCTCAGCATTTAACCTGCACTTAAACATCATCATTTTTTTGCACACCCAGTGGTAATTGTGCCCCAGTAGTCATGATGTTATGCACAGGATTTATCCTCTCAGGATCACGCTCACATAGCTATTTCTTGCTGTGAACTTGCAGAGATGCCCTTTATTTCTGATGGCAGTTTTTGTTTATGACTTGAGTTTTAGTAGTCAGCTCTCCTCTTCTGGGCAGGTTTAGAAAGAGCCACCACTTTTCATGGTGAGGAATTAAAGGAAACAATTTGGCAACATTACCTGCCTGCACCGGAGTGGCTCAAACTCTCCCTGCACTCACGTGTTCCTGTGGTCACAGGTAACCGAGAGACAAGATGCCACACTCATTTCGGCAGGAATTGGGGGTTGCGTGCACTGTATCACAGAAATGGAGGGGAATCTGTCTGAGAAATGAAAATGTTCCCTCCTTCCTTCTTGCAAACCACTGCCTCCTACAGCTTAGAGTAGCCAGGCTGTGGAGGTGATGAGCAGCTCACCAGAGTCCTCCTGGGCTTGGTAACATCAACACTCGCCATTCCAAATGGACCACTAGCCAGAGCCTGAACCAATTCCTCCTGGCTCTCATAAGGCTTACTCTGCATGTGACGCTGTCTTGTTTCTTCTTTGACCGTTTTACAGTCTTGCTGTTCTCCCACGCACATTGCAAATACTTTCTCTGGGTCGTGGAACTCATCAGAACTTCAGCAGGAAGCGCAAGGACCACCTCTGAATAAAGTACTTACCCTGTCTTTGGCCAGATCCTCTGTTTCTTTGGAGGCAGTTATGTTTGTAGCCTTTGTTCCTTTCTCAGCTGCAACATCGTAGGTCAAGGATTTCTTCTGTTACATAAAGGGAAGGTTTGGGGAGTGAATAAATGTGTTGGCTGAATTAAATATATAAATGCTGTTTGCAAATCTGTGCCTTTCAAATGAATAATTCATCTCAGGGTCTAAATTTCTTTAAGTCTGTGTAGAATCAGGAAATTGTTAAAAATTAGCAAATATAATTAAGTTTTAAGAGGTCTCATACTTTATCTTGTTCAACTTCCCAAGTTTTCATTAAGAAATGGAAATGGGATTTTAAGTGGTTAACTCAGAGTCAGAAAGGTGACATTGCCTGTGAAGTATACAGACACAGGATACTCCTTGCGGATGACTGGGAAGTAGAACAACTCATTAGCAACTGTGAGACACATCTCACAGGAAGCAGGCAGGTGACTCGTTGGTACACCCCAGAAGTCAGACTGTCACCTGGGATAAAAAGATTGCTTGTGGAGGAGCAGTGTTCTGAAATTCCAGTATAATGAATGGGTTCAGTGGAAGAGGTGTAAGCATGACATGGTCATTGCAGCCCATTTTAGTTCAGAAGGAGAAATGGAGCTGGGTGAGAGGCTGAATGTTGAGAAGCTATTCTTTGTCCCCAAGACAGAACCCAGCCCAACACACTTCAACAGATTTTCCCCACCGCCATAGTAGTGCTCATAGCAGATTAGCAGTGTAGAGTGGTTTTCAATAAAATGTCAGCACATTTCCTTAGGGTGTATTCAACAATGCTATCTCACTCAAGGGAAATACTGTTACTCAGATCTCTAAGGTAAATATGGTGAAATGAGAAATAATACTGGCTGTTGGGTGGAAACATGCTGGTGGTGGGCTTTTTCCCTGCTAGTGAGCTGCCTTAACTGGGTTTATCCACCACTGCTCCTTCTCAGGGACTTGTATCCAGCTGATAGTTTCTCCCAACATTTTTACCTGGGTACCTTGATTACACTAACATCTCTGTGAACACTGAGAGATCCCAGTAACATAGAAAATGCAATGAATTTGCAGGAATTAACTGTGGTTAAAATTCCTGTGTGAGTAAGGAAGTGTTATGGTGTGTGTCTGGGTGTCCCCCCAAAGCCTCAGGCGGCCATGGGGCAGGCTTTTAGAGTTTGATTGATTATGGGTGTGAGAGCTGCACCCGCCCTGGGGTGGACAGTTTGCATATGTAAGGGAGAGCAAGAGGCTGCTTCTGGCCATTTCCTCCCTTGTGTGTGTGCTTGTTGCTTTGCTGTGTTCTGCCACCACAAGCTGTAGCCCTCTGCCTTCTAACCTGCCAAGTATGGACTAAAACCTCCACAAACTGTAAGTGAAATAAACCTTTCCTTCTTTAATTTTGGGCGTCAGGTATTTTATCCCAGCAACAAGAGAAAAGTAACCAAGACAGGAAGGAAGATGGGAATGAAATTCTTTTTGGAACAATAGATGTGTGTGTGTGAATAATTTAAGTAATTGTTACACATACAGAATATGGCACTGGTTAAACCAAGAGTAATATGATTAAAATTCAGTTTCTTTTTTTCTCAAATGAATCAAAATAATCCTGGAAAAATGTCATTAAATTAATGAAGTGATATGAAAATAAAATTGAATGTCATAAATTATTCAATCTGAAAACAAAATAACCTAGCTATAAACAGCAATTAGTGAATGAAATGTAACGGATAACAAAATCTTTACGTTGTCCTCTGGGGCCAGGTGGAATTGAGTATTTTTTTTCTAGCAGGCTTGTGTGCCTGGGGATGGAGCTGCTGGGATACTGTGTGGGTGTGTGACTGTGTGATCAACTCTACATGAAAACGCTAGTTTTCACAGTAGTTGTACCAAGTCGCTTCCTGCAGCTCTGGGTAGAAGGTTGTGTTTCTCCACATTCTTTGCAGAACTTAGTGTAATAGTTCATCCTTATTCACATTTTGCTTTCCATTGCTTCAATTTCCTGTAGTCAAATAGAATAAAAAAATCAGACGGAAATTTCTGGACAGGAACTATTTATGGGTTTTAAATTGTACAGTAGTGTGATGAAATCTTGAGTGTCCTCCATCCTAGGGGATAAGACCCCGCCCTGCGAGCACAATGCGCATGCTCCCTGCCGGCTGGGCCTTTGGTAGAATCCTGGCTCTCCCACCAGAAGGTCCACTAACGTATTACAGGTCTGGTCTTCAATAAGCCCGTGTTTTACATAAGAATGACCCAAAAAATGTAAGAGTAGAGATGCTGGCAATTGCCAAAGAGATGCCTTTAACAGAAAAGTGAATGTTCTAGGTTTAATAAGGGAAGAAAAATTCTGAGTTTACTAAGATCTAACGTCATAATGAAGCTTGAGATCCAGGGTTTGGCGCCATCCGATGGTTTCAGGGAGTCACCCGGGTCTTGGCATCTGCGCCCTGTGGATATGGCGCGACCACTGCATTGTTTGATTTTGCGATTCTGTAAATTACTAAATCAACCTGTATTTAGTGTAAATCAACTTGATTAGCAGTAGGAATGTGCTCTTTATCATGTTTGATAGCAGTGTGACTCTGTTATGTCTCTCTCAGCCTCAGCTTTATACTCCACTTTGTAACTAACTCCTGTTGCTCCCCTTTCCCCACCCTTAGTGATGGGCGGTCTGGTGAGTGCTGTCCTCCTTTTCATGAGCGTGGCCTCTCAGCCCCAGTTCCAAGAAAGGAAGTTCTGGGGTGGGCCCACAAGGCTACAGCAGTAATAAAGACTCTTGAATCCTAACTCGTTGTTCTTGACCTTGTTTTATTATTATTATTATTAATTATTATTATTTTTACATTATACATTTAAATTTCCTAACCAGTTACAGGCATGTCCCCTAGAAGAGCGCATAATCTAGAGGTGTAATTCATACATTGTCCAGCCCAGCATGCTTCAGTGGTTACCCATCATCAAATACTTTGATTTTGATTTAAGTTCCTTCCTATGTTGTAAGACACCCTTACGAATAAAATATTTGCTGCTCTTCTTACCATAAATTCTTCCCATATTCCCTTCTGCTGTTCACCCTTTGCCATGTCTAGAATGACAACTTTTTCATTACTTCTAGAACAATCTGGAACACCCTTTTGTTGTCCTACGTGGGCTTTGAGAGACATTTCAGATCCAAATATGGGACAGGAACATAGGGAAATTACATTAAATAATTTCAATATCATATACTGTGGTACCTCAGTTCACAAAAGCCTTTGTTTGCAAATAATTTGGCTTGCAAACAGATGCACTGGACAAAATTTTGTTTCTGTTTGCATATTCTGTTTTGTCTGTTCTCATTTTGTTTGCAAATCCTTCATCGAACAGGACTGTAGTCATCTTTCCCACACACACAAGCATGGCCATCTCTTCCAAAACGGTAAAACAAATTAAGTTTGTGAACCGAGGTACCAAGGTACCAAGGTAACACTATAAAGCAGTGGCACCTATGAATCACCTACTGTTTTTTCTTTTTTTCTTTTCTTTAAATTTCATTTTATTAGTACATGTTTGCAGTGCGTGTATTTTACAATCATCTTGGGGACTTTAACAGTTTGTAGGGTCCTGCCCTCTGGATAGTTTGTTAGGCCTCCTATCCTTTATCATTTAAATGTTTTTTTCATTTTTCCTCCAAATAATTTGTCCAAAGACACTTACTTCTCATACTAATTGGCAATTCTAGTCCCTATGTTCAAACACAGCTTATGCCAACCTTCCCCCAGCCTACTACCTATTGTACCAACAGCACATACTTGTTTATGTGTTCATACTCCAGCTTCTATTGCACACATAACAGCAGGCACACTTTATCTACTTCTCCTGACAGACTGCTGAACACTCCTCCCACATTCTCTTACATTCCCATTTCACAGAAAGAGATCAGGTGACCTGCTCACGTTCACACAGATGTCAGTGGTAGAGCCCAGGCTGCAGTCAGTCTTCATCCCCTAGAGTATTCAACTCTACTGTCCTTCTTTCTGTGTCACCAGGGTGATGTTACTGAGGTCCCCTTCCTGTCACTTCCCCTCTGTGTTGAATACATGAGGAGCATAGCCAAAAATTATCCCGACCACATCACCCCTGGCTTCTTGCTGTCCTCCATCTGATACCCAAATTCCTATCCAGTGGTTGACTCACTACTGTAAACCACCATCCTATAAATGCCTAAGTTTCTATCACATGGAATTTAACACTCAAATTCTTATGTTGATGGTATTTCCATGTAGGGCCTTTGAGAAAGAAAGAAGGTTCAATGAGATCATGATGGTGAGGCCTCCAGGATGTCATTAGTGCCCTTGTAAAAAGAGGAAGCAAAACATGAGCTAGAGTGCTTATCTTTTTGTCATATAATACCTTCACTAGATGGCAACACCTTGATATTGGACTTCCTGCTCTCCAGAATTGTGAAAAAACACTTCTTTTCTTCTTAACATATGCAGTCTCTGGTATTTTGTTATAGAAACAGAAAACAGGCTAAGACACGTTGGCCCCCTAGCATCTCCTGGACCTCAGCCATTTCAGAGAAAATACTTTCTCGATGGTGTCTCTGCCTCCTAGATTGATGGCTGCTGGCCCAACTTATTTCTGCCATAGTTTCTTATCTTCCAGAACCCTGTGTGATGTTTTGGTGCCTGATAAATTTGCCTATTTCTAAATAGCAGCTGTGGAATATGGTACAATTTATTGTGAGGATTCACTATCTCTCCTCCCTTCTGACACTTCCATTTGAGAATTATTTTAATTTTATGGAGAAAAGGTAAAACAAAATTTCATAACAGAATACTAGGAGAATAACAATAGTCACATCAATGAGTTTTGTTATCTTTAAAGTAGTTAGTCAGAGTACAAAATATGGACATAAAAAGTTCTCCAAATGATGTTAGCACAAACTTTTTTTCCAGTGAAGTAAGCGAAAACAGTATAACTATCTTGCATTTTACTTTGTTCCTTTTCTTTTCCTTCCTTTCCAACTTTGCCCCATCCTAGTTCCTTTGTCCTCTTGAAAAATTTCTTCTCATTTCCCAATATCTATTTTATATTTTGGACCTTATTTATTCTTTCAGGTTTCATATGCAGGAGATGATACAATGTTTACAAATGTGAGTCTGATTTATTTCTTAGGAGTATGGTCTTTAGTTGCATCCATTTACCTATAAAAGTCTTAAGTTTATCCTTCCTTATGGATGAGTAAAATTCCATCGTATGAAAAGGTCACATCTTTTTTAATCATTCCTCAGTGGATGGGCATTTGCGTTGTTTCTAAGATTTAGCTATTACAAATTGTGCCGCTATAAATATGGGTACACATATATCACTGTGATGTGATGTTTTTAATTCTTCAGGAAAATACCCAAAAGGGAAATAGCTTGGTAGAATAGGACCTCTAATCGTAGTTTTTTTTTTTGTTTTGTTTTTTTTTTTTGAGAAATTTCTATATAGATCTCCACAGTGCTTGCACCAGTCTGGACTCCCATCAACAGTAGACAAGCATTTCTTCTTTACCTCCAGGATTTGTTGTTGGTTGATTTCTTGATGATAGCCATTCTTTCTGGGGTGAGATGGAATCTCAGTATTGTTTTAATATGCATCTTTCAAATGACCAATGATGCTGAACACACAGATTAAATAACAGTTCCAGCTCGTAAAACAAAATTTTAACATTTTCCAAGTCTGGGTTTGAGGACACAAGCACAGGTCTGTAGTGATAGTGAAATACTGGATTCTAAATTCCCATCATCCTCATCCTTGTGTCTCACCATTCTATAAATTATACTTCTTTAGTGGAATCTGAATTAAAATAAGGGGTCTCTTTATCTAAAAAAAAAAAAAATTATAATCTCTCTCTTTTCCTATATTCTCTGCAACTGAATGTTACTCTAAGTTTAATTTAGTAGAATTAAAAATCGCTTTTTTGGAAGGGTTGATGTTTTAGCTGCAAAATTCATTAAACCCATATTGAGTAACCCTTCTTGGCAAAAAGAGACTTCAGTATAACTTTCTGTTCTCAGATGCAAAAATCGAAGCCCTTCTCAGCTTCAGAACCCAAATGATCCCTTACATTCCTTTGTGAAAGAAACCCTAAAAGATGTGAAACCACAGGGAAACACAAAAGACCCGACATGGCAAGTTGTCAAACCCTAAATCCAAGTCTGCTTAAAAAATAAAAAGTATTACTTAAAATTACTCTGTGAAGTTAATAATAAAAAGGAAAAGGAAAAGCATTTAACCTTCTGCAAGAAATATGAATCTGTTTATTCAGCAGAGAGGCAGACAAAAGTTGATAATACAAGTTAGTGGAGAGAATTCTATAGCCACATATAGCACAGTGACGATTTGGTTACCAATGGACCGCATATACCATATGTTTGATGGTGGTTCCATAAAGTTTCAAAGGACTTCCCATTGCCCTGTGACATCACAGTCATTTCACTTCAAGGCATAGCACATTAGCTGCATGTTTGGGGTGACACTGTACTGGTGTGTAAAACATATAGCACTTGCAACTATGTACTGAACAGAACACTTAGTCATGATGAGAGAAGACCGGTGACTAGTTCATGTATTTGCTGTGCTACACTTCCTGTTACTCTATAACATGCTCCTACTTACTAAAAAACAAAAATGAATGGCCACACCATCTGCCATATGACCTAGCAGCCTTCTTGTACATCCTGTATTTATCTTGTCTCTTCATTGCAGTACATTTTCTTACTTTTATTTCATCTTTCTTCATCATGTCCCAAAAGTATGCTTCATCATGATTGCACATTAATATACAATACACAGTCACATAACTGAGACAGAAACACTGCATTGTCAAGCAAGTTACTTTTTAAGCTTAAAGGTTTGTTTTCTCTTCACGGATTAAAGCTGTTTTCAGGCATACTATTTTTCAGCCCATGTCCCTGTCACTAAGCGACACAGAGCTATGAGGACACAGAACCCAGTTGCCACCTCCAGTGGCCAGATAGCCAGTTTAAATGCAACGCCATTGTTTATTAGAAGTTTTAATCCTAGACAAATCACTTGACTTTCTGTGCTCCAGTTTCATCATATATAAATGGGTAATCAAGAGTCCTGCCTCCTAAATTTGTAATCACTTTTCAACAAACTCCAATGAGAAATCCCTTGAAAATAATGCCTGGCATCTCCCTGAGAATCAAATATAGAAAACCCCAGAACATATTTAAAAGAAACTACAGATGGTCCCCAACTTAGGATAGTTCAACATTAAAATGTTCAGACTTTAGGACGGTGCGAAAGCAATACACATTTGTTAGAAACTGTGCTTTGAATTTCTGATGTAGATCTTCCCCTGGGCTTGTGGTGAGATGCACTGTGGGATATTCTCCGATTCTGCTGCTCGCGGGAGATCAAAATGACCCACGTGTATGTGTGTTCTGTTGCTGAGCTGGGACCTTCTGTGGCTTAGGGGTACTAAGTGAATTTTAACTTTGTAATATTTTCAGATTATGGTGAGTTAACTGGCATACAACCTCAAGATAAATAGAAGCAAATCCATACATCCTCGAGGCTCCTAGGGTCACCATGAGAGGAGGAAGGAACGATATCAGGCCAAAAGGAAGTGGAGCCTCTTGGGAATGAGACAGACGCTGGAAAGACACAGCTACGGTCTAAATATCTGTGTATTCCCCTGAATTTACATGAGGAAACTAAATCACCAACTGACAACGAACTAAAGGGAGTAGTTGTCTTATAGAAGACACCTCCTTCTGTAGAGTTGCCTCTTTTCCCACCACTGAAGTGCAGGCAGGGGGATCACCTGCTGCCAAGCAGGCTCCTGGACCAGGGACTTCAGCCTTCAAACCCCCAACAAACACACGCTGCCTATTTGCAAACTGCCCACTTCATGTTGTTTTACCAGCCTCAACTGACTAGGACAGCTGACTTAGAAAGAAAGAAAAGTAAGCTACATCATTTTCCTCATTTCTACTATCACAGCTGGAAAGGAAACTCTCTTGTGTAATATTTTAAGTCACACCTTGTAAAAGGACATTTTAAACAGTCGCTTATCACTGAGACAGAAAGACTGTGTACTGTCAAGCAAAAAACACTTTAAGCTTAGAGGTTCGTTTTGTCTTCACTGATTAAAGCTGTTTTCAAGCACTATTTTAAGATAGCGTTTTACGTAATAAATCCTGAACTGCACCATTAAAGTTCTGTATGCTAAATAATTCCATGCTTTCAGTTACAGCAATTGGAGGTAGAGCCCCAATCCCATTTCCCTAACAGTGGGAGAGACGCAATTGAAACCTCACTGCTGCTCTTTATCACTTACAAGATGAACTTTCATTGTCTCCTGGTCTCATATCACTTTTCATTTCATATGTTGCAAGAATCTAAAACAAGGTTAAGTCTCAATCAAGTGAACCAGATCGTCAGACTCTGAATTTCGCAGGCGAGCAAACTTGTCCTCACCACCTGTGTAACACTGTATTTACAAGATGCTGATGACTGTGATATCTGCGGCGGTTAACCTACTTTTCAGTGAAAGTTTAGCCCATGCAGGAATTAATAAATACAGTGATACACATGTAATTATGTAATTCCAGGGAGCAGACTCTTAACTGATGTGGGTTTCTGCTAGCATCAAAAAATCGCAATGAAAATGCATACAATTAAATACGTTTTTTCAACATAGGAAAAAACATGTTCCCACAAACACCATGGGCTGCTATTCAAGGGTGACGGCACACTGTAAACCCAGGTAGCAGAGCTGTTCTGGTTGTGGATAAACAGAGAATGAGAAACGTTTTCTGTGGAACAGCATCACGATGAGTACAAAAGGGGGAAAGCGTGGAAGCTTCCATGAGCAGAGTCTGGAATCCCCTCGGTAGCTATTCGTGCATTGAAACATCTCTACTTGCAATGTTTAGGAGTTTTATGACTCCCAAAGTACCTTTTGAAATTCAGCGTTGTTCCCAGGAAATGATTATAATTTTAGCCTTAACAACTAAATGTTTATTTAAGATGAAAGCAGATATTAGAATAATAGTTAAATATGGTGTGTGTGTGTGTGTGTGTGTGTGAGTGTGTGTAAGAGATATTTATATATACACTTTGAAAGGGGCATAAGAGAAAGTTAACTCTCCCCTTATTTTCTGGATAAACAAATTCTCAGCAGCTGAAGCAGGTGGATCACAAGTTTAAGGCTAGCCTGGGAAACTCCATGAGATCCTACATCAAAAAGAAAGCAGTCAATAAAATGTTGGGGATGTAGCTCTGCAGGGCCTGGGACAATCATCAGTACCACAAGAATAAATACAAACATATTGTATAAACCAAGAAAAGGAGCAAGAGGAGGAAGAGGAATAGCAGTGCTAGAGCTGGATAACTAACTTCATCTCTAATCCACACACACTGGGAGTAAGAGAGATTAAGTAAGGCTGCATTGCCAAAATAGGATGTGATGCCCACACACAGTGTCTTGGGCTGTTTGTCTCTGGGACTGGAGCAGATCCCAGTCAGTCACTAAGTAGAACAGGAAGTTGTGTGAGTTGGGAGAGTGATGGGTTTTCTGAATTTAAAATTTGACCAATTATTTTAATATTAAAAAGTCATGGTAATCTGTAAGTAAAACTATACATCTGAAATAGTTCCACACTCCTTTGTTTCAGGCCTTAACGCCACACTGAATGCTGTGTTGGAAGCTGTGGGACAAAACAAGGCACTGCGCTCAATGTCTTGGCAGTTATGTAAGAATTAATCAGTGAAAAATGACAAGAACAATTCAAAACCCCAGGAGCACATTATGTTTATCCAATGTCCAATATATACATAGTGAGATAGGCGCAGACTGGTTTCCTTGCTCCAATTTTGACTGGTTAATGTAACCTTGGTGAACCACTTCACAGGTAGTGCTGTCTGAACTCAGATTGTTATAAGCCCAAAACTATACAACATGTGAATTTAAGTATTAATATTATTATCATTTCAGTTTTATTTTAGTCTTTATTGTCAAAGTTGTAAGAGGTAAGATTTTTATTATTATCATTGATTTATCTGGAAATTTAGAGATTTAACACCTTTAGAAATGATACAAGTTTTCTGTGGGAATCTGGTCTTCCCCCAACTTTCCTATCAGGACCACTCCCTTGTCGGTTTTCTGTGAGTCATCTGTACCTACTACACCAATTAGGCAACTCTGCCCTCCAGTTCCTCATTGGAATTACCAACAAGAGGTGCAGGGTTGAGGCAGGACCAGAAGGAAGAGAGGCCAGTGCACGTCCCTGCCCTCTGCTACCTCTCTGCTATGTTTCCAGCTATCATTAGAAGCCCTAAAGGGCAACATTTTGTTCAGTGCTCCATTTTTTTTTTTTACTGTAGATTATTTCTTTTGTTGTCTTTTCAGGCTTTGTGGTGGTAATATTTTCCCAGTGTTTCTATGCATTAGTGAAGTTTCTTGTAGCTGAAAACAACACTGACAGCCATAAATTTAAGGAGAAGTTGAATTTGGCTCAGATTTGGGAGGGTCAGTCCATGGTCTTCTAGCCCCAAGGCAGGAATACAATGGTGCATAGATATGGTGGAGCAGAGCTGCTTAGTTCATAGTAGCTGGGAAACAGGGGAAGTGAGCAGGGCCAGTAGGAAGGGCTGAGGGCCTAGATTAGACCACAAGGACCAGGTTCCATGACCCAACCAGACACACCTGGCAGTGAGTACTGCCAATCTCTGGGGACAGATTCCAGGTCAATCAACTTGTCACTTTGCTCTCACTGCCACACCCTAGTGCCTAGGTCTTTTTTTTTTTTCATGTAGAGATACTATTTTTGTTTTTCTAAGAAACCACCATTCCATTTCCACAGAAGCTGCATTGTTTTATATTCTTACCAACAATGCCACATGGGTTATAATTGCTCCAAATCCTCCCTGATTCTTGGTTATTCTGTGTTTTCTTCCCAGTGGCTTACCCGCTGGTTGTGAGCTATCTCATTATGGTGTTGATTTTCACCTTCCTAATACTCAGTTATGGGAGCACTATTTGTCTTGCTATTGGCCACTGGTACCCTTTGGAGGAAATGCCTACTCAGTCCCCATGTCCATCTGTGAATAGAGCTATTGTTATTGATAATAGCTATTGATTTGCTGGAGGTCTGTCTATATTTTAGAGAATTTCTTATCAGTTGTATGATCTATAAAACTTTGTTCTAAGTCCATAGATTACCTTTTCATTCTATTAAGAGCTCCATTGGTAAATAAAAGTCTTTGACTTTTGGAAAGTCTAGTTTGTGTACTTTCATATTTGATGCTTGCTCCTTTATTGTGATATCCAAAGAGTCCTTGACACACTTAAGGTTGTAAAGCACTCACTCTAGGCTTCTCCTCAAAGTTGCATACATGTATGTCTTACGTTTAGACTTCTGGTACATTTTGAGTTTTTTTCTTTTTTATTTTATTAGTGCAGGATGATTTTACAAAATATTGGGTTTCGCTGAGGCATTTTCATAATGCACACAACACTGTGACCACAACCCTCTCCCATCAGCTTCCTTCTACTCCCTCCCCTGTCCTTGCTGTCCTTCCTCTTGTCTCACAGAAGTGTCTCTGGTGCTTTCATGTCTTTGTTGTTTCTGTTTCTTTATTCCAGGTAGTACGAAAACATACACGTTTGTCCTTCTGAATCTGCCTTAATTTGCTTAACATGGTGATCTCCTTTCCCATTTGTTTTCCTGCAAGTGACATAATTCTGTTTTTCTTTACAGCTAAATAACGCCCTATTGTTGCACCACTTATCATCGCTTCCCTTAACACCGCTCGCACCTCCATAAATAGCTTTTCAATCAAATTGTGCTCACCACACCCTCTGAGTGTGCCTTCCCCTTGCTGCTGCAATGCTGCGTGACGCCATGAGTAATTGCAAAATAGTCTCATATGCTAATATGAGAAGCGTTTAGAGTTGAATAGGGAAGACAGCAGCAACGAAAATGATACTTAGTAACTTTTGCAAGATTTTTTTTTTGTTAAGACCTAAAACTGTTTTTAGTAAAAGAGTTATTGTGCACCTGTGTGGAAATGAAAGTTTCCCTGCAGAACGCAGAAATCCCTAAATGTGGAGATTCTCTGCTCCTTGAGGCTTACTACTCCTTCCCTGGTGCTTTCATAGATGGTCTCAGTTGGTAGACACCCAATGATTTTTGAACTTGGTATTGAAAATTAAACAAAAGGAATGATGGTCCATTTCCTGGCCTTGAGTAGTAAAAGTTGTGTGCTCAGGTGTGAATATGAGTATGTTTTTCTTTGTGTCTGTGTTTTCTGTAGGTGGCTGCCCAAAAACCATCCCATTAAAAATACTTTCTCATAATGGGCCATTGCCCCTTGTCTGTGAGTCTGAGGCTGAGGAGCAAGGGTAGGGCCTATCACTGCCTGACCAGTGAGCACAGCAGAAGTGACAGGAGGCCGGTCTGGCTTTCACCCATGACTTCCCAGCCAGTCTCCGCTTCCTGCCTTGTAGAGCACAGAACTTCTTCTGAGGCCATCAGATGGCAAGAGAGATTCAAGCCACCACGAGACACTCTGAGTGCAAGGTGACCTGTTTTTTGAGGTGAAATGAGGGAAACCAGAAAGCAACCAGGTGAGTGAAGAAGAAGACAGCACCTCCAATGCAGCTCAAGCCCTGCAGAGCAGCAAAGACCAAGAAGCTCAGCCCTGCTCATCTCCGACCCACAAAATCGTGACACATGCTTGAATTAGGCAACAAAGCTTTGAGGCATTTTTATGTGACACCTCAAAATAAAACCTGTATGTTTACATATGCTAAAGTTGCCTTTGGAAATGATAAAGTTTACAGCAAGATTAGTGAAAAATACATCAACATAAATGAGTGTCAATAGGGATATTTATTGCATATATATTTAAAGGTAAATCCAACATGCAACTAAGATTGAAATGTCTTAGAATCCTTGAAGTACTAGAGTACAGCATAGAAGAATGTCTATGTAATTATCAAATTCCTGTACATGACACAGATGGCAACTGAAAAACACAGAAGTACTAAAACATTTTATTTATAAAAATACCACATAAAGAGCTAAAATATAAACAGCAAGCTGGGAATATGTATTTCAAAGAAGGGCTAATGTTCTAAAAATATAAGGAAATCTTTCTTAAAAATTGTTTTATTTTATGAAAAGATAAAAAATTTCATAATCAAATAAGAGTATAGCAATGCTTATTACACTGAAGTCTTCTAAAGGATTTAAAATTATGAATATTCTTTACTGAAATTCAAATAGGCTAAGTAAGTAATAGAGTAATTTATAAGTACCTTCAAGTGAAAAAATAGAGATGCATAAAAAAGCTAGGCTCCCCTTCACCATTAACAGAATTGCCAATCGTGACCCAATGAGATACGTTTTCTTTTGTGAGTTCAGTCAATATGAAAAAAGAAATGAAAAGCAATTCCACCATATGAACCAGGAAAGTTAAAATGGATCTCCTCAAAGCGAAATAAACAATGGTGCACAAAGAGAAAATAGGGTAATGATGCTATCAGAATTTCTGTTTCTCATCTTACTTCAGTCTAAACTTCATTCCTCTTTTCTTTTTAAGTTGGTGGTACGATGGAGAATACTGATCCCCATTGCTCTCTTTAATGTTTTATTAGTGCATATTTGCAATACAAAATGCCTACATTCAGCTTAGGGAGCAGGTGGAGGTACTTAATTCTTTTTGTTTCATTTTCTCTCTCTAACTTCCCTGTCTCTGTTGTTTTTATTTTTAATTTTTATTAGTATGTGTTTGCAGGACTGTCATTTAACTTACACTCATAAAATGATTTATTGCAACATTAAGATTAAATGATAACTTCAAAAAATTATTTAAATCTATAAATGTATTCAAATTTTTGGATCAAATCCCCCATGGGTTTGAGCAATCTCATTTGCCAAGCATGAGGACCTAGTGTAAAGTCTACAAACAGAGGAGAACTAGAGGATGATTGAAGAACAACACTTTTTAAATGGTTGTTAAGTAGTGAGTATTTTTCTGTAGCTCGGTGCAGATACTGTCTTTATTGGGAAGTGTTCAAAAAGGTCTGGTGAATGAGTTCGCAGTGGCTGACATGGCAAACAGTAAAATGCCAGCGGTAGAAATATTTCAAAGACCCAACTAAGTCAGTGGGCAGAACACTGGCATATGAGCTCCCAGAAGAACAAATATAAGGACATGTCTTTAAGAGACAATTGTTCCATCCACTCTCAAAAAGTACATATAACCAAAAAGTGCAAACATCAGCCCAGCAAGCTGCACTGGGAAAGATTTTTAAACCTGCTAAAAATATTAACTTGGCTAAATCACAGGTACACAAAGGTCGCTCGAAGTATCAGAACTGTCTGAGCAGGATGGTTACAACAGAGGGTCGAAGGGATTTCTGTAATTACAATGCTCATAAATTGCCCCTTGAAGTTCCCTATGCAACAGGCACAATTTCCCAGGGACTGACTGCATCAATGAATCTCAGAGAGAGCTTGTAGCTATCAAGAGAGAATGTTGTATGTATGATTTTAAATTCATTTCCACAACATATAACATTTTTATTAGTATCACTTATTTCAACATAACCTATGGAAACAATCTTTGAATTGAAATGTCTGCCTAAACAAAATTTGGGAATGGCTGCATGTATATTTCGTATTTGTAAAAATGAAGTAGAGGCACGGTCCTATCACTTGTCCAAGGATTTCTTTACCCAGATGAGAAGAAGAGAAACACCATTCTCTTCTGTAAGACTTTCTGCAGTGAGGCTCTGTAGCCTCAGAGCCCCCCAAAGTGACTATGATAGGAACTCTGCCTAAAACAATATTCCACTTTGACCTTATCCTGAATGTGTGTTTTCATTTTTGAGCCAAGTAGACTATATTTACATCTTTTTTGCAAATGTCTGCTTTATGTATAATTATCAATGCTTAGATTTTTTATCTGATTGTGTTTTTACTGCATGAATCTTGAATTTGCACAAATCCTGTAACTGTAAAATTCTTCTCGTTCACATTCAATACCTCATTAACAAATCTTCTTCTCCTTTTCAGCTGCTCAGAGGACTTTCTTCTAGAACTTTCCATCTGCTCTCCCCAAGTCCCCTTGGCTACTCTCTTAGCTCCCCCCCAACCCTGTCGAAACTTCCCTTTGTTTACGTTCTGGAAAGTCTTTTGTCTTTCATGTCAGATGAAGTTCATGTGTTTCTATTTCTAAAATGTGACTGATGACAGACATCTTCCAAATGCTGGCTGAGAAAGAATCTCAGTCATGGGGCACTGCATTTTCAGATTGTACAGTCTGAAAAGTATTTTATTCTGCCCTTCAAACTAAATCTCAATCTGAGCAGTGAGAAAATTACCTCAAAAGTTTGAAGACACTGTAGTTGATATCTCACCACCTTCACATGACCAGCAAGCACTCTACCCCAGAGCTATATCCCAGCCCTACTTTCACTGACTTGGTAGCTTTGTGTGTTGCTATTGAATTTAGTGCTTTGTAGACAACACTTATTTTTGCTTTGAAGGCTTTTACTTTTTTTTTCTTATTTTACCGTAAGTGTGCCTCAGTAAAAATATTTTCCTTTCATGATGCTGGGTACTCAGTGGATATTTTCAACCCAGAAGCAAATGTTCTGTGAAAACTTCTTGATTTCATTCTTTGCAAATCTGTTTCTATTGGTTTCACTTGTATTTTTCTCTTATTTTTCTAACATTTTACTCCCTATTATCCATGTTTTTGTTATGATTATTGTTCTGCTTTTAGACTATTCAATTAAAATGATTTTCAAACTATTCTTTTCCCTTTTGAACCTCATCATGCTCATCCCTATGAGCTCATCCCAAACCCCCACCTTCTCCTCCAGGTCACATTTCATCACTACAGTATCTTTTCCTCTCACCCTGAGAACACTGTTGTTTTTTAAATCACTGCCTTCTACAAAGGGCATTCCCATTTCCCCCTGATTTGTGTGTACTTTTCTTCCTGTATTATAGTCTTTGTTTTTGGTACTTCATCTTGGAGGTTTTCTCAAAGATCTTAGGCTGCCTGTTCAATGTGAGAAATGGGATATGAAGGTGGTGGTTGAATATACTTCCTCCATAGTGAGCTGGTCCATGGGTGTTTCACTTACATCCCTTCTAGCGGTGAAGTTTTGGAAGAACGCACAGCCTTTGATCGATGTGAGCTTTTTCTTTGGAGACATTCCAATTCCTGCAACCCCTTATTGGAAGAGAACTGTCACCTTGCACTTATGAAATGGAATTGGGGATGGCCGGTGGTCTGATTGCTTCAATACCCGGAGACTCACTTCGTCTCCCTGTCCCATCCCTGAGCATCTTCTCATTCCTCTTCTGTCCTCAGAGACACCACAGTCACATGTTCTTCCACTGGATTTCCCCAGGGAATGGCTTCCCCTCTCCCAGGAGTCAGTTTCCATTCTGGAAGAGGAAAGCAATCTTTTACGTGCTTTGCAATTGCATTTCCACCCAGTCCTCAGAACCCCTTCTGAGATCCCTGATACTCAAATTCTGAGTTTCTGTGCCATGAACCAGCTTCTTCTCATTAGTAACATCTTCCGCACACATTTAGATTTCATCTTTATTTCTGTTTCTCCACTGGCGTTCCTGTTGCTGCTGTGGGACCTAGGACAGTTAGACATTGACGCAGAATGTGGAGCTGGAGGTGTGTCTTTACCCTTGGGTTGGACTGGAAGGGCTCTGGGGATCCCTGTGGCTGGAGGCTCTGGCAGACAGGGGACAGCACGGAGACACAGGAGGGTCTGAGTTCCCGGGAGAACCAGGGCGCCTTGGCAGAATGCTGGTAGGCTAGGATGGCGTATTTCACCGAGTGGCACTTAGTTCTGTTTTCCTTGGGCTATTTTAAATGTGATCCATAATAATTTAAAAATAAAATTCCATTCCGTTTTTCTCAGATTGTAAGATGCAGCAAGATGATTTGAAAATTATATACCTTAGAGGTCGGTTTTGGTGGGGCACGCCTGTAATCCCAGCACTCAGAAGACTGAGGCAGAAAGATCGTCATGAGTTCGAGGACAGCCTGGGCTACACAAGCAAGTTCAGGGCCAGCCTACACTAGAGTGAGACCCTGCACCCCCTGCAAAAAAGAAAGAAAATTATATATTAGAAATGTTGTTTTTAAAGGATTTTTAAGAGGCTCTGACCTTTTTAACTATATCCTCTATTTTTGTATCAGCATGGGAACAGCCGTTATAAAAATGTATGAAATGACATACTATACTCTAGAGAAATTCTCTGGTTAAAAAAAAAAAAAGAATTTCATATATTTTCTAAAGATATGTTCACTACAATGGGTTAAACCAGAATAGTTGCTAAGGAAATTTTCAGTATAAAAATTGTACTGTATATTTTATTAAATAGAACTGCCTGGGGGCTGGGGATTTAGCTCAGCGGCAAAAGCGCCTGCCTGGCAAGCGCAAGGTCATGAGTTCGGTTCCCAGTACCGGAGAAAAACCAGAAAAACCAAAAAAAAAAAAAAAAAAAAAAAAAAAAAAAAAAAAAAAAAAAGAACTGCCTGTCCTCCAGGTCTTTGCAAAATATCATCTGTTAACAATATCTTCCCTAATATTTATCTTAAAATTTGAAACAAACCAAGTTTGTAAGTAAGCATAATAGAAAACATTAACTATTGCCTTAAATAACTTGGTGCAAGTCACTGATATTGAAATATAAATATTAACATATACTTGGTTATTCTTTGGAAATCTATTAAATATTAAATTTAACCTAATGTTTAATTCTAAATATTTGGTAGCTGATATGTGTGTGATGTCAAAGGCCTTACTCCTCATTATATATTAATGGTCTGCAAAGGATCTGTTAAATGGTATTATCACTTCATATCTGATTCAATATACAACAAAATAATTTCATCAAAGTTTTGGAAATTTACTTGATATTATCAAAGGCATACTGAGGCAGAACAAGGATTGTGTGAAGAACTGCATAAGTACTCTCTCTTTCTGAGATTCTCCCATTCTTTTTGCAAACTTTGAACAGTAATGAATTCTTCTACTTGAGTGTGAGGCCCTGAAAATAAGGATATTGCATGAAAATGCCTCACAGCACCCTGCTCCTGTGGACAGTCTCCACCCTTCTGCACCCCACAGGCTTGGTGACCAGCAGTGGAACAAAATGAGTGAGGATTCTCAGGATTCACCGTAGCAAAGAGAATCGAAGCAGCAGAAGCACTCTCACTGATGAAATTGGAATTTTTTTTAATTAACACTTCTAATTAGAATTTAACATCTCACTAGCTTCGTATGGGATTTTTCGCTTCCTTAACCTCACGGAAACCTATCTGTTGGCTCTAAATAGGCAGTCACTTACCGCACACCACTTGAGGATTTCAATTAATCCCAAATCCTCTGACTTTGCTGTGTGAACTTGTCTTTTTGCTCTTGCACATTTTGTCCTGATGGAGGATGCTCAAGAAAAGCCCTCTCAACAGATTCTTGCTGTCTCTCAGCTCCCCATGACTCCAGGTTCTCCTGCCCTTCTGTCTCCTGGGGAGAACTTCATCTATGATCATGACTGTTCAGGGTGATAGTAGTTGATGGCAATTATGGTTTCTTCCACTGCCAGGTGGGGTGATGCGTTCTGTATATTCCCGAGGGAAGGTCTACCTTGTGCTTGAATCTGTGTCAATCTGGCAGGACTTCACAAGGATGCTGCCTACAGCCACATTGTCCAAGTTGATGATAGAAATGTAAGCAGTGGATGCAAAGCTCTCAAAACTGTTCCTGAGTACTTTTCAAAACAATACAAATATTAATAAAAACTAAGGTCGTTAGTGACTTTCTCTTCTCAAGAATAAATAACACTTGATGTGTCCTGGGTAAACACCAAGCATCTTTGTCCAGTCGCATCTTGGAAATTCTTCTGGGTATCTACAAAGAGCAGTTTCTTCTCACATATTTGCTGTCTCACTTAGAATTGAAAACCTGGATGAACTCAGCTTGTACTGAAATTCAAAAAAAGACTCCGAGCATAGTAAAAGCTCAGCAATGTGCACATAAACATAGGACTAAGTCATGCAGCCTGTTAGTTTTAACCTAGGAAGTAGACTGGGGCCCAAGGAAACTAGGTCATCAAATGTGACACTTACATGGCCAATCAGCACCTCTGAATCCCTGGCAACTTCCTGGTATCTGGCCCAGCATCCACAGGTTTTTCTCGAGCAAACTTCGTATAATGATTAAGAAAAATACTGATCATGTGTTCGACCTTGATCATCTTGCTTATAAAAGGTTACTTAACCCAAAAGAGACAGGGACCACTGTGAGCCTTACCAACACGCAGTGTGAATGCACTTGCTATGACCTTTTAGAGCAGGTTGTTAGGGAGAAAGATAACCCTTGGAGCACAATTAGAAACTGTGACCCTTCACAGCCAGAGTCATCCCAGTGGGGAAGGTCAGCGACAGCAGAGGCCCCCGGAACCTTGTACCAGGGCTGAGATCCACTCAAGCCTGGAGGCATCCCTCGCTTGTACGCCAAGGTGATTAGTGCCTTAGGAAGAGATAAGGAGTAATGGGGATGTCACAGCCCTGCCACCGCCAAGCAGCTCTGAGAGCAAGGGAGACTTTTAACATAATAATTACAGCATAATCATTTAAACATAATAATTATAACATCTTTTGTGTGAGGTCTTTCTTCCATGGAGACTTGCCAGCATTCGTCACCATCAAAAGTATTTATTTAGCACCCAAATGTGTGTAGTTCTGCTGAGTGCTAGCTTTTGCTTTGAAAAATTTTATAACAACTTAAATGGGTAAAGAAAAGCAGGAGGAGGGGGAAATTTGGGGAAGAAGAGATTAAAGCAAAGCCTGGGCTATTTTAAAGCTCCTGTCAGTGACATTAGGGAGAGAGGACTAGGAAGACCCCAAGCTGGAGAGGCTTTTCCCAACAAAGGAAAGAATCGAAGAGAGTCCGTGGCAATGGTTCTATGTTTCTAGAAAAGTCATTAAAGAATCAATTTTTGGAAAGCTCAGATATGTACCACATTCCCTACTAGGAAGTAGGTTGTAGGACCAGCGCTTGAACTAACCGATCTCTATTTCACCCCAACTTTTAAGCGTTTCAAACATTGGAAAGATATTTGACAAAGTAAGAACTGTCTTAGTTGATGTTATTAAATGTTATCTTGCTAATTTCCTCAGGGTTGGCAAAGCCTTCCAACCGCAGGGAGGCTTTTAGATCTAAACGAGTTTTGTGTGAAACACTTCAGCATTTCCTATGCATACTTCCATGCAAAACACATGAAGCCAATTCAAGGCAAGGAGATTGTGGAATTATATAGATCTCGAATTATTTCCACAATTATTTTCACACTACAGCTTACACATATGTTGAAAAGTCTATTGTAGGATATACAGTATTTTGAAAATTCCAGAAGGACTGGAAAATAAAGTGTAGATATTTTGTAAAATACTTAACCAAATGGTTCACACAAATATAGAAGCAAACTGCGCACTTGGAGGTTCCCTTTTAAGCCCTCTTCACTGGAGTTTAACATATGTGTCCTACTTTTTTAAAATACCGAAAATATTTGCAAGTATGTTTATTGAAATGTTTCTAAATTCTTTGCCGTAGTCGTCCCATTTACATCCATACATAATTCCCACTCCTTTCCGCGGGCATGGTGAGCGAGGGGTGGAAGAACTCGGGTAATTATATCTTACGAGTTTGTAACATTTTAAATTTCCAAAGGAAAATTAGACCCATAAATTTTTTTTTCAGATGTGCAGCTGAGAAATACTTTTTTAAATCGCTAATTTCACTGCAGATTAACACTTTCCTTTCTGCCAAAAATCTGCCTCCTCCCATCCTTCCTTAGCTGCGCCAGCCTCTCTTCCCCTCCTCGCACTGCTGGGTGACGTCTTCTGGATTGAAAAACAAAAACAAAACAACAACAAGACAAAACACAGTCTTCTCCATGACAGGAGGGAGGGAATGTGGATTGTGCTTCAGTTGGCGAAACTCACCTTTCTCAAATTGGTAGAGAAAAACAGAGAATTAACTGAAGTGTCATTTAACCGGGGACAAAAAGGACAAGAATACGGCTTCAAGCATCATCTACTGTACTTGTGCTCCGGCTCAACAAATTCATTTGTAAAATCCAGACACTTAGAAGAGATATATTTGGAGTGTATTTATCCTTTGTAAGGAAAACATCTTCCTTGTACGGTTGAAAGAATAAAATTACACTTAACTTTTTTAGGTATACATCTTTTAGAAAATAAAAGCCTAATGAAAATGTAGCAAAATCAGCCTTGTTATAACACAAGCTGTAGTAATAAAACTAAATCTGATCATTGGCTTCTTCTGGAAGTAAAAAATATAGAATATAAATATAGTCATGGGTTATCAGAGTCTACTGTAAATAGTATATGAATGCAGAAAGATAATGACAAGTAGACCACGGAAGGGTTTTGACATCAGCCTGTGTCCTGAGATTTGATCTTTAATGCAAATCAATGTCAGATGAAATTATTTTATGGAACATATGAGTTACATATAGTATATAACACAAAGACACATCATGTTTGTATACACACACGTGTGTGTGTGTGTGTGTGTGTGTGTATGTGGGAGTGAGTGTACGCATTAGCCGATTCTTTGGGGCACAGATTGGAAAGCTGAGCAGACTGTGGAAACCATTCCCCATGGGAATGCCTCTCAAGGATAGTCCCACACATTGAGAAGTAATGTCTACAACGCACATTTTCTGTAGGGTTTGCACATGATTCCTGAGGGATTTAAACCAGTATTAAAATTTCCCTTGAATTGCAGAAGTCTCTAAAATAATCTTTTTTTATCCTTGCTGATAATTTATTAAGGTTCAATTTTTTAAGATATTATCATGATTGCCAAGTTTATCACTGAAGTCTACTTTTAATTCTTCTCCTAACAAAAGTAATCTTTAACAACCCCAAAGGAAATATAGTCTAAAGCATTGATTATTTGACTTTAATGGCTTAAAAATACTGAACATGGGAGTCAAAGTGCCTTTGAATTCTACCACAACTGCCCCAAATTATAAACTCATGTATAGTAATAAAACAGGGGCATGTGCTCTGCTGTTTCCTGCTGTGAACAGGCTACATGCAAGAGCTGAAAGCATGCCGAATCTAAGAACGCAGCTTAAACTTCTGTTCTTATGTTCTTGTTTTTCCGGATACCCAAATAGGAACCTCGGTAAAAAATGCAACTATCACAGAGAGCCAGCTAGAGCGAAGTTAGTATCCAGACTGAGAGGGACTGGCCCTCCAGGAAGTCAGCACAGAAGACAGGACATGTGAAGACTGTGGCTAGAGAAGAAGCTGAGGAGCCCTGGGCCTCACGACGGAGATGTAATCGCCTGGCCTGAAGCCTCCCCGGAGATGCACAACCGCTACAGATTAAGCTGCGATTGTCCAGTGGGCTTGGAGAGGCACCGGACACGTAAGGAGGTGACCAGAGCGTCTGGATCGTCCCTGTCCAAGAATGCCTTTTTCTTTCTGCACCCTGGACTCATTTCCCATGGCTGGAAATGAAAGAGGGAGCAGAAAAGCAAGTGGAAGCCGAGACAGAGAGAAGAGACAGGCTGGGGTTCCCGTATGGCATCTGGGGCTGTCCCCAGTGACCTGTGTTCTTCCACCAGATCGCCTCCTAAGGGGGAAACCCCTTGCCCGTAGCTCCATTGGCTGGAGAGCAAGCCTTCTCTTATGGCTCTTTATGGGGCATTTAAGAATCCAAACCACAGAGAAAACTATCTTCTATCACATAAGTTTTAAAAACCAGTTTAAGCAAAATCAAAGGAGATTCTCTGTGCCAGGGTTTACTGTGCTCCAGAACTTGTGGGCACCTCTAATCCCCCGGTAGGCATTTTATAGTGCAGACTGTTTCAGTTTTACTGGATCCTACAACATTTCTTGGACTAGGTCAGAGCTTTGGAAACATGGTATACTTGGGAGGAATTTCATGTCATTGATAAATGCACATAGGTGAACTGGGGATCTGACCTTGAGCTTGCACTATGCACTGCATGTGTATGAGATCCACATTTGGGGATTCTCTGTCTTTGTAATATTTGACACTAGTTAGCATTCTCCCCCCGAAGGAGAATTTAGAATAGCTGAGGGGAAGATTGGAAGGACAATAAAACAGGCCCCATCTGAGGACAGGCAGTGATCTCCTAGCACCCTCACGGACTTGGATCCTCATGGGTCTGGACCCTCAGGGTGAGAGGCAGGTTCAGAACTTGAAGGGACTGTGCTAAATGTACGTGAAAACCACAGTGCTTTGAGGTTCAGGGAGAGGCCACTTGGTGCACTGACACTGAGACCTGGCCTGGTTTCCCAGAGGGAAGGGAAAGGCACCCTTTCTCCCTTAGCTGGGTGCTGCGGGTGCTTTGGGAGCCTGGGGGAATGTGCGTGAGCGCAGCACTCCAGTGGGCGCCTGTGGGTACCCACAGCTGGCACCGTAGAGGCCCCTGTGCAGATGTCCAGTCGGGGCTGGATCCGCAAGCATGAAAGGACAGCTCAGGGGCGCAGGAGAGCCCACTGACCGCACACTCCAGGCGCCTTCAAACCTCAGGACTGTGCACAAGACTACACCATCTCCCCACATGCAGGGGCACAGGGATGGCTGAGATGTGGGTTTCTACCCTTAGGTGCCATTTGCTCACTTTCTTTTTGATTTGTTTTGGGACGTGGGGTGGCTGGGACTGGAACTTGAGGCCTTGTGTGCACTGCACATGCGCTCTACCACTCGGCTACATCCTCAGCCACATACGTTATTTTCTTAAAGGCCGCCATGTTTGGGAAGCTTCAGGTTTTGTATCTGCGTAATAGCAAGCCCTGTAGCACTCCTGACTGCACAAAGATCCTAGGGCAGTTCTGCAACGGTCTCTTTTATGTCCAAGATGATATTTGATTTACATAACAATTTCCATAAAAACAAAAAAGGAAAAATCATTCATTAAAGCAAAAAGACTCTCCTTATCTCTTGGGTTCTGATGCTTTCTAGAAGGGGAAGCGTGGCAGCTGCTCGGTGAGGTACTGGCCACCTGGTCCGCTAGACTGTAAATTACAACACCCGACACTGGCTGTCAGCACACCTCTGTGCCACTCCAGTAGCAGCTTACATTCAATTGCTGGAGATCTGCTCCCTGGCCCTGATATTCAGCCTAATGCATCAGAGAAGCCGTTGACAGAAAGGTCACGAATCCACCCTGGAGAGGAATCTAAGCTGTGCCAAGCACGCAGTGTGGGGCTGATGGAGTCTTGCACACCTCCTGCCTGTCCTGCTCGGCACACACCAGCTGGAGGTGATAGACTGGCCTTTTCGGTTGCCTCATATTGGGACCCTTCACTGTGAGCCTATCACCTTCCTTGCAAGGAGAGGAGAGCGTGGCTGCTCTGTGGCAGGCCACAGCCAGAGTCACTAAAAGCTTTCACCACCGCAATTCCCAGTCGCTTCAGGACAGATAGGGCCTCAAGAGTCCTCCAGGGATAGATGTGTCAGCAACAGCCAGCAGAAGAAGGCTGCCCTCTTGCAGGTAGCCTGGACATGGCTGAGATATAAAACAAGCACCTGGGTGGAAGTCTCACTTCCAGACTCATAAACTAAATACCTCTTGTTGGTATTTCAGGTTCAATAATAAAATCTAAGCCTCAAAGTTTGAATATCAAAAATACATAGTTTTTGTTCTCAACTATTGCAGTAATTACCACATATTGCATGTTTTTCTACACTATTTGGATATGCAAAGAGACTTTCTCAATGTTATTCATATGTTTAAAAACTGCCGCAGATACTTTTGGGTGTTGGCTAATACTATCTGAGACAGAGAAGACAGCGTGGATGACCTATCAAAGCAGCACATGATCCTGTGCAGATATGTCTATGTAACTGGGAAGGTGACTATTTTTCCCTAGATTTAATTTACTTTTTTCTTTTTTCATAGGTAAACTGATTGCATGGATCCTTCTTCGTAAAAATACGTAAGGTCTTTAAGTGCTGATTTTTGGCATTCTTTTCTACTGCGTATTCAGATGAAAGGAAGCTGAATTTCCCCTATTTGTTTATCTTGTTACTATGGCAGCAACTGTAGAAATGCTGACCTTTGACCCCAGGTTTCCCTTGAGGACTGCAGAGTTTGGTAACAGCCTGCACCCTTGTTTTTACCACCAAAGTACAATCTCTGTCTCAGGAGCAGTTAGGTATTTTTAAAGGAAACAATTTCAATAAGTTCATTTTCCTCTCCAGCCCCTAGAACTGCCTCCCCCAGAAAATCTACACTGATAAAAAAGCCATGACGCCCTGAGCACAGGGTGGAGGGGAGGGGAGGAAAGACGTCCGGACACAAGTATGACTTTGATTCCTGGTCCGCCAGGTGCTCCCTTGAAATGGTCAGGAGCCCCAGAAGGTCATCTGTCACCTGTACAACTGTTTGTCAGCTGAGCAAGGACACACACGCCTCAGGACAGGATGAGAGACCACCTGAGGAGCAGGTACCTCATAAATATTACTATTTTATTATAATGAAGGGGCTGTTAGTGTTCATTAGAAAGTAATGAGATGGGCATAAAAGTAAACCTTCTCAGTAACTAAAGTTGGGCTTTTCAAGTATAATTTTCAAAATTAACAACAACAACATCAACAGTCATTCAGGTAGGTTTTGCAGGTTTAAGGTCTGAAAATAACGTTGTGATTTCTCTTCTGCCTTGTATCATGGGAAGGAATGTTCAAGGCAGAGATAAACTTGCCACAAGGCGAAGGCCAAACTCATCGAACTCATTCTGTTTGTGTTAATCGTTTCCAGCTTATAATTTGATGCACATTCATTAATTCATAATTCTCTTACTAATGTTCTGGGTGGTCATTATGGAATATATTATGAGTTTTCACCCTGCGAAGTAAATGCACTGACAGAGGGCATTAGTCAGCTTTCCTGTCCCTCTCTGAGGTACAGCCTGCCTGTCTCTGGGATACGTGCAAGTGGGAAGGAAGAGTAGAAGGAACAGAGCTGGAAAGGAAGGGGCCAGGGGCCAGAGGTGGTACCTGAGCCCGTACTTCCAGGACTCAACCGACACAGCTACAAGTGTGCTCCAGCAATCCCTCGAGGGGCCCCCAAGCCACGCTGGTGGACACAGTGTGGCGTAGTACCCCATCCCAGCATGCACTGGGTCTCAGATTTTCAGCGTATACTCTCTGTGCTTGCTGCTCCCTTGAGTTGTCATGTTACCATATTCAGATTTCAACAACTTTTAGATATTGCCCAAACTGCTTTGCAGGGTTTTGTATGCCTTACATAACATAAATATATTCGTAATCGAATTGACATTGTCAGTTAGTCCATTCAGATCAATCTTTTTCAGATAAAATTGTATAAGAAATAACCATTATTATCCTGCCTCAAAATTTGTTTTAGATGTTTATAATGTAAAGTAATATATAAAGGGTGGAGAAGCAGTAAACTGGAAATCCTTGCTCAGTATGGAATTGTTTATTCAAACAGAAGCTTTGCTAGAAATAAATAAGATTCTCATTATTTAATGTCATTTGTATTGGGTAGAAAGGCCAAATGGGAAAGGCATGTGACTGAGGTTTTAGAACTTAAAAATCCCAAGATCTTCAGGGTTCTTTGGGCCCTAGGGTGGAATGGAGAAAGGTTCTTTGAACCTGTCCGTGAGGGTCTGGGCCAAACCCACTTCCACGAAGTGCGGGAGCAGAGGCTGAGCTGGAGGGGCAGGGCGGGAAAAGAGTGCTGTGGACCAAATCCTGCACCCTGTGCCTGGAGTGTGTGTTGGAAACTTCATTCCAACACAGGGCAACTGTGTTGTGGCGTGAGGCCCTGTGAGAGCCAATGGGGTCACAAGCTCTCTGTCCTCAAGACCAGATTATGTCACTGGTGCAGTGGAGTAGTTAACCTGGGAGTGGACTGGTCACAGAAGTGAGTTCTGCTCTTGCTGCCTTGCTCTTGTCCCTCGTGTAGCCCGGTCACAGGCTGACACACAGAGCACAAAGGCTCTCTCAGAATACTGGCACCACACTCTTAGACTTCCCAGCCTCTAGGCTGTCAGCCAAAGAAACCCTTGTTCTTTACCAGTTATGAGCAGCAGAAAACAGCTGGGATATCTTCCTGCTTAAAATTTGTATCTCTGTTGCTATGGAAATTTTCACAAAGGTGAAATGAAGTCACAAGAGTGGGTCCCTAATGTGACCCACAGGTGTCCTGGTAAGAAAAGGAAATGACACCAGGGCTGTCCTTGCAGAGTAAAGTTCATGTGAGGGTACCATGGGAAGCTGGGCATCTGCAAGCCACACAGAGAGACCTCAGGGAAAACAATCCTGCCAACACCTTCATCTTGGACTTGCAACCTGGGAAACTTTGACAAAATAAATTTCTGTTGTTGAAGGCATCCAGGTGGTAGCATTTTTGCTATGGTGGCTTCTGCTAACTAATACGTAAGAGTGTGGGGGGATTTTATCATAATAATAGTGACAAATGAGAAAAAATTAAGATGATAACTTGCTTTAATAGAGGTTTTGTATTGGGTTGTAAATTGGGAGGTGCATTTATGTTCATTCTTTTAGTTTGGTTATTGCTACTATGACAAATTGTCTCAAACATAGCTTAACACAACACCCTACATTGCTAGAGGTCAGAAGTCCAGCACAGCTGGGCCCAGCTGGTCCTCTGTTTAGGGTCCACAAGGCCAGGGTCATAGGGTTGACAGGACCATGTTGCTTTCTGAAAACTCACTCAGGTGCTGGCAGCATCATTTTCTGTCGGCTGACAGCTGAAGGTCTCTCTCAGCCCCGTGGAGTTATCGGCAGTGCTTATCATGTTTTCCTTCTCATTAGCAAATCACAAAAGGTATGTGGAGTCTTTCTTGTGCTTGAAGAATCTCTCCGAATTTCCCTCTGTGCCTCTTATCTCCTGCTTTTAAGAGCTCCTGTGAAGCTTGAAAACAGGTACCAGACACACTTAGAAGAAATAAGTGCCGGCGTCTCGCAGCACAGTTGGGTGATGATAGTTTATAGTCACATGTTAGATAATTTATAAAGAGTTAGAAGAAAGAAGTTCCTAGAATGCAAACACAAAGAAGGAAAAGAAGAGGCAGATGCTAATTGTCCCCAGCTGATCATTTGATCAGTGCTTGCTGTGTGCCTGTGCCGAGGTGCCGCAGTTCACCCAGTAACATCTACAAGTGACACATGTCCACCAAAAAATTTAAAAACTAAAGAAAATGAAATAGAGAGCTCATTTGATTAGATTGAGCCCTTTGATTAATCCAAGATGATTTCCATTTCAAATTCTTTAGTGTTAATTATATCTGCAAAATATTTTTTGTCATGTAGGGTACATAATCAAAAGTTGTAGGAACTTGAGTATAGATCTCTTTGAGCAGACAATCTGCCCTGTAAAATTCCTATTTTATGACTTGTGATATAGATGCATTTTATAAACTTTATGAAGTCCTTGGGAGAAAGGATCCAGAGGACAGGCAAGCTGCTTGGGCTTCATTCAGGTTGTGTGAATAAGTAGGTCGTTTGCGTGGAGGCTGTGCTGGGTCCCTTCATTCCTATTGGCCTCGGTTTTTATGTTAACATAGCATGAAGCTGAAAGCACTGTGCTGGTCAGGAGACAAAATAATATTTGTGGAGAGGTTTAGGAATCCCCAAGCCACTCCTCTGTAAATCTGTGTTACATATTACTTTCCTGGGCACGGGTGATTTCCACTCCTTACCTTTAGTCAGGAAAGCAAAGGCAGTAGTGTTGTGCAAATAAAGCAGTAGAAGCCAGGAGCAGAATGCTAAAGAATAAGTCTCCCTGTTGAGGCTCATAAGTCCTTGCTTTGTAGAACACTGCCAAGTGCATTATTCACATTCTTTCAAGAAAATAGAAACCATACTAGGCACCCATTGTTGGAAGTGGGGGGAGGGAAGTTGTGGTGACTCAGAGGTAAGTAGCAGTAGGATGTCTGGAGCAAAGTCCAGAGTACTGAGCAGGTGAAGTCCAGAAACCAGGGCCCTGCTGGTGCCACTGAAATCAGTCACAAGATATGATACTGGAACAGATCTGTTGGATCTCATGGTTGACATTTGACCACTCAAAACAGGTGTGGGACAATGGAACAGGAGCCATGAGGGCCACCCTGGAATCATAGAGGAACAGCTTCCCACCACCTCTGGCACCAGCCCGGGGGCAGAGAAGGAGGCCTGACTAAAGCCTGGGCTAGCATGGCATGGAATCATTCCAGTGAAGCCACAAAAAGCAGAGAAAGATAAAGAGAAAAGAAAGAAAGTCTTTTCTCCCACTTCTGATTGGCTGGACATAGATGGAATCTAGCTTTCAAACACTGCAGGAAGTCAGTCTTATGGAGCAGGAAGGAAAGACAGCCAGTAAGACCTAGAGAGAAAGGGAATCACAAGCGTCAAGTGCTTTACTTGGCATTAATCCTGAAAACCAGTTGTCACCATATTATTTCTTCATCCAGTTTGGGACTTTGCTGAAGGTACTTTCTTAACTCTGTCCAAGCACATTTTTTTATTCCTGTATGCTGATGTGGTGTTAGGAAGATTGCAGTGAAGATTAAATATGGTAATTATGGAAAAGATAGAGCAGAAAGGCTTTATTGAATGAGAATTCAATAAGAATTCAATAAAGCTTATTAGTTTGCTTTATGAAGATATCATGGATTTTCCATGTCTAGGATTTTATCTTCAAAATGATAGGTTTTTCCAGTGCAGAGAGAAGTAAAGCAGAATAAAATGCCTTTATTGTGGGGATGGAGAAGACCACAAGGAAAGAGAGAGACAGGCACGGAACTTCTAAGCATCTTTCGTGGGGTCCAAGGTTAAATTGCCCCAGGCAGAGGCAGGATTTAGAAGGTGGGCTGCCTGACATGGCAGACCAGGATTGGGTAGGAGTGTGGGAAAAGGGAACAGGACATTACAAAAAGGGAAGTAGGAAGTCGTAATTTGACTCAGCAGAAGAAGGGTGAGGCTTAGCATATGGCCTCTAGTGGCCAGCGCCATATTGGCTGGGTGCCATAGTGACTCAGCACCATACCACATGACCTCCAGCGCCATATTGGCTGGGTGCCATAGTGACTCAGCAGGAACTACAGTGGGGCAAGAAACCAATCACAAAATATGACTGAAAATTAGCCATTTGACAATTTATGAATATTTAGAGGAAATTGTTCAGAGTCTTATTGCTGTCCCCCTTCAATTTCATCATGTGATGGTTCAGAGGCCCTCACCCCTCCTGAAAGCCAGAAGTACCCCTTCTTTCTTTTGGCAGTTCAGCTGTAGATCACCTCCCTGCTTCTCACACACACCACACTTCTAAACAGAAATTAATGGCAAAGATGAAGGGTTAGTTTTCCCATGAACACCTCCCTATTCCAAATTGATACAACCTTTTTAAAAAAATAACAAATGCTTTTCCTTTACACCAAGAAGGGGATTTTATTGTGATTAAGGACGGACAAGTGAATGTATAAATATTTATGTTTGATGTTTTGGTTTTTTCACAAAAATAAAAGCAGGAACAGTGATTCAGAATTTCATAGTTTACAACAGAATCCTTTCACAAAAGGAAAAAATGAGTATGGAATTTATAAGGTGGAATATGGTTTCATAGGCAAATATTAATACAATGGAGCAGCATGCAGAAAAGTTAGCCACTGCAGTACACAGCGAATTATAATAAAAAAGACCTTGGGCAGAGTGAAGACACAGGAGAGAGAGGTGAAGAGGGAGTAAAGAGGTGAAAGGATAGGGACAGAGAGTAAAGACAATGAGGAGAAGTGGGTAGGAGAGAATATAATGGTTTAAGTGAGGATGCAAGCCTTCTAGGGAAAGATAGCCTGTAATATTTCCATTTAGTTTCCTTATATTGCTGTGATATCTCAGTTCTACCCCAAATCGAATCCATTTGATAAGGTATTTCTATGTGTAAATATCTGCTGATGCTCTCTTCATTCTATTCTGTTCTGTTCTATTCTATTCTATTCTATTCTATTCTATTCTATTCTATTCTATTCTATTCTATTCTATTCCTTATTCAAAATTAATGTGAAGGGGTCCTGTTGTGTGCCTAGGTCACCTAGGCACAGAAAGAGGCAAATAGCTGCCAGATGGGAGACATGTGAAATCCAGGTAGGCTGGGAACATTTGTTCAGAGATGAGAACCTAAAATATGAGCTCCTGAATTCAGCTTAGCTAGCGGTAGACCAAATAGACACAAACCACAGCTGATGCTAAGAGCGAGCTGAAAAGTTCAACAATTGTTACAAATAGATTTAAAAACAAAGGAAAACATCATAGCAAGGAGGTGGAGAGTCCAGCTCCAAATAACCAGGGGGGCCAAGAGAGGATGCGCTCAGCTTGAGAGGACTGCTGACCTGTAAGGTGGGGGTAAAGGTTAAGCTGTTTCTACACAAACAAGCAGAGCTGAGGGAGAGGCCTGGAGTGCTGGGCTGCACGCAAGGGTGCAAGGCCAATGGGGCCAGGGTCAGAGCAGCTCCACATAACTTCTTCCTAGAACTATGGTTAACCCAGCAGGAGACCCGGCCATCACCCACCCAGGGAAGTCTGACTGCCAATCACCTCCCTCTCTAAGTGGACTAAAATGGCTGCAACTGCCGTGGTTCCCAACTTGATACATCTCCTCAGCAAAAGTTAAGCAGATCTGGATGAAGGGATGACCACCCAGTGCTCTGACTTAGCGCTACACATGATCTTATTTTAATGCCCAACCCGTGTAAAAGAAAGTCACTGTGCGTAAGAGAAGACTTGAGTTAATGCACAGGGAAATAACAAATCAGTGAGACAGACACTGTGATCAGAAATATGACACAGGTTTGGAGATCGTAAAATGACCGAAACTAATATGTGAAATAAAAGCCTCAAAAGTTTTGTCAGAGTATAAATTATAAAAAGAAGAAAAGTAAAATTCTAGAACTAAAAATTATAAAAGTAAAATTTCAAATTCACCGTCCAGGTGGAATAGCAAGTAAACAAGAACTAGTTAGCAGATGAATCAGAAAAAAAAAAAGAAGAAATTCTTTAAAGTGCAAAATAGACGTCCTGAAGGATGGTCAGCCAATTTTATATATGCATCGTTGGGATTCCAGAAAGAAATGAGGATGAAGCAGGAAGACTGTTTGAAATATTTCTAGAAATGGCAAAATCCTCAGACTTCAGATCCCTAAAGCATTAAGAAAGCAAGACCAATGCAAAGACCCTCAAGGAGACGTGTAGAACTAGTAACGATGAAATTGAAAACAATGAAAAAAATTTAAAGGCAACAAGAGAAACCAGAGAGTTTGCCATCAGTGGACCATCAAGAGGGACACTAACTTCAATCCTGACAGAAGGCTACCTCTTTATACTGAAGGAGATAGACTCCAAGGTAGAATATATTTAAAAAATGGAATAAGCAAAGCAAACAAAACAAATATATTTTCAGATACACTAAAACAGAAACAGTTTATCATGTGCATAACCTCACTGCCAGTAATCTTCAGAAAGAAAGAAAATGTCCCAGTGTGAAACCATTGGTAAGAAATGGAAGCAGACAGGGGAGAGAGGGTCGCTGCCAGGAATCCATGGTGTCTAGGATCCTGAAGGTTGGAGTCCTCTTGCAGGGGAAAAGAGCTCCTGGCACTCATTGTGTCTAACGTGAAATGTCCTGTCTGCAAGCTGGACATGTTATGTTGGAAAACCTCTTATGGGTAAAATCTACAGTCAACAAAATTTTAGAAAAATGAAAAAGTCTGTACAGGCATAAGAATTTCCGAAGTTATCAGATACCCTACTTATTAGGCTATTCTTCACACTTTGGTTGAGAAAACCTATCTTAAAATCATTACTATTAGCTCCAGAAAAATAAAAAAAAAACTCTAGGGATGACACAATCCACAGAGTGTCTACTGATCTTGTGCTCATGTGTACGAAGCTGGATGTCTGTGGTCTGTTCTTAGAGCCAAGCCTTGCACGCCAGAAAAATCAACTAATTATCTCAGAATTAGAAGATCTTCTTTTGTGGCATTGGAGAGTTTTAGACTTAGGGAGAGTTTTTTTTTCTGGAGGTGGTGTTCTCAGAAATCAGGGGGATACAGTTTCATGGAGGAGTTCTGCTTCCATGAGAGAACAGAGTTTTACACAGCAGGAACCTCCATGTGACCTGGGGTGGGGTCCTGCCGTCAGATATGTGCCCTCAGCCTCCTGGGAGAGGACAGGCTACAGAGAAAACTAATTAAGAAACTGACTTTTGTAACTGTGTATGAAACAACACCCAACAATATCTCCCCTCCCCTAATTCTGAAAGCCGTAATTGCATTTCCTTATGAGAAACTTCCACTCCTTAAATAAAGTAAAAAGGGCAATCTCTTACATGTTCTCTTTTAAATAAAATTATTCTTTTAAGCATATATTTTAAATAACTTACATTAATTGTTATGTTTAAGTACATTTTAAAACATAATTCTATCAAAAGAATTTCACACATTCATTGGAGAACTATTTAATTTGATGCGTACATACAATGAAGCAACAATGTTTTCGCCTTGAACTAGGCGACGTATGTGCTGCTTCTGCAGGCATGGACAGTTAGGAATCTCCAGAGAGGCATCTAAACTCATGGGCTCAGACTTGGGCATCTCTGTGGACATGGATGTTTGTGACAAACATGGCAAATGTGGGCTTATTCTATGATCACAGAGAAGAAAGTCTATTGGGTGTCTAATTACCTGCAAAGCAGAAACAAGTCCAAAATGCACTTGAGACATGGAAAAAATGACCGTACAAAAATGAACTTTCAGTTAGGAATGGGAAAAGGACCATCCACACTAGGGGAAAGAATCACGGAACACACAGAGAATTTGTGTTTGTCTAAAGGTCTCAGCACAGTGAGTCCTGCCCTCAGCTATGGATCGCTGGGGGGAAGCAGGGCCGTGATGCCTTGCCAAGGGCAAAATTCACCGAATATTGTCTCTGTAGCCCCTCCCCATAGAAGTAGTCATTTGTGTGTAACCTGTATCTCTCCGCAGGTGCTAGAAATGACTTGATAACCACAGAACTCTGCACAGAAACACTTACTACCTGCCGTCCACAGTGCTGAGCACTCCCTCACTGTGAGGCAGCTACTGCTGGTCCCATTGGACAGTCAGGAAATCCATACTTACTCTGCTTCACAGTTCACCTGGTCTTGCTGCCACATGGCTCCGGGCAAGTTGGCGTCCTCCTCTAGGACAGGGTAGGTAGAGGGGCTCAGGTTCTGCACTCTCAGTGCATTTTCTGAGTGCATCATGTGATGCCCCAGCAGGGCACTCTAGTCATTCAGCTGTGCTTCTTATAAAGAGGGCCCTTGCCCCTGGCAATCCTCTCAGGTGCGTTAGTGTAACTCTGGACAAATACAAGGCATGGACAGGAATAAGCGCTGTATCCTTACGAGCCAGTCAGTATGTTGCTGGCTCCAATTCATCAACTTGTAAGTCTCAATTAATGCAAAAGTTTCCAGTGACTGAGCAGTTTTTTAAAGCTTTGGGCATGATACAGGCATTTTCAATTTCTTTTTGCATTTAATTTTCAAATTAAGAGATAAAGTATCTTTTTTAAAAAATGAGGAAAGAGAAGCTCGGAGAGGTGAATTATCATGATACCCAACCGAAAGTGGGCAGAGCAGGGGACTTGATTTTGAGATCTGTCCATTATCAAAAGAAATGATAGCTTTTCATATAGGAAAGGGAATCCACCCAGGAAGAGGTAAGTTCATTATGCAAACAGAGGCTGAGCAATCGCTTATGGCTATGGCAAAATTGACAGAAAGTGGACATATGTTAGAGAAGATGGGGGCTTCTTTTGGGCATCTTTCTGATTGTCCTATTGACTCAAACCAAAATGGAAAACACCATGAGTTCATCCTCCTTCTGGACCTATCTGCATTTCTGATGCTTTGGTATCTGGGCCCTTGCTGATTCTCCTCCCTCCCCACCAGGAGGGCTCCTGAACTCCTAGAGGTGGTGAATGAAAGTGTCCCTTTCAAAACAAATCAGGTAATGAACAGCCTGATTTAGAGCACTCACCCCCTGTCCTAACATCCGAGGGACAGATATCAGACAACTAGAGCCACTCCAGTTTCCCCAGGGCTGAAGTATTTAAACTATGAGGTCTTCAGCCTGCTTTCCAACCATGCAGTCCTTTTCACTGAGAACTTGAGGAGCCATGCCATGTATTCCTTTACTCCGTCTGTCTCATGGAAGTCCCTGGGTCTTCTGTGGCCCACACTGGCCTTCTGCTCTGGGGACCTGTGAATAGCACATTCTATTCTCCATGACATTCACCCTTGATCTGTTGGCCTCATCACGTGAGTAATAATACAATCTACATTTCAAAACATATTCTGGACTCCCTTCCCATTGCAAACTACTGTTTCTGTCCTCTCCTTCAAGGAAATTTTAAAAATACTGAACATTTGTTCTGAAATCATAAGGTGACGTAGAGGTCATTTTCCTGAAGGCAGTATATCTAACTGCTTCTTTCTTTTTGATATCTGCCTGCAGAAGCAGGGACTGCAGCAACCGAGTGCCGCATCTTCATGAATTTTAAACTTTTATCTCTTCAGGTGGGCTTTGTAAAGGTAAATATTACATAAGGAAGCAAAAGTGCTCTGAGGAAAGTTTAAGGAGACGCGAGTGGATTAGGTGTGTATCACTAATGTTTTCATGATTTTGTTTCCAGTAGGAATTTAACCATGCAAGAGATAACATGGTATTGAGAGCAGAAATTTGCTTTCCCAGGCATGCAGAATCTTTCTGTTTCCTTGCTTGTTTCCTAGAGGAGAGTTTAGGTGTTTTCAAATTCTCATAAACAAAATGTTTGTTTTACTGAAAAATTTATAATAAGCAATGATCAACTACCATAAGGTGATATAAGATGTATTTCTTTTATATTTTTACAATTTAAATGTTCTGATGAAGACTAGATTTGATGTCTTTGCTAATTCAGTATCAGTTATAATATAATATTAAGTAGCAAGTTGTAATTTAATCACATTATTTATTGAAAGGATTATATTAATTTCTGTCAATTCCCCTAAGTTAGCCTAATCCTCTAACGTCTGCTTGGATACATCATCTATTATTATTAATTTTTTGCAGATAATTTAAGTCTCATACAAAAATTATTATATAAGGCTTTAGAACAGATTGGAAATTTTAGAAAATTACATCCTGTTCAGAGACATACCTGTACCAGTTGTATCAAAATGGTGTTGATTAGAATTTATCAACATCATTAAAGGTTGAGGACTTAGAAAGGGTCAGATGGTAAAGCTATGTCTGTTTACTGGCTGAAACCTTTTTTAATCCCCTTCTCTCGCTCTGGACATGTTAGATTTGAGCATTCCAAAAGCCCTGCTTAATAATCCTGCATTGGCTGGCATCCAAAGAGAAATTATTCCCCCTCTAAATACCTGTGACACAACTCCGCGCCTGACGGGAAGAGTGCAAAGTGCTATTTGTTCTTCCATGCGGCAGCTCTGCGTTTGGTGCCTCCAAGCCTGAGATTTGTAATTCATATTTCCTTTGGTCAGAGGCATGGCGTGAATGCCCAAAAGGTAGATTACGCATACAAGAGGGTCCAGCCAATGTGCCCTCGGCTCTCCTTTGAGCACAGCTCTTCTTAGAGCAGCTTGTTTGTTAGCGAGGATCCTGTCACTTGTCCTGGTAGTTAAAATGTAGAAACAATCTCTCCTTGGACTGATTCTTTGCATTTTGAAAAATTGCCACGGCACATTCCCCAGCCTGCCAAGTTGGCAGATTCCAAGCCACAAGCTGGACCCCAGCCAGCCGTCAACGGTGCATTCCAAACCTCTGAGTCAGCATCCAACCCCAGGCCATTCTGTCCTGAGGGCCACGAAATCACCCTGAGCCAAACACTCAACTGCATGTTGGAGCTGAAACAATTCTCACCTTGTACTTGCATAACCTAGAGTGGGGAATAAGGGAAAGATCCAAATTCTGCTAAGCACTGAGAGGGAAGATTTCTCAGTAGAAGTTTGGTGGATATTCAGCCACCCTGTTTTTCAGAAAGTGAGACAGAGTTCTGAATAATTTTTTGGACTGAGTTGTAAAACACAGGTCCTGACCCCTCGTCGTCATTAAAGATCCCATGGGCTCTTTTGAAAGGACTAAGGGGGATTAACCTTTCTGTTCTGGCTAAATTCCTAATTGGATAATTGCGTTCTGCCTCCCTAAATTATCCCTGTAGCTCCAATTGGATATGGAATTTTCACTTCCTGTCATAAAAGGTTGTAGGGTGTTAGGACATTTCACCCCAGGGGTGATGCCAATTAAGTCGTTAGGGAGGTGAAATCTGTGTGTGGATTGTCTTTCTTTTCTCAGCACCCTTTCCCACCTCCTGATTTGGAGTTTCAAATTGTGGAAATCTTTCCATCACTCATTATGGAAAGGGATGCCATAAGTTAGTAATGCTGCTGATTGTCACATTATTTCTAAGAATATAATAAAGGCCACCAATAATTGGCAAAAAGGCCTTTGCAGAGAGCACTGTCCTTCTGAGGAGAACAAAAGAACATTCCTTCAATTGGCTCTGTCCAAACCTCCGGAAAGGGGGTTTACCACAAGCCCGCACACTGCATTTCTACTGGGGAGGTTGAGGGCAGCTTTGAGAGCTTTGCCTGCCTAGAGACCTGTGTGGGTCCTGAGCTCAGCAGTCACAGAAGCACGCAGGTCCCGGCCGGGGCCAAGGAGAATTCTTGCCTCTCCTGAATATGCATACGGGCATTAACGGCAGGCACATTGCACATGTACTTGATTTGCAAAGGAAAGGTCAGACATCAGTCTCTTCAGCTGTATTTATCCACATTGGAAATCATTGCCCACACTGGCACCTTTGAACCACAAAAGCAACACTGCCAGCCGCAGCCCTGCGCTGATGCTACATTGAGGGAAACAGTAAGAGTCAGCTTCTCTGTGACTTACTTATTTTCAGTTTTGCTTTCACAACAGCAAAGGAAGTGTTCTTGGGCCAACTCTCTCTGTATGTAACCTTTGAAATAGGCCATCTCATCAATAGTCACTTCATTAAGGATGTCATTATTTTTTGAGTTTTGTCAAAAGAATCATGGCTTAATTCTTCAGAAATGGGTATATAAACATATGTGTGGTAGATCAGTAGTCCCACCCTCCATCCTCCCACAATCTAACACGGTGACATGGGGAAGCAGATGAAATTTGGGATCTTGCTCATAACAGTGGGAAATAAATGGGGGAAGTAGGAATCCCACAGCAAAACAGAAATAAATTATGGAATGAACTTTGATTTGGCGGTTAGGACAAGAACTCAGGGTAGTCTCTGTAACATCTTCCATGTGTTATAAACCTACCCACACAGACTACACAGAAGCACATGAGAAAAAAAATCAGTGATTATCCCCAGAGTTGAAATAGTCATCTCAAAATTTGAAAAGTCACTTTCAAAAGTGGTGCTTTCATATCATCACCTTCTGTTTTAGGCAAGTTTCTTGGTATCATATAAACACAAAGGCTCAGTTTTGAAATATTCAACAGACTTTGATTTGATAACCAATTGATTCGTTGGTCTCTAACATAGCAGGTGACATCTGGCTGGAGCAGCTTCAATGCCCTTCTCTGTGTGTCCTTTGACTTTCTCTCCCCATTTCTCTTCCCGGAGGGAAATTTCCCCCATGAAGTCCAAATCCATTCCTCTGACTGCTCACATCTGAGTCTTGTCTTAAGATTTTCTAGCAGAACACCTAGAACTATAATCAAGAAGCTGCTATCATGATTATTTTCCTGTAAGTTGCTATCAGAGATGACCTTGTTCTCCTCTAGTGCACACAATTATAGGTCTTTGCTTTTAACCACTTAAAATTAATCATGGTTTGTGATGGTTTGTTGAGGGGAACAGTTAATGATCAAAAGTTTTTTTTTTATATATTTTGACCAATTTTGCATCTGGTAATCTGAGCAATTTATGTGACAATAACAATTTGCAGTATAATAACCATTAGTGAATTCCTCCAGTTCTGTCTAGTGAACTATGTATTGTCTCTAATATTCTTTTAAATTATTATTTTCTTATTTCCTTTAATGATTTCATCTATTCTTACCTCTGGTAATCTGAGCAACTTCATTGAAGATAGCAGTATGTAATATAACAACCACTGTTAATCCCTATCATTTGGTTTGAAACCCTGTATCATTTTTAATGTCCTTGCATTATTTTGTTTGTATTTTGCTATTGTTCTTTTTTGTGTAGTATTTTCTTTAAAATAAAAAAATTAATCATGGTGGGGTGCCTTATATTCTGTTTTCCTGTGGGCCTTTGTATCATTCGCAAATTTTATTTTCTAACCTTACATTTCCATCTCTGGAGACATTATCATCAAAAAAATCTTAGCACAAGATCAAGTGCTATGGGGCCCCTTGTTCCACCTTGATAGAATAGATTCTTAAAGCATTGTTTTAAGGGAGAGAGTTATAAGTTCTCAGAGTGGACTTGCATTTAACCTGTTTGCCATCTTGCCTGCCGGGTCTTTGTGCGAGTCCATGGGTGTGTGTTGCTGAGACTTGGACAGGCTTTCTAAGGGAGCCCTCTCATCTGTCCCCCCAGGTGAGGGACAGAATTATGTATGCAGGGATAACCAGAACTGATCCTGAGGACCCTTACACTGCTTTTCCAAATCATCTTGGGCCATTCAGTTAGTGATTCCCTACACACGTGGTGAAGAGTGCTCAGCGCAGAGTCTCACTCCCTACCAGGGAATTCATACTCGAAGAGCACAGATGACACCATCAGAATTGGGAAGTTTATATCTGCAACAATTCTTTATTCCTCTTTTTCCAATCTTGCACTAAGGTAAGCATAATTTCTTATACACCTGTTCATGAGCATTTAGCTAAAGGATACTAATGGAAGTGCTAAAAATTAAAAGCTATGATATGCTATTATTTTAGAGGAAGAAAGATTGAGACCCTTCCATGACCATGCTGGTTAATCATAATATCTTTCTCTCCAATCTTACTGCACCTTTAACCTTTCTTTATCAGAGAAAATATTCCACTATGATATAAAGAATGATGATTTCACACTTGCAAACACACATTCTCACATATACACAGCTATACCTAAACATTCTGTATTTATTCGTGATCAAGTAAATTATGAATCTACTTTCTAGCCAAAATGATGTTAATAATCTTATTATCATTATCTCAGGTAATATGTACTGTGCAATAGTTTGAGGATAATAAAAAAAATTAAATGGGGCTGGCCACTTGTGTCCCCTTCCACACTTTTCAAAGATTTGTTCTTTGAAAAAGGAGCTGATACAAAAGATGCCAGTTATTGGGAAAAATGCTGCCAACCACCAGGTAATGATCTGTCCCCCCATAAAGCAGTTGTGTTAAGTATTTAGCTTTTAATCTTAGGTACCTCTTCCAAGTTGCTCCCCTGAATGACCCAATCTACTGCCAGATTGTTGAGTTCCTTATAAGTTGTTTCAGTGTCCAATATTGTATCTGTCCCTCAATTCACATACACACACAATCCTTCAAAACACACACACACACACACACACACACACACACACACGAGATATATATTATTTAAGGTATTCAGATGTGTGACAGCATATTTTTGTGACATTGTTATGTCAGTATCAGAAAGTTATAGTACCAACTAAAATGTACTAATAGCCCCAAGTTATTATAATCATATGGAACCAACGTTAGAATAATTATATTTGCATGGTAATGCAAAGTCACATAAACATACTTCTGATAGGACCACAGGCTGAGAACATTTTGTATATACTCTGTACTATAAAATGTGCTGCTCCCTGGCAAATCGGCAAAAACCAGAAGTCATACCCCATGGCATTTGACCTTGACTGACCTTGTCTGAGACCAGAGTTATATCCATACCAACAAGATAACAAGGGAACCTGATGAGATAGATCATTCACCACACTGCCAGGACTGAGGTGACGCAGTAAATTGATATGATCTTCTGACCTTAATATTCATAACTTTACTCAAGTCCAGTCAATATGACTGTACTTAATTTTGGGGTACTTGATCTTAGAAAAGGAAGAAGGAGGATAGTGAACGCAGAAAAAAGATGCTGGACTGATGAAATTCTCTGCACTCATCTAATACTATATGGTGTCCTGTCTTTGAATCAACTGGAAAAGCAACTATGATTTTAGATTTGACAAAGGCAGGTTGACTACCACTTACTTGAAATGCTTTGGACCATAAGAAATTTTCAGGCTTTGGGTTTTCCAGATTTTGGAATATTCATATATTGGAAATCCAAACTGCTCCACTCTTCAATATTGTTTTGCATTTCGTGCAGACCTTCATAATCTTTTGGAGTTTGGAGCATTTTGAGTTCTTGGATTAGGTGCGCTCAACCTGTACTTGTTATTTATATCTTAAAAGTAGACAAAACTAGATTGGAAAAATTATACTGGTATGAAATGGTTGGCTATAAAGTACCATTTCATGAAAAGTTGAGAACTACAAGTAAACTCCTAGATATCATAAAGGACCCGATAAGGCTAACTCAATAAGCACCTCAGATAAAGCACTGCATTCTGTTCACATGAAGTAGTAGACAGAAAATTTAAGTACACCTGTGTTTTCTCCTATAATCAAATAGCACTCCGTGGTACAAAACAGTGTCTTTCCCTTTTCTTGAGATCCTTTTGCTTTCTGTTTACTTCGCTCCCTCAGATCAACCTCAGGTGAGTGAGCATAAACATGTTTATATTTAGAAATGCAAAAAAAAATTATACTTTGCTTAAGCACGCACCAGGAAAGCTGATTTCCTCTATGTCTTTATAGCAGACATAGTCTTTTCTTTTTCAGTATTTTAGTAAATCTTACTTGGCAAAATCACTAGCATAGAAGAAAATTGACTGTGTGCTTCTTTATGAACATTTTAAAGGGTGTTTAGAAAAATCCTTCACATAAACTAATCTAAAAGGATGCAGTCTTTGCCGACAAGCAGTAAAAGGAACAATGATGTGAATTCAAAACAGAATTTTTTTTGTTGTTCTTGTTGCTGTCGATGCAAAGAAGAAAGATGGTGCAGAGATCTTACGGTTATTTATTATGTTTTCTCTGTCAAAAAGATGAAGTCGTTTGGGGAGAGTAAGGGGTGCAGGAATTGGAAGAGGAATTGGAAGAGGAATTGGAAGAAAGGCAAATAGAGGACAGAGAAATAATGCTAGTGCTGCGAAGAGGTGGAAGAACAGGAGGAAGGAAATGCACAGGTGACAATTAATAAATCAGTGGTGTGGCTAATACAACAGACACTTCTGTGAGCCTCCCGCCACCCTGCCTCCCAGCCAGGCCCTGGAGTGTCTGACTTGGCACTTGGTGTGCTAATTCATCTCCAGCTCTGGGTTCCCTTCCCCTCATCCCACTCTTGCAAAAAGCTTTGGGAGTCCCTAAGCTCCCCGATTCTTTCCTAAATCGCTTCTATTTATAAGGTGCACAGGTAACAAAGTGCCAGAATCAACATTCTTTTCTAGTTAGCACAAACAGCTATGCAGCCTGAATGCGTAGTGACTTATAAGATGCTTAGTGAATGCGTACATAATTTGTGGTTGCCCATAGAAAGTAGGGAAATAGCAAGAGTCTGGCCACAGAGAGATACACATCTCCCAGAAAAGCAAGCCGTAAGCAAAGTGCATTTTGCTAAACAAAACTATAAATGGTTCCCAAAGCCTCCAGTTAATTCCAATATGGTAAGTGGCTTTCTTCGCCGGTGAGGGCAGCAGCCCCGGCTGCCAGCAGGATAAAGGCCAAGAGCACGCGCACACCTTTACAAGCCGAAGAACAAAAGGTTAAGCCTGGTTATCTCTGAGTGATGGGACCCTATCTGACCTTTAAATTTTTTTCTAATTTTCTCAGTTTCCAAATTTGCTCTTAAGAGTCTGCATGTAGTGGATATTGTTTCCAAGTCGGAGTTTGGTAGAGTTAGAAGAGCACTAGTGGGAAAAGAGAAAGCTTTCACGTATTCCACTTTCACATGCTCTTTCTCCTTCCAGTGTAGCACCACAGTTCTCACCTTTGTCTCCTGAAGGCCTTGCAAAGACACAAAGTGCCCCTTTCCGTACCGACCCTTCCCAGCTCTACAATACCGAGGCGGGCCACAGAATGTGTGCTTCTGTCTTACTTAATTTCTCAGTGCTAAGACATAAAACCAGAGACCCAAACTGTAAGGAGGCAAAGTTTATTTCAGCTCACAGTTTGTAGAGGTCTCACTACACAGTCAGCTGCATCCAAGGCAGGGCAGCCAGGCAGAGGAGAACCAGTCCACGGCATGGCAGCGGGAAGCACAGAGATCAAAGGAGAGAGACCCTTCCAGGGCACGCCCCCAGTGACCCACCTCCTCTCACCAGCCTGCACCCCCCAACATCCAGCCAGCCACGAACTCATCCGTGCGCGGATCCACCTAGGAGTGTCATCACCATGGTGCAGCCCCTCTCCCAAAGCCCCACCTAGGAGTGTAAGAGGCCTGGGGGGGGGGGACATCTAGGTATAAACCATAACAGCTTCTAAAACACTATCCACACTCACTTCCATTCTGAGGAGAACTGTGTGGAAAACTCTGGTTCTATAGATGTTTAGCCCACATTCACCCCCGCCGCCCCACATCACTTGGTCTGTGCTGTTTTTCTTTTTTCTTTTTCTTTTTTTTTTTTTTTGCCTCCCAAGACTTCTTTCCTGTGGGTGCTTGTTTGCAGTATGTAATGATTCTATTTGTCCTGGGGAGTCTGTGCATGCATGTGACATGTGGAATCCTTTTCTCAACCCACCTTTCCTCTTCGTTTCCTCTCTCTTGATGCCCATCCCATTTGCACAAGGTCCATCTCCCTACTCCTTATTATCCATCTTTTATGTTTCTCTTTATTTGTATTTTGGGCTTCCCATTTAAGAGAAACCGTGGCATACTTAAGCCTGTGTCTGGTTTACTTCGCTTACCATGACAGTCTTAAGGTGCATCCATTTCCTTTCAAATGACTCAGACGTATTCTTCTTTAGAGCAGAGCAAAACTCCTGTGTGTGGAAATACCACACTTCCTTTATCCATTCATCTGTTAATGCACATATAGGCCTCTTTCAAGGTTAAGCTATTCTGAATCGTGCTGCTATAAACGTAAGTGTGTACGGGTCACTGCAATGTGGTGTCTTTAACTCTTTCAGGAAGTTACCTAGAAGGGTAAGAGTTGGGTCAAATGGAATTTGTAGTTTTAGTTTTGAGGATTCTCCACACTAGTGTCCATGGTGATTGTACTAATGTACACTCCTGTGGTCACTTCTCACAGGTGGATTCTGTGACCTTCTCACCCCCCCCATTTACCACATACATCATACCACATGCTTCCTCTTGATGCAGTACATGTTTATTTGCTCATTTTTTTTCCTCTACAGTTCCTGGACCCAGTAAGTGTCCAAAAATATTAAGTAAATGATTAAACCCCAATAGGGAGTATATTTTGCATTAGGAATCCAAATCAGTCTTGTTTTCTAAACAACAGAGGAGGATTGCCGTGCTTAGAGTAATTTCAGGGATTCTGAGAATAATGAACTACATTTTAAACCTCATAAGGAAATAGTTATATGAAATTTTGTACTCATTATGTTTAAATGAACAAATATTTATAGAAACTGGGAATCTATGCTTGCATAGAACTTTATATTTACCTATTTATATATATTTTATTTTTCTGTTATCACTGCTTACCTCTTCCATTTATTTTAAATTGCTGTCACTAAGAAAATCTCCTAAGCTAAAAATGTGTCCATAAGCTATGCCTGTTTCCTCTTCATCATTCCAATTTTCTCTGTATCCCAGAGTGCTTGTGTGCACAGCACAACACATATCCTCGTTGAGTCTGGAGTTCACCCACCTTTGCTGACCAATCCCTGACAGATTTCCTGCTCTCTGTCAACTTCCTTTGCAAGGAGACCCCGGTGGTGCCAATTGTACTGTGATCCTTCTTGACTGGCTGAGGGGCTCAGAGGGGCAAAGAGACAAGCTGTGAACATGCAGGCAAAATGGTGAATCCACAGGCCTAGAGGTACAGCTACATCAAGAGCCAAAGCCAGGGAAAAGACACTGGCGGACAGGAAGCCCATCCATTAGAGCAGGACTGGGCCCCTGAGCTCTGCCGCGAGTAGGGGAGGCTGACCACAGAGCTGCACTGGCTGCGAAGGACACTGTCAAAGCTGCCCTTCGGTCTCAGGGTCCCTCTCCCTGAAACCAAGCCGAGGTCCCTGAAGATCACATCCTGCCTGACATTTTGTAGTTATCTATTTACTTCTCTCTCTTTCCGTTACTGACTGGAGCATCCCCAAGGGCACTGTGTAATTCATTACCCGTGATGTGTACTACAGAAGTGTCTGTCACAAAGTGGACATTATATGCAAACACACAAATATTTCTATATGTGTTTTAATGAATGGATAAATAAGTTGTTTGCTCTTACTATGAAAGATCTCTTGGTTTTAAAATCAGATCTAGGCTGCGGATACAGCTTAGCAGTGTAACACTTGCCTAGCAAGCACAAGGTCCAGAGTTCGATTTCTTGTACCCCACCCCCAAAATCATATCTAAAATGATGATTGAAATGTTAGATTTATTTTGGTCACATCATTCCATAGAGTAAAAATGGGCATGAACGTACATCATCATTGGACATGACTTTTACCTACTTTGTTGAGCACAGCTGATATTGCGGTGTTATACCTCAAGGATTATCTGTTCCCACACGTGTATGTACAATGCCAGTGACTCAACACAGAATATGCCCTTTGCAGTCTACTTCACCTTCACTTTTCTACAAAAGCGATAATGAGTGAGGTGACTAGGGAATCCTGCTGGTACAGAGAATGCGTCTGGATTTGTAAGCTTCTGTTGAGCAGATACTGACTAATATTGGGATTTGTTCATTTTACTCATAAAAGTGAAATAAGGTAACATTCGAGTCTATGGCCCCATAGCACAGTTTCAAGACGGCAGCAGGTGATTGCTACATGGTCATTATTAGAATGCATGGCAGAGGTAAGTGCTGGACCCCCGTCAGCTTTGCAGCACGGTCTTTGCCTGGTTTGATGAGCAGAATAAAGCAGGGCTGTTGGCGAAAGCATGTGATGAGGTCATAGTGCTCCTCATTATCGCACCCACTTTCGTAAATGAACACGCGAGCGCTTGCCAGCTTCTGAGTAACACCATTGTCATTGCTACCTATTGAATAGTCCTGCAAAAAAGTGAAGTTGTGCCCACCTCTAATGACTGTGATCTCTCTGGCTTTGTTTATAAATATAGAACTGTACAAATTGCACATGGTCACAGACAGTGAGGGATGGTGGTAAAGGATGGACTGGATTCACATCCTAACTCTGTTACCTACTGGCCAGAGAGATGGGCCAGGGCTACTCTCAGGGCCCTTGCACCATTGCGAGTCTAAAATGAGCTGTGAGTTCCACCTACACTTTAAGTTGTAGTCCAGATCTATCTCCCAGAAGCATTTGCTGACTCCTCCAATGGTATTTATGTAATGCTTTCCCATATTTTGATTAAAACATAGTTCTATTTTTATTAATTAGTGTTTTTACTTATCCATTTTTCCAGGAGACTTTACTGTTAACTTTAACTCTGCAATATTGAAAGATAATCAAAATTTAAAATGAATGAATGATTCATTCTTCATTTTAAGAAAATGCAAGAACTACATTTGAGGAGAGTTTAAAAGTTGGGAGGAGTTAGTTGTAATGTGTTTGTAAGTTTTATTATTCCATTAAAATATTCATATTGATATTATTGATCATGTTACACTTTCTATAACAACTTAGTTAATGGAAAAATCTAAGACAAAAACAAGAGAGAGCATAAAAGCATAAAAGGATATGACTAGCACACTATGTTCCCATCACAGGACTGGATGCATATTCATATAATTCAACAGGTGATCAAAATATACAGCAAAAGTTTAACTTTAGAAAAACTATTACAGCAAAAGACACCTTGGTGTGAACCTCCCTTGAAATACTCCCACTGAGTTCAAACACACTTATGCCTTTGTTTTTGCCACCTTTGGAATCAGTTCTTGAAGTCTTCTTTCATGAGAGTCGTTACAAATTTTAACAAGAAATAGATACCAAGCACCACCCAACAGAAATGTCTCCTTCTGAGGTATGTCATGTCAGGTCTTTTGTGTCTTTTTTACACAAGTTATCTTTTCCTGTTGATTTTCAAATTTACTTTAGGTATTAGTCTCTTCTCAGATGCACAGCCCCCAAACATGTTTCCCTTTTCCTGGTCTCTTCACTCTCTTCTTCCTTTGCTGTACAAAAGCTTCTCAAGTGTACACAATCCCCTGTATCTGTTTGTACTTGAGTTGTTTGTGATTGTTGTGCTATATTCAAAAATTCTTGGTCGAGGCCAGCATGAAGAAGATTTTATCCTATGTTTTCTTCTTGTTGTTTTATGGTTTTGTGTATTACACATAAGTTTTTGATCCATTTTCCTTTTTTTTTGTAGAATAAGAGGCTTAGTTTAACTGTTCTGTGGTTTTTGTAGCACCATATAGGAGACTATTCTTTCCCCAGTGTTTGTTTTTGACACCTTTATCAGGATTAATTCACCAGAAATGGGTACAGGACTTACATCCTGTTTGTCTATTCTGAGGCACCCCTTTGACTTCCAGTGTTGATTCAGCTGGCTGGGTGTGTATCCTCGTCTTCTCTCCATGCTCCAAAAGTTCCCACCCAAATTGGAAGTTTGGTCAGAGTCCATCCTTCTCTACCAGAGGAGAACCTGTGCCCCATCAAGATGCATGAGTTATTGCTGTCTCCAGGGAGAACCTCCAGACAAGCTCTCTATGTCTTCTTCAAAATCTTCTGACATTTCCTTAATAATGTTGAATATTGAACCCATTTTCTTTGATCTAATTACATAATTGTTCTACCGATGTCTTTCTCTGATATAAGAGGAATTAGGTGCATACGCATCACTTCTTACCTCTGCTTTGTACTTCCAACTCTTGCTTTTATTTTACACTTTATCTAATTGTATGTGCTTATACATATTATGAAATGTTTATGAGTTTTAAAATGTATTTTATATCTCTGCCATGCAAGATAAGAAATTATTAAAAAGTATCACTTCTTCTATTCTCGTTCTCCACCCCCTGCTTACTTTACATAACTAATAATAATAGTGAACATTAACAAAACAATGAGTACATTCTGTGTTTACTAACATAGGATACCTTTGATCTCTCTGCCCAACCATCCAATGATATAGGTGTTTTGCAGCACCCCCATTTATTGCATAAATTGACAAGTAGAGTCTTGGGTAAGTTAACTAAGTAGATCAAGTCCATATAGACCAGTCAAGGAAAGCCATGATGATAACCCTCCCAGCCTGATAGGAAAACTGAACATTCTTCATTTCCTGCCACATTCTGACTTTCACACTGTCAAAATAGCGTTCTGTTCTCTGGAACAACTAAGTGTCAGGGCTCCAAATAGGTGCTAGCATCTTAAAATCAACAATAGAAACTTCAACTGTTGGGGCTGGGGATTTAGCTCAGCGGCACAGCACCTGCCTGGCAAGCGCGAGGCTGTGAGCTTGATTCCCGTTACCGGAGAAAAAAAAACAGAAAAAACAAACTTCCACTGTTAAGGTCACATTATCTAATATAAAGAAATTACTGAGTTTAGGCATCAGAGATGGAAATTTTACCACAAGTATATGCAACTGAAATCAGAATTTCTTCCAATGTTAATGTTAAACAGACAGTCTCCACTTCTTTTTGGCTTTCTCTGTATTTTATTGGAAATGTTTCAGAAGCAATTGTCTCGTCAGATAAAATATTGTTCTTTTTTGCCTTTTATTTTTAGTTTTACTGGAGGACACCAAAGTAACTTTTGACAAAAATTCGGTGATTTTTAAACTTATTGAGCCATTAAATGTCTACAAGTTGATATATTTTATCCTCACACTAATTAGGCTGGGTAGATAATTCAAAAGTTAAAAGGACTGAGCCCATGTCCTGCTGTCCTCAGTACCGGTTTGATTTGCATTGTACCCTCCGGGATGCTCTGTGGTTGTCTCTTTCCAGGGGGATTTTCATTTTATCCTTGAGTTCGGAAATGGCAGCCACCAATTTCTGCATGCTCATATATATGTTAGTTTTGTTTTTCCTATTATCTCCTTTGTTCTGAAGTTCGGTACCTTTCTTTCATTATTTTCTCCTACCTGCCGATTCCCTTGCCCCCCTTTAGGGCTTGTGATAATGCGCAATGAACCTTCTGGACCTACATTCTGGGTGTCACCTGTTCTGTTACTCAGGCAATCACTAAGTTGCACATGGCAACACAATTTTAAAACACACTTTATATTTTAAAGCAGTTTAGACTTAAAGAAAAATGAAGCAAGTTTTGCTTGTATTGTTCATGCGCTACTTTGTAAATGGATGTTTGTTTGTTAATATGTTTTTGTTCTTTTATTTTTAAAATAATAAAAAAGAAAAAGTAAGGATGAAGCTGTTGGAGAGAGTTCCCCTCCCCCAACTTTTTACATTCTTAGTAACGTATGTTACCACATTTAATGACTGAAGCGTAAAAACTAATATTAATACATGATTATTATGGAAACGTCCAACTTTATTTGTATTTCACCAAATTTACAATTCCAGGATCCATTCCAGGATGGTTTGCTGAGTTTCTGTGTTACATTTTCCAGGTCCCTCTGGTTTGTGACAGTTTTTCAGTGTTTCTTTTGCTTTTCAAACAATAACAAAAAGAAAATATTGAAGAGTCCTCGCCAGGTAGGTCTCTTGCAAATGTCCCATAAACCAACTTTGTCCGATTTTTTTCTCACAATTGGACTGTGGTTATGATTCAGGGGGAAGAATCCATGGACGTGAAGGGTCCTTCTTGTCTCTTCTGTCTGGGTGACATCTCTGATATCTCTCCGTTAGTTAAGCTGTGTGATGTGTGTCAGGTGTCTCCACTCTGAAACTGCCCCTTTTCCCTGCTCTTTCACTGGGAGAGACTCAGGAATTCCAGCTGGGGTCAAAAGCAAGTGAGCTGAGAAGGATTCTGTCTCCTGGAGTTCAGAGCATCTTTCCAGAGCTGCTATAATTCCCCAGTGGCTTGGGGTTCCATCCCCACAGGGCCCCTGACTGGAGGTACTTTCTATGACTACATTCTGCAATTGTGCAGGCTCGAATCCAATAACCTAGGCTCCCTTGGGATGAGGTAGTAGGCCTAAGGCTCCAAGAAGTCCTGTCATTTGAAACCCAAGTGGTCCACCATGACTCCAGAGCCCAGGAACTCTGAGGCTGTGGTAAGTGCCCCCGCGCTTTTAACCTGAGCTGCCCTTGGGGTCATCCTGGCATTGTCTTTTAGACCAGCACCTGGCTTCTGCAGAGATGGCTGAGCCACATTAATCTCTATCAAACAGCAGCTTAGCTATAATCTCAGTGTTGTCATTGTGTACCGTATGGATAGACTGAGGATTTTCCAAGTCATTGAATTCTGCTTCCATCTTGCTTAACAGTTCCATCTTATAGTAATTTCTTATCACTTCTTACCATAAATGCAGGGGCAGAGCTCAGCCACACCTTCCACACTGTACTGTGAAAACTCTTTAGCTAGCAACCAGACTTCATCACTCAGAAGCTTGAACTTCCATGAACAAGCAGAACACCAACAAAACTCAGCCCTGTTCTCTGTGACTTTATATCAAAGGTCAACATTCTTCCATGGGCCAAGCACGTGTCCCCCAGTTCCCTCTGATGCTTCATCAGAATGGCCTTCGCCATCCATATTTCTGCCAACCTTTAATCCAGGTTACTTCCAAAGAAGTTTTACACTCTCTCCGCAGCTCTTCTCTTTGCCTTCTGAGCCCCAGCCAGAGTCACCCTTGAAGTCTGTTTCTCTGATGAATTCTTACACCCTTTACCCATCATCTCATTCCCACAAGTGTCTACAGATTGAGATGATTTTTCGAGCAGCACATCTTCTTCTTGGTATCAAAGACTGTCTTAGCCCATTTGTGTTGCTTTGATAAAGCTGCCAGAAATGAGGTGACTTGAACAATGAATATTTATTTCTCCTAATTCAGGAGGTTTGGATGTCCAATTTCAAATTCTTACAAATTAGCTGTCTGGTGGAAACCCACTTCCTTGGTCATAGATAAACATCTTCATGCTGTAAGCCATGTGGCAAAAAAATGAAAGATGGGTTCTTTGGGATGCTTTCATAGTCATGATTCTGTCTTGGTTACTTTTCTTTCATTGCTGAGCCAAAACACCCAAAGCCCAAAATTAAGGAAGGAAAGGCTTATTTAGCTCAGAGTTTGTGGAGATTTTAGTCCATTCTTGGCTGGCTCCAAGGCAGAGTGTCACATGGCACAGGGCAACCGTTCATGGTGGTGGAAGATAGCAAAACAATAAAAGCAAAAGGGAAGGGTGGTGGCAAACAGCCTCTCTTTCCCTTACATACACAAATTATCCACCCCAGGGCGAGTGTAGCACTTACACTCATAATCCCAGCACTGGATCATGGATCAATCATAAACTCTGAAAGCCCGCCCCCATGACTGCATGAGACCTTGGGGGGACATCCAGACAGAAACCATAACACATGTTCACGAGAACTTCCTCTTCTCAGTTCATTACTCGAAGGCCCTAGCTCCCTATACTGTCGCTTGGGGCCAGAGATCTCACTAAGTTTATAAATTTGGGAGGGGCTCAAGCATATAGCTTTTTGCTAACCAATTTTTAATTTCTGGACTGTTCTCATTTTGTACTTTCCATTGTAAATGTTGCAACTTTTTGAATATAATCTCGAGTCTTCTTGAAATTATTTAGTTCTTTGACTTTTCCTTTTCTGGTCTATTCCCTTTATTGTTTCTCTTTCCCTTGTATTTGAGTCTTTATCTGTATGATTATTATACTACTGAATTGCACTGTCTTACAGTCATGTAAGTGTGTTTTTCTCAGAACCTCTTACAGAATTAATGATTAAATATAGATTTGATTTAAGGTAGTAACTCATGACAGAGAGAACACTATCCCGCTGGGAATTCTCAGTTACCAAATTAAGATGTATATTTTGCAGAAATTAGAACTTCTACAACCATTTACTCCTCTGTGGCACTTCCTTTGCCTCTGAATTATTTCCCTCTCTTTTGCCCCATTTCATGCACACAGACTGGGAGATCCCTACTTCCCTCCATCTCTGATATTCCGTGTTTGTTTATTTGAGACTTTCATGTCAGTGGACCTCACGCTGAGCTCACGCTTGGTTTTAAATATCTTTCTCAGGCTTTTGATCCAAGGAGAACAGCCATAGCTGGGAAGAGGATGGAAGGAGCCCAGGGACTCCTCAGCCTCGCGCCCACGTTTTCTTCTTGTCGGTTGTGTATTTGCTTCTCCTCTGACCCTGCACTGGGAAAAAACTGCACCATGAATGTTTCACACAGTGAATGTCACAGCTGCTTTTGACAAATCTGAATGCATTTGCTTTAAAAATTCCTCATATTTCCCATTTTCCTAACATATTTCTTACTTTTGAGGAGTCTTATGCTGCAGCATCTCACAGAATACCCGTTAGAGTTCAGACACCGTGGCAGCATTTGCGGGGCCTGTGTGCAGACCTGGATCCGGATACACACACACACATTTCTGTGTAGGTGGGATATAGTCTATTCTCTCCGTCTGATTTTGGAAACAGGAAGTATAGGTTTAGATACAGTTTGCCATCTCGAACTAGAATTCTGCTAAAACATTTTGTAACCTGGGAATCATGGAAGAAAATGCAAATACCTGAAAACTTTGTCTCAGCACTGAAGGAGCCTGGAGCTTGGTAGCTAAGCTGTGAGCCCTGCAAAGAAAGCATCTCGTGCAGGAAGCGCCATCCAGAAGTGTGAGCATCCCATCTGCGTGAATTTGTTCTCAGACTCCTCAGCACGACCTTCTCTAAGGATCACGTGGATTTATCTTAAGACGCATCCTTTCCATGGCCACTTCTTTATCTTCCCCATCCTCTCACCAAGCTTTCCATCAAAAGGATCTGAAACAGAGACGGAGGCGTCCAATGGAGGCAGTACTGAAGGTATTTCATGGAGACAAGGGCGTATCGGATGTGAAGTTTCAGGCAATGGGAAAGCTGCACAAAAACCAATAAAAAGCCACCTTTATTAACATGCGAGGAGGAGTTGTTTAGTGAAGTAGTTGTTAAGCCACGGTTCTTCTGTTTATTACTTTTAGATGGACTAATTTTATTTTAGGAATTAAACCTAATAATTGTGCTTTGCTTTATTTGAGTATACCTTATTTGTAATGATTTCCCAGGCACTTGAGAGTGTAGATTTCATTAAGTCCAATGAGAGCATTTGTTTTAGTTTAGTAATGAACATGAGTCCCCAAACAGTAAGCTGCTTATATTTAAATATGATCATGTGAAGAAAACCATAATTGTTATAGCTCATAAAGCCATGTAAAAGTGGTAAAATGGGAGGAGTCCTTATTGATTCCTTATAAGCAAAAGCACAATACATTACTCTAAGAGGCTCAAATAGAGCAATATCTAATACAAAACTGTCCTACATTAGATTCCTGCCTCACTGAGTATACTTTAAATGTCTTTTTTTTTTCTGAGAAATGTCTACAAAAAGCATTTTCATTCTCTTCATTTTGAGAGCTATTGATATTACAGTATCTTGAAGATAATGCTTAGAACAATGAGATTATCCGGAATTTCAATTCCCAGCACTTATGTTGGGCGATCATTGCTACTTTTATTCCTTTTGTGATACAAATGAGATTTTAAGGAACTAGTTGGATAGTTTTACGGCTATTAGAGGACAGAGAAAATCAAAATCGAGCAGTAAAGGCCGCAATCCTGAGTGTTAAAAGACTTCCATATTTTTTAAAGACTTCCATAATTTCTAGTAGAATGCTTGATTTCTAATTCCTAATTTTAGTTTTATTCCATAAATCACTACCCACTGACAGATGACAAAAGATTGAAAGTCGGAGCCGGAAGTTGCAGCCGGTGAAAAGCTTAGTGAGAAGAACTGTGACCCGCTAGTCCTGCATCCCTCCCTCCCGTCACCCTAGAACTGAGGGATGATGGGAAGGCATGCTGACTTCTACAGGCCTCTCACATCTGCTGAACAGCACCCACCCCAAATCTTCTCTTGTCCACAGTGGCATACATTCAAGTGTCACAATTCTACTTTCCGGTTCTTGTAATACTAAGCTTGAGTTTGGTTCACAAGAGAGCATCATCGGCAGTGCGGCTTACTTGTCGGAGGAACTTCAGGCCCACAGTGCAGGGGCGAGGCAGAGGGTTGCCAGGAGATGATGGTATTTCCAAACCTTACCTTCCAAGGAAGCTAGCAAAGTCCCAGTTTGTAGCGGATGCCTCGTTTCCCCTGGCCTGCAGCTCTAGCCCCTGCTTTGTTGGTTTCTCCGGCATCTCTCCCAGGTGCACAGTACATTTGCCATGTTCTTTCTTGGTTGTCCTGACCCTGGGGAACCCCACGCTAGGATTTCCAATTGAACGAAGGACTCATGCGGCATTAATTGAACTTGGGGAGATGTTTTCCCTTTCGGTTCCTCTGGTCAACACTTCTGCTGCTCGTGTGCTCAGGTGGGGCCCAGTTGAGTTTTCCCACCACGGTTATTATTTTAAAAATATGTTCTTGAGGCTGGGGATTTAGCTCAATGGCACAGCGCTTGCCTGGTAGTGGAAAAAAAAAAATCAAAAAGAAAAACCATGTTCTTATAATTAGTTTTCTGTCCGCAGAAAATAAGACCATGTATTCAATGAATTATGGGCAAAAAGTCTGAAAAAATTGTATTTCCTGCACATGCATAGACTTTTAATCTTATTATTCCATAAAAAAATAAGTATTTACCTTGCACTTACATTGTTTTATACGTAATAAAAAATCTAGAGAAAATTTAAGTATGCAAAAAGATGTGCACAGTTTTTATGCAAATACTATACTGTTTTATATAAGGAACTTAGGAATCTGGTTTCTTCCAGGCCCTGGAACAAATTCTGTGTGAATACTGAGCAAGGACATTGTTGGCTATTCTCGCTTCTGTGTTTTACTCTTCCCAATCACTGCCACCCCGCCTTTTCTGGGATCATTTTCCAAAATAAATGACCTGCCTGGAAGTCCTTATTTTAAGAGCAACTCAAAGGACTTGCTAACAAGGGCAACAGCACAAAATACAACATGTGTTTGCTGAATTTGGGAATATAAATGATTCGGTTTGCTGTAATATAAAACTGTTGGTTGTTTGTCACATTAGAGTTTCAACTTTGAAAGTTCAACCACTTGAAATATTTAAGATTCCCAACAGGATCCTTTGACTGAAACTATTAACTCTTCAACTCACCATATTTACAAAATGAGATAAATAAATGGATATATATATATATATATACACACACACATATATTCTTTCTCATGACACTGGAGATTGAATCATCCAGGGGCTTTTTCACTGAGCTACTGGTATATATAAGATCTTATTTATTTATTTATTTATTTATTTATTTATTTATTTATTTTTGGAGACAGACTCTCTTTAAGTTGCTAAGTTGCCCAAGCCAGGCTGGAATTTGTGATCCTCCTGCCTCAGCCTTCCAGAGTTCTGGGATCACGTGTATATACCAACCTGCCTGGTTTAAAATGAAAATTATATCTGACATGAAAAGCCTGAAGGTAAAAAGACTGCAGTGTATGCTCTTTTAGACAGCAGTGTCAAGAGGATTTTTATCTGCCTTGAGTTAAAGGTACGATTTTCTCAGCATGACCAGGCCGATGGATGGTTTGAGCCTCCCGAGCACACTGTGTGGTTATTTTGTGCTGTCATTTCACTGCTGTGGCAATGACCCAGCTACCCGAGCGCACAGCTCCCACCAGGAGCAATTGCTACCTCTCCTCATGCAGAGAAAACCTGCTTTTCTACTTAGAACAGAGGCCCTTTTACAATTTGGAAGTCAGCTGAAACTTTGCCCAAACAGAGAGCAAGAAACAGAGCTCCAAGGTTTGCATCAACTCTGAAAAGCCCTCAGTACCTCAAGAGGAGCAGCAGGCAGATAGATCTCAAGGGTCCTGAGGACTAGCACAGTCCCACGAACGCCAGTGTCCACTCTGAGCGCCAGTTCTGCCCTCAGTGGGAACGCCAGACTGAGAGTGCACCCATTCATTCTCCACGGCAGGTCCGCGGCTTGGCTGCCTGCAGTCCTAGAGTCCAGCTAGCCCTAACTTTCTGTGCCCCAGTTACCATCCGGAAGGATGTCACTGAGCAGAAAACCCAGGAGGAAATCCAGCTCTGAATTTTTTGGGATTCTGTCTGATGCCATTCATCTTGGCTACTGTGGTAAGAAAGAGAGAACAGACAATTTCCGCAAAGAGTGAACAGGGAGCCTCTGTCCTATTGAATGCTCCAGGCTCCCATGCAGCGCTCTTGCAAAGCAGGGGTACTGTAACTTTTGAAGACTGTTTATAGAATGATGGAAAATTTACCTGTCAGTTGTATTTCTGTTGGGACACTTTTTTGTCCTTACTGTTTTGCTTGTAAGTAATAAAAGTATCTTGAAGAGCTTTGCAGAAAACTATAGTTTTGTTACTAAAATAAAAGTATGTGTACCTACTGTGCTGTATTAAAGTTATAAATAATGGCATAGAATTAGGAATATTAAAGTGAGAATATTGGGATAGTTCAAAGAATTGTAAGGGGCCTTGGGAACCCCAGGTGACCTCAGGCACATTGACCTGGACTTGGGAGTATGGTGATAACATCAGCCTGCTGAAGTCAGGAGAGGAGCAAGTGTCTGCAGTACCAGGGACTGAGCTGTGGTTTGACATTTTGTGGAGAAGCTGAGAAAAGTTTCCTCCAAATGTGAGACACCTTTCTTGTAGTACAACATAGCTCACCTGTTAGTTAGTTATCTTGACTAAATTATTTTATTAGGTTCAGCAGTTTAAATGGAGGACAGTCATCATAGGGCACAAGCAGGTGGGTTTAATAGTGATAAAGTGTGAATCGTCAGGGCACACACTGAACACTTATTGGTAGGAGGTTGTGTGCTAGCATTTTCCATGTTATCTAATCTTAAAAAACAACGTTAAGAAGTATGACTGGGCCCATTCCAATAATAATGAAACCACAAGCCAGAGAAGGCAAGGAACTTATCACAGTACACACAGCTGGGAAGCAGAGAAGCCAGGTTCTAACTCAATCTTCCTGACAAGCAGAGCTGTGCTCATAAGAGCTGCACCACTCAGCTTCCGTCTGGACAAGGATAAGCAAGGACGAAGACCAAATGTGTGGTGGAATAAGTGATAAAAAGGGGGCACACTTGGCCATATGTCTATCAGTGGAAAAGTGAATTTACCTGTCAGATCAGATCAGAGCACCATGCCCAGAAAAGTCACACAGGGCTGCATGAGAAAATCTGAGGGATTAATCAGGGTTGAAGGTAGAGTAAACTTTCTGATTGAAACCAAAAGCACAGAGTGGCCAATACAAGATATTGCTCCATTGAAATGCAGTTAGAAAAGGCAAGAGAAAGGTTAAGAAAACTGGTAGGCAGTGTAAGAGACTAATATCTCTAATACTCAAGCAGTTCTCAAAATAAAATGAAACAAACAAAAACAATCCAATAGCATAATGGGCAAATGTTGGACTGAGGATTTATCTCAGTTATAGAGCACTTTCCTAGCATGTGGAGGTCCATCCGCAGCACCACACACACACACATACACACACACACAAAAATGGGCAAAAGATGTGTGTGTACGCACAGAAGGAAAAATCCATAGCAGCAGACGTGGAATCATAAAATAAAGAAACAATGAGACATCATTTTGGTGCACATAAGACCAGGAAAGAAAGTAAAAATGGAAATAATAATAAGTTACTTATATTCAAATGCTATGTGCATACAGTCATCTATTACAGCATTATCTCTGTAATAGCTTATATCAGTAGCATGAAACAAAATGTTTGTTAGATTGTATAAGATAAATAATTAGGCATGAATCTATCATTAAACATGGAAAGCAAAGGACAGAGAAGTATGTATAAAATTATTCAATCTTTATACATATAGGTACACCAGAGAAGCAGGAAAAATATGTGTCAATACCTGGTAGGTCTGAACCAGTATTGTCTGAGCATTTCATAAACAGCCTCATGAAATGCCAAGCAAGAAGAAAAGAGAAGAAACAAAAAGTTGGAAAATAAATGCATGCATAACAATTTCACGTTTGTATAGTTATGGAGGTTTAAAAATTTTAGAAAATACTGATAATAGCTGGTCAATTCTCATTGTTATAGTTTACACCTATATGTCTTCCCAAAAGCTGCATGCTGTCATAGCTGGGGATTTGGAAGGTGGTTGGATCATGGTGTGTGATACTCATCCCTGGATCAATCCACTGATGAGTTTATAGCTAAATGTGATGTTAGGAGATGAAGCCCAGTGGGGAGAGGTAGGTCACTGAGCGTGTGGCCTAGAAGGGTCTATCTCCCTCCTCCTCCTTTGATCCCTCTCTGCATCTGGTCTACCCTGCTATGGACTGCTTCTTTTCTGTCTTGTCCCTCTGCTATGCCACCCTACCTTGGAACAAACTGACTGTGGACTGAAAACTCTACAAACCGTGATCCAAAATAAACCATTCCTGCTTACATTTGTGAGAGTTGAGTGCTAAGTCTACGTTACCTACTTTCCCTATCTTTGTTTAATGAATACAAATACTAGCTTTTATGTCAATTCCTTATATCAAAATTCCCTAAACCACATTAATGCTCCTTCTCTCCTACAGTCACCTTACACTGAAGTCTTTGTTATGGCATTTATAAGGATTGCTTTATTGCTCTTACTTATGTTTTTTCACATTTTATAAAGAGTAAGATTGGGACATCTATCTTGCAGACTTTTTAAAGAAATTTTCCAATCTGCATATAGTAAATGTAGAATAAGCTGTCATTCCAGGATTAAAATATTTTAAAAGAGTTATCCTAAATCGATTCTTTTGGCAAAATTCAGGCTAAAAGTGGATATCATTCAAGTGAGACAAGACAGTCTTGAATGAAGACTAACAGGAAGATGCTGATTCTTTTGTGTGATTTGATTTGTAAGACTCAAAAACTATTAATATAATGCATTGACATGCTGTTTTAATACTTCATATTTTGTAACCAAAAAATTTTGTTATAAATTCATTTAAAGTATGAGTATTCATAGATGTGTTTGTATGAGAATACAAGACAGTTTTTACAATATACAAATTATTAATATATATATTAAAAATTAAAGAGATTTGTATGTGAGACATCTGGATCTCCATTGGTAGAAATATGCAAGAAAAATTTTGTAAAACCTCATTGAAACCCCAAGTAAAGAAACCAAAATAAAATTTAATTAGCCAGTTTGGATTTCCTGAGATTTTGTTTGATAATACTAGAAATTTTATTTGGCTAGGGAATAGTGGTTGTTTTGAATTATTCAGTCTTATGTATCTAGACACTGGCTTAATGAGGTATTAGCTCGGGAAGGATTGTTACAAGTTTATAGAGTGTAGAAGATTACCATTAGGTAATGTACAGTGAAAACTGTAATTTAACAGACACAAACACAAAGAATAATTTTGGAAATCCTTTCCAAAATGGATACAGAGTAGCAAACATGTCTGAGGAGTTCCACACCAATTCCAATGACTTGTAGCTAGCCAAGGCAAGGAAGGGAAGACAGGAAAGCACAGATGATCCCTACTTGCAAGAATGAGTTCACAAAGCAATTATTTAGAAACAAGGGAAAGTAAAAAGATTTAAGATGTGTCAGGCACTCTTACCAGATACCTGCTGTGAATGCAAACATTACGTATTGAAGACATGGACTAAAAATAATAATAATAACATCAATAATGAAAATAGGGACAGGAGATTTAGAGATGGAGCCAGGGAGGGGAGTGGGGGAGAGGAATAACAAAGAATCCAGCTGTGTTATGCGCATGTACCTACTCAGGAAGATGGACATAAACTTCATGTGCAGCAAAAGTGTATCAATTAAAGGACAAGTTAGCAACCTCTCCCTCAGTTCAAAAACATGTCTGAGTTAACATCTCCATTATAATAACCCTGTGAGAAATTGTCCTAATTACGTTCTCTGAAGAAGAAGATCTTGTAGCATTCTGCGGCGCCAGGCCTTTGAATCCTCTGCTCCTCCACTTAAAACAACTGCAGTCTGGGCAAAGAAATGTAAATCTACCTACAGGTGCTCTGGCCTTTGATTGGCTGGTGGAGACAATAAAATGCAAATGATGGTTGTTTCTTGATTAGAGCAGGGTGGAGCTAACTGCTTGTCCTCTGGGAAAGAGTGCACTAAGGTCTTTAAGCCCTCTGTCATTCTCCCTTAAGGAGTCTGGAAAACATGAGGGAGTTCAGAGACACAGTGAGTGCTCAACTCTCAGCAGAGGCAGCAAAGCGGAGCGCAGTACCTGGCTGGTCCTGAGAAGGCCGAGGGAGAGGACCGTGTGAGGGATGGAGCCGGAGTGGGGGGTTTTGGCTTTCTCAGTAACACCTTGATTTTGTAAAGAGAACTTAGATTCATCTCTTAAACATGTGATGTCATTAACTAAGGAAATATAAAAAGAGATCTCATTTGGATAGGCTTAATTAAATCAGTGTGCAGTGTTTGCTCCATGCCAAACACTCTTCTAAACAGCTTGCATGAGTTATTCATAAGCAATTCCAGTGAAGTAGATAGATTTAAAGACAAGGAAACTGAGGCAGGAGACAGAGACAGAGTTTCCTTCCTACTAAGAGGCACACAGCTATGAAAAGCTAAAGTCAGAAGTAAAAAGCTTTATGGCCACCAAAGCTAACTTCAGAGCCTGCAGCCTAAACCACTGTGTGTGTGGCAAGGGTAGAGGCCATGGTACGAAAATTGCTAATATTCGTAAAATTCTTTCCAGATGGCACTCACATCCTCACAGCAGTGTGCATAATTTGCTTTATCCTGGAAGCTCCTCGTAAGTTGGTACTGAACAGCCCTATAGGAGAGAAGTAAAGTTACGCAGTGTCCTCACATGATACACAGGGCATCTATTTTGATGAGCTGATTTGTATCCCAAAATCCACATAATGGGAAACCCATAGTTCTCAACAAAACTTAGGGAGGAATCCCGATTTGGGCTCATGTTTCGCAGTGAGGAAGCATGGGACTTGAAGGCTAGTAGTGGCATTTCCTAACTCTGGGTTTTTAACAGCTTACTTAACGTGTATGAAGAAAATGTTACTCACACATGGGACTCATCACACCTACTTCCAACAGGAAAAGCGATACTGTAAATGCGCATCAACCCTCATGAAATCAGGCAAAGGAGACTTTGCAAAGGTTATACTTATTACGATGCAAGAAAATAGGGGCGCTGTGTAGAGGTCAGATGCACTGTCTGTTCTTGTCGCTTCCCGGGATTCACTCGTGGGCGTTGATTGATGGGCCAACACCGAGTGAAGGTGGCACTTCACAGGATGAGGCATAGAGCCCCTCCAGCACAGGAGCACGCTGAGGGCTGCAAACTAAACCCAGAGATGACGCCTAGGGGCAGGGGTCGCCAAACCTGTGGGAAGAGCTGGGCCTCCTCCACTCTGCAGTGTAATTTATCTTAATTAAGTCTGCATTGCTATTTCCATTTACATTATGAAGTACATTACTGTGCTTCCTAGTGCCGGTTCTGGTGATTTTATTCCACTTTCCCTGAAACTCTCAGAATGAAGAACTACCGACTCCATCAAGAAGAAAAAGAATGTAGTCTTTGAAAACTATTTCAAAACGCACTATTTGTTCCTCATTTAAATGTAAAGTATTTATAGAAATATGGAATGACTACCTTGACGGTATCAATAAGGCAGAGCTTAATTTTAAAAATCATTTAAAAATGCACCTAAGAGAACATTTTTGGTATGATAATGCAACCGTTAGGAAAAGATGGAAGTGCGTATCTATTAGAAGTACTGGCAGGACTGGCTTTATCTCCTGATCGTTTTGTTGAGCAAAGCTTTGTGAGTTGGCTATGTTTTGGAAGAGGAGACACTACCAGTAAAGGCACGCTCTTAATCCATGCATGACAATCATTAAGATGTATTTGCCCTTTAAGCGGATTGCTCTTCATTTTGCTTAGCAATAGAAGTCAATAACCTTCATGTGTTTAATGAGTATTATTCTATTACTGTCCTTATTATTGAATTAGAAATGATTTTGAGCAAAAATATAATGATTTCATTTATTATTTTATTTTGTATTTATTAAAAAAAACATAATGCATGAGCTTTACTTCCCTTAAGTAATAAGTGGAGCTAAATAGAGTATACAACTTATAGTGACTGTTTACAGTTTGACTATTTACATGGGATAAAGTAGTAAAATGATTGATACACGTATTAATAATTTCTTGACTTTATGTTGTCATTCTGCTTAAAAATATAGTTTAAAATCTTTAAGGTTTTTTCAAATTCAGAACACATTTTTAAGGATTTAGTATGTTTATTGCAGCCTACAATTTTTCTTAATATTAAAGGAATGGACTTTTGAAAATTGTTACAGTTGATTTTGTCCCATAATTCTGAGTAAGTATTACCAATATGAATTAGTTAATTTATCATTATTTCAGGAGTAGTCAAGAGCTTTAGTATGAGAAAAGCATCAGATAGAAGTATGAAAGAGAGAAATGCAGTATTTTCTTGCAAAATAATGTTTGGCTCAAGTCTGGAGTGTGTCTCTTTTGTAATGAGGTAGGTCTCTCTTACGAGACAACCTAGTCTATGTTCCCCTTCCAAAAGCTACGGTATCTTAACACAAACTCATTTCATGGGGATGACTGAAAGTAAGACAAGCATTTTTAATTCCATGGTCACTTGCCATGTAATTAATACTCCGAGAATGCGTGTTCTAGGAAAAAGCCCACTGATTCTCCACATTTTCTAGCCATGAACCCAGTGCCCCTTCTACTTTCTTGTTTGCACCGGCCCTCATGACCGAGTCCCTCGATGTTCTGGAATGCACCTTGCACACCATTTGCGGCCACAGCTCCAGGCACAGCACCAAACATAGGCACACTTTCAGCAACTCTTACCTTTATCCTTTATGAATGAGTGAATTTACCAGTACTGAAACAATGACTTCTTAGTGTCTAACTGGGAGATCCAAAACCATGCCTCTTCCAGAAGAAACCCCAAATCAGGTTTGCATTTCTAACCTAAAATCTAAACAAAAGTAAGTATTTGGAGGGGTTCAGGAAGAAGAAAACCCCGTCATATTGGGAAACAGAGCAAAGTGGCTTTCCATAGCATTTCTAAGTAATATTTGATGAAAACTTAGGTGATCCCAGATGTCTTGAAAATTGGTAGTTTAAATTGTTGTTGCAGATAAAATAACAAAGGTAACGGTAAAGGAATTCACCCTCTCATTGTGCTTTTACCCTGCAATTGACCTTACTAGTGAGATTACTTCTGATTACCTTGAAGCTTGGTATGCTCACCAGCTAACTCCCTGTACCCATAGCTCTGGTTGTACAAATGAGAGTGCATGAACTTTCCCTCACTGTGTCACAGGGATAGACGGTGGCTACACTGTTACCCAGTACTCTAGCTTTGCGTAGTAGCACAGGCGTATTGATTTCTCCCTGATGAGATGCTGTAGACAATTCCATGGATATTCTATTAACACAGTATTTGTCAGTTATTATTTAATAAATATGTAAGCACCAATTATGCACTAGGCCTGATTCTGAGAGGTGTGAGCATTGCAGGAGATACAAGAGATGAAATTTCCAGACACAGAATTCGTATTCTAGACATGTTAGAACCCCAGAATTCTGATCCATTATTAAGATAATTAGTTTTTCAAAACAATACATTTTGGGATGTTAAACAAATATTCCCTTTCCAGAATGAGTCCCATAGGTACAAGATATTTAATAGTTTTTTTATGCCTCTGAATTCTGTCTCCTAATATTGAAAATATTCGTATCTATATTCATAAGAGATTAGTAGTCATATATTCATAAAGATTCTATTTTTCTTGTGATATATTTTATTTGTGTGTCAAGTTAATATTTCATCCAATGAATGGGGATGATTTTGCCATGTTCTATTTTTTCAGAAGATTTGGTCAACTAGTAGTCTTTTTAAAATTTTTTGAAGAATTCATTAGTAAAGTCATCTGGACCTAGAGTTTATTTCTAATTCAACCTCTATACTTTTTCTAAATATCTGTAGATTTTCTAGTTATTCTTCATATAGTTTCAATAGTTTGTGTGTTTCTAGCAAATTTTCCATTTTATTTAATACCTATATGTTTACACATAATTATTCATATTATTCTCTTTTAATTCTGCATACTTCTGTAAAGCTTGATAGTAATGCCCTTATATTCCCGATATTACTAATATCAGGTCTCTCTCTCCCTCTCTCTTTCTCACTGAAATTCTATTCTACACAGAGTGATGTCAAATTTATTGATGTTTTTAAGGAACCAACTTTTGCTTTTGTTTGTCTTCTCTGTTGCTTTCTATTCCTTAGTTCATTGTGAAACCTTCAACATTACTTATTTCTTACCATTTTGGGTTTATTTTTGTTCAGCTCTTTGAGGATCTTAAAGAGTAAAGTTAGCTTATTGATTTGAGATCTTGTTCTTTCATACTGTGTGTATGTACCTTTACAGTTATAATTTTCCCTCTTACCACTGCTTTAGCTGCATGTCATAATTTTAGAATGTTGTGTCTTCATTTTTCACTCATTTTAAGTATTTCTGCTTTCCATATGATTGATTTTTTAACTGACTTGTTATTTTGGAGTGCATTTTTAATTTTGCTTATTTATGAATCCTCAAAATCTTTTTCTATTGTGTTACTCCATTATAGTTAAAAGAATATTTTGTATGATTTAAATTTTTATTTTACTGAGGTTTATTTTGTAGAGTAACACATCATCTATAGCAGAGATTTTTCCATTCATGCTTGAGAAGATGTGGAATGGTATAAAGACTTCTGCTTGAGTTAAATCCTGGAGTGTTCGTGAATTCCTACCATCTTGGTTAATGAAACTCTGTATCATTTCTAATGTTTCTCTTTTCCTCCTTTTTAAAAAATTCTCTTTAATGGTTTGATCAATCCTGTATTCTTACATCTTATAATCTGAGCAACTTCGTTGAAGGTAACGATATGTAATATAACAACCACTGTTAATTCCTATCATCTTGTTTTGAAACCCTGTGTCATTTTTATTGTTTTTGTTTTGTTTTGCTTTTGTCTATGTTGCCGTTATTTTATTATTTTTTATTCTCTTTAAAATGAAAAAAATCCTGGAATACTCAAGTTTTTTACTTCCTTTTTCATATTTACCTGGCTGTTGCACAAATTATCAAAAGTAGGATATTAAGGTTTCCAGTTTTTGTTATCCATTTTTCCCTTTAAATGGTTGTGTACCAACGTATACATGCTTAAAATTATTATATATTTCTGACTTCTTGACTATGTATGCCTAGAAACTGAAATTCTACTGACATCTACTTTGAAATGTGTTAGCTTCGTATTGGTAGAACTACTCCAGCTTTTCTTTGACTGCTATTAACCTGAGGTAGTAACTTGAACAGTGACCATCGAAATGTCAAATTCTAATCCCTGAAATTTACACATGTTACCTTAACAGGTGATTGAGCACAATGATATAGTGAGATTATCCTGGCCTATCCATGTGAAATCTAAATCTAATTACAAGCATCCTTGAAGGCAAAGTTAGGGGCTGCACACCAAAGACAAAGAGACAGCATGACCAGAGAAGCAGAGGTGGGAACTGTGTGGCTATAAGTCCAGGGCTTCCTGCAGCCACCGAAGGTGGGAAGCAGCAAAGAACAGATGTCTGCTCAAGGCCTCCACTGCTGGTTCCATCCAGCCCACACCCTTCTTTCAGCACAGTGAGACTGACCCCCAACAGCTGCCCTCCAGAGCTATAACACTAGATTTGTCTCTTTTAAGCCATCTAGTTACTGGTAATTTGTCATGGTACCACTGGGAAACAAATCCAGATTTTAGTACTAGGAAACAGCATGCAGCTGCACCAGATATATATGACAACAACAACAACAACAAACTAAAGATATAGAAGTGGCTTTGTAACTAGGTAATGTGGACAGGCTGAAAGTTTTGAAGTACACGGTGGGAAAAAAGTGGTGGCAATAACAGATTAACATTAGAAACGTGGCTGGTAGCACACTTCTGGTGAAGTCCTAGAAGGAAGTGGGGAGCATGGGAAAACAAGCATGTGCTGCATAATAAAGCCTGTGTTCTAGAGAATACATGTGCGCTTGTGGCCATGACGCTGGTAGAAATATGAACTTTAAAAGATGTTCCTAATGAGGTCTTAGCAAGAAATGAGAAACATTTTATTAGAAACTGGAGGAAAGGCAGTCATTTTTGTACAGTGGCCAAAAATTTAGCTGAATTTAGTCTGCAGTTGTGTAGGAAACAGAATCTGTTAGCTGAGGACATGGACAAAGAAATGTTAAGCACAAAGGAAATAACATTTCTTTATATGGGAAATTATCAACCAATCCACATTTAAAAAACACAACAGCAACAGACAAACACAATTAGATACAGTCACAGTTAGCAAAGTATTCTTTAAGGAGAAGCCAAAGATGTGGCTGGGCAACCTTCTGCTAGTGTTAAAGAGATCGTGATTCGCTCAGTCATCTCAGCTCAGACCAAAACTTGAGCTAAGACTACTGAGGAAAAACCTGTGGTGGACCTTCTGGTTGGTTTCAATAGCTTTAATACCCATTAGGAATATAAGAAATGTACAACATATATGAAAAGATTATATTAGCAGATACATTGGTGCTTGGGTATAAATGGGATGAGATGACAAAAAGTTTTAAGATTTGTAAATTTCTACAACCAGTAGAAAGTTTATAAAGCTACTGAAGTGCAAAATTATGATGTTTTCTTTAAAAGAATTTGTTGAAGGGAAGATCTTGGATCCTACAGGATGAAATTAGTTGTGAAAAGCAAAGCCATGACCTCAGAGGGCAGAGGTACAGACTCAGAGGATGAACCCAAAAGTTTGAAGATTATTCTAACTGTTGAAATCTATTGAATTCACCCCTTTGGATTTTTATTTTTAATTGCTTGGAGATAACTCCTTTCTACCTAAAATTTCCCTCATTTGTAGAATAAATATGTTCATCATTTATACTACCTCTATCCCATGATTGTATTTTAGAAGCCAATAAATTATTTTCTACTTTCACAGGAGATGATTTCTGTCCTACATTGACTAATGCCTGAAGTTGCACTCATATTTGACTTATAGGTGATTTATATGGTTGTATGGAAGTATTTTAAATGCATAATATTTATATGAGCTTCTAATGCTGAAATAGGTTGAGAATTATGAGAATGTTGACATGGGGTGTATGTTTCTGTATGTGGGGTGGGTGTGAACCCATAGAGGCTAGAGGAATGCTCTCAGTGGGCTGAATATTAGCCCCAGAAATTAATGACAGCCTGAACCCTGGAGCCTATAAATGTTTCCCTATCTGAAATAAGGTCTTTGTAGAAGGAATTAAGTCATCAACCTTAACATGAGAGGTCATCCTGGATGATCTGGGTGGCTTCTAAATCCAATCAAATGTCCCTGTAAGAAAGAGGTAGAGGAAGTTTTGACTCAGAGAGAAGGGAACAATGAGACCAAAGAAACAGTGATGGAAGTGATGCAGCCACAAATCCAAGATTCCTAACAGTTCCCTCCACCTGTAAAAGACAGGGTGGTTCCTATCTAGGGCTCTCTTATGAGTGTGATCTTCCTGACACTTTAGCTTCTGTCCAGTGAAGTTGCTTTTAGTCGCAGACAGAAATCTAAATTTATCATTCATAAATTAAATATAAATGGATTGAAGGATCCATTTGGTCCAGTGAAATTGATTTTAGTCATCTGATCTCCAGAACTTTGAGGAAATAAATGTTTGTTGTTTAAGACATCTAGTTTGCTTTAATATCTTATGGTAACTTTGGGAAACTAAAACTCATAATTTACATGACATAGCTTTGGTTCAAACCATTTCTACTTTGAATCTGGCATTCATATCTTGTGAATAGGATATGAATTGATTTTGTTTTTTATCCAATCTGAAAAATTAACTTTTGTTTGGGTTTTTCATTTCACTTACATTTAATGTTATGAATGATATTTTTGGATTTTTGCCTGCAAATTTATTTTTTATTCTTCATATGCTGTATTTTTTATTCACTATTTCTCTTCTAAGCATAAATTAAGATCTTTTGGTGTAACACTTTACTCCTTTAATACTTTTCATTTTTTGTTATTTACTTAGTAGCTGCTTTGGGACTCACGATATAGATCTTAATTTATTAGAATCTATTTCAGATTTACACTAACTAACTGAAGGAGGTCTTTATCCACTATGCATTATTACTGTGCATTACCTTTGTATAATTTGCAAGTTCAACAATCAACAGTATCTTTACACAATTTTATGTGTTTTAAAAAACCTACAGTGAGGAAGAGGAGAAACTATCATTTGATATATTCACTGGATGTGACATTTTAGATTTACTTCACTTTGTATGCATTCTTATGAGGTGAAACATCCTTATTAAACATTAGATTTACTTTCATGCATCTCTTTTATATTTTATTTTAAAAACATTACATTTGTAAATGTTATAGGTCCAATTTATTGTATGTTGTTTTCTGCAGCTATTTTTTGATTCAGCCACACAGAGAAGAAATATGCATTTGGGTAGTATTTTATCAGTTCACCATTTTCTTGCTAGTGGTATTGATTTTTTCATGTGGAATTGAATTAAACTAGATCACTGATTTTTAGCTGAAGTCCTTTCTAATGAGCGTTTTGCAGCCATGGTCTCTGGTAAACCTCCTGTCCTGCAGCTTAGCACAATGCCCTCACACAACTACCAGCCTCTCATTTAGGTCTTAACTTTCTCCCTCTATTTTAAATGAGGCTTCTTCACAGACTTGTTCTGAGGTAGAGCCTTTATTCTCCAAGCAAACTGGGACCAACACAGTCAGAAGTTCAGTGTTGTAATAACCCAAGTGACATTTCATGTATAAGAAACTTGTTAAAACTATGAATTTAAACACACATACATGGGGCTGGGGATTTAGCTCAGTGGCACAGCGCCTGCCTTGCAAGAGCAAGGTCATGAGTTTGATTCCCGATACCAGAAAAAAAACAAAAACAAAAACAAAAAATCAACAACAACAAAAAACACACATACACATAGAGGCATGTGTATACAAAGACTACTTCCCCAAGTGAGAATGTCACCTTTCATACTTCCAGACTGCTCTTTCTTAACAATAGACAAGATTGCTGATAATTCTGCTACACAATTTTTTTATGAAGAGCATTTTTGTAATAATATCTGAATGTTTCTTTCAAATGATTGAATTCCTAAACTGTCTCTATAAATTTGGACCATTTCGTTTTTAATTCCTTCATTTAAAAGTGAACCATTCGACACCTGTTATATGGCAGATGGGAAATAAAGATAGAAATGGGAGCTTCTCTCTTCATTTTGATATTTTCCTTTCATTTTAGAGACTCTTGCATTTGAAGAGACTGATATAGCACAGTGGAGTAGCGTTGTTTAGAAAATTCTGTTATTATCATGTCAGACTTCAGCCTGTCTTTTCTCTTTCTCCACCATTTCCTTGTTAATTCCATTACCACCCCTCTCCAAATTATAAATAATGCTGCAGAACCAGTATATTAACTATTTTAGAGTAAGGGCAATTAATAGAAATATAATGTGAATCATTTATAAATGTTTATGTTAAGCATTTTATTTTCAGATAACTCTAGACTCATCATTTTGTTTCCTTCAAGTGATGACACCTTGCAGAACTCTAGTACCCTTTCTCAACAAAGGTATATGCTTTACGTTACAACCCACCAACATTATTTAAATTCCTCAAATTTTACCTGTATCCATTTCTGTGTGTGTTTACTGAGTGTGTTTAATTTCATGCAGGCTTATCCCATGTAAATTCTTGTATTTACTACCAGTCAAGGTACAGAATATTTATATCACCTCAATGATTTTTTGTGTTTTTTTTTTTTTTATAACAGACCTACCTTTTCTATTTCTTTGCTAAGATTTTATGTTTTCTTTTCAAAAAATTTGTAATTAAATGTTGAAGCATTGTTATGATAACTGCTTCAAAAATGCCCATCAATAGATGCATGAATAAAGAAACTGTGGTATTTAAATACAAGGGAACACTGCTCTGCCTCAAACCAGGGTAAAATGAGACATTTTTAGGTAAATGGATATATCTAGAGACCATAATTTAAAGTGAAATAAACCAGATACACAAGTTGAAATATCACGTTATGTCTTTTGCATGAGCAATCTAAAGTGTAAATAAGGAGCCGGATGGAGGGTGCATACAGAAAATGAGGAAAATTTGTTTAAATGAGAAGAGGAATAAAGGGTGAGGAGAGGGGGAAGGGACAGAAGGGAAAACAGAGAATTGAAGGAGAAAATGGAAACAGAGATTTTGTAAATGAGAAGGGGAAGGAGGGTGGAAGGGATGAGAAGAGAATAAAAAAAGAATTATGCTATATTATGTACAGGTATAAATTCCCCATGATGAATGTGATCATTACGTATGGCAAACGTAATAATATAAGTAAATTAAGATAATTTACAATGAAAAAATAAAAGGGATTATCTTGTTTCAGCTAAAAAATAATCCCTCTTAGACAATTGTAACACTGGAATCCTTTCAGAGTTGGTATCGAATATTCAACTTTTTTTATTTTTTCCTAAATGTTTTAAGGTTATCTAGTTTGGTCTGATGAGGACTCTCAACTAAATTCTGCGTATTTTCACTATTGTATAAGAGAACTATGGGCCCAAATGAAGTTGCTTACTCCAGTTGGAACCCTTCAGCTATTGCTCTAAGTTTGTAAGTTTTAGTTCTAGTGGAAATTATATTTTCAGAGCTGCCATGATGCTGTCTTGTCTGCTTTGTATACGAGATGTGATAAAAATTAGTTAATATTGACGTTTTTGTTTTGATATGTATTACAGCAAAAGACATTGCCATTAATCATCCTCCAAATACTCTCCCCGGCTTCAAACCCACATACCACTAGTTCATGGCACTTTCTGAAGCAGTTCTGGAAGTGCTGGTTTGTGTCTTAAACTGTGCTGCCATAGCTGCCTCAGTGTTTGGAACTGATTCCAAGCCTTGAGCTTTCATGCTCACTTTGAGTCTATGGAAGAGCCAGAAGTTGCAAGGTACCAGGTCCAATAAAAAGGTGGATAAGGGCACACTGTAATGTTTATAGGAGCCTGCTTTGTCTTGGATGGCACTGACCAGGAACATTCACCACATTTTTTATCACACCTCATAAAGACACTCAAGAAAGACAGTTTACAGTACTCCTTCAGAAAGTGGCAGGAACAGTGGGATAAGGGTGCTTGAAGTGAGCAGGGGTACTTTCAGGGAGGTCGGCAGCAATGTGTTCTTTACTATCAAAAATATTCGATGTGTATATTTACCTTACATTTGTCTCACTTTGTGTGTTGCTGCTCAGCTCTTCCTGGTTGTCCTGGTCCTCTGCAGGAGGGGAAGGAAGTATCTGACTTATGCATCCTTCCCATCCTGGGTTGCTCAGGGCTGCTGTCTTCCAGTCACAGGTCTTTGGGTAATGTGGGAAAGTATTGTGTCCAGTAGAACAAGAGGGATTTTCCCACAGGGGTAGTTAATGATGCCCTTGGACAGTGTTGATGAGATCTCTCACTGTACAGAGGGGAGGAGTGAGACCATTTTTTGTCCCCTTCTACCTCTAGGTTGCTGTTCAGAAGTGCTGGAAGTGAGTCTTTTTTTTTTTTTGCTTAGGTGGAGTCATATGATCCAGGGTCATGATGTTGTAATTTCAGTGTTGGGATCCCTGAGGTCTTTTCCTCTGCTTTTTCCTTTCAACGTTGTTGCTTCTTGCACTATTTCCAGGTTTAAAATTTTACTTAATGGGTTAGAGTAGGGAAAATAATGAATACACCAACTTGTACAGAGGACTCACCTCCATGCACCAAGCTTTTAATTTATGATTGTGATGGTACAAAATAAACGGAGCAGGTGAAATAAATTTTAACACATTTTATTTAGCCAAATATATCCATGATATTGTTTCATCATGAAATCATAAACATTAAGACCATTTACATTCTCTTTCTGCCAGTATTTGAAAGTTAGTGTGTGTTTGACATGCACAGCTAGTTACAATTCAGAGGAATCTTGTTTCCTTCCTGTACTCAATAACCTCTTGTCACGAGTGACTACCATGTTCAGCAGTACAATTCAACACCTTTTAATTAATTATATGCACAGCAATTGTTATGGTTTTTAAAAATGGCTGATAACATTTCTCCTGTGTGAGACCTATTCTGATGACGATGGTGACACAATGCTCCCTCATCCTTTTCACTGCTAAATTTTAGTGGGCACAGATTTAAGCTTAATATTCCATTCTCAGGGGAGGCTTTCTCAACTCCCAACCTGAGTCAGATCTTCCTGTTAATTTCTCCTACCATGGATTATGTTGTTCCCATGTAACCTTTATTCTGATTTTATACAGTGTCTTTAACTCTGTAACTAGCTGTTTGTTGTCTACACTCCCTTTTTGTGTGCACTGCATGAAAACTGGATTTGATTTGTCTTTATTTGCTTTATCCCCCATGCCAAGTACATTATTTATTGTTCAATGAATAGTTGACTTTACTAATTCACATAATGAAGGCTAAAACAAAATGCTCCTTCTTTGAACACAAGATAATCATGAAATTTGAAAATGGTTAGTTTTGAAATTCTAAAGGAATAATTTCTACAAGTTACACTTTTGTTTAACACAGATCTGTTGCTTATTTTTTTGGTAAAATGAAATTTACCTAAAACATTTACATGATACATATTTTGTGTTCATAATCTCAAATTTTATGTTTGCAATAAAAATTTAAAAAAATGCATTCCCAGAGTGGCTCTACAAAAGGTGGGTTCTGCAGAAGAGTGCTTACTAATGTTAGATAATAATCGGAGATCAAGATGATTTCCTTTGTGGCTTTGTTCTTGTGTTCTCTTTCATCAATGATTTGAAACATGATGATTGAAACCATGTTAAAGAACTAGAAAGAAGACAAGCAAAAGCATCCCTGATTAGTGAATCTCAACTTTATTTCAATCAGGCTGTCTGAATTATTTCCCGTAAGGTTTGTTCTATGTTCTTATATCCAACAACTTCTTATATCATACTATACAGAAATGCTTATTTTTCACTAGATTTGTATGACTGTAGCAAAATAAATTCCAGAAATAATATGGAAATAAAAAAGTCTATATAACTTTTGTATCTTCAGCATGTCATCAGATCAGAAGATTTTATTTGGACAGCCTTGATAAACTTGAGTATGTATGCATTTGTGTTTGTTACTTTAGGGGGTCACCTTAAGTAAATCTGAATCCAGAGTGAAATTTTCCCATGCTGCTTAGCACATATGGAAGCAGCACTGGCACAAAATACCTGCCATTCACAACATAAAGGAAAAAGCTTTATTTTGGCTCATCTTTTCAGAGGGTTCAGTTCATGGTCAACTGGCTCCAGAGCAGTAACATCATGGTGGAAGGGTGTGGCGAGGCAGAGCATATCTGCTCATTTCATGATGGCCAGGAAGCAGAGAGATGGGGAACTGGGTCAGAAAGGAAGAGTTGGTAACCAGGTGCAATCTCCAAAGCTATGCTTCTCTAACACATTCAGACACACCCAGAAGTACGCTTCAGGAATCCTGCTTATCTTTCAAGTCGATCAAGTTGACAATCCAGCATGTCACACCACCATCCTACTTACATGAAATGAGATGGGATTTTAACTCCTTATAATCCTCTTTTCCCCACTTATATTTTCAATATCATAGTATCTTTAAAATTGTAAGCTACCTCATATCCAAATATCAGTGTGCTTTGATTAACTCCTATTTGTGGATATATGGATATATATATATATAACTAATATGTGTAAAGTTATTTACAATTAGATGTAGATACATGTTTTGAGAGATATAAATATATTATATAGATAAATATTCAACACTATATACTCTTTTATCTTTACACACATTGTTTTTCCATAGATTATCAAAATGAGAAATGCAATTCAGTATATGTGGATTTTTCTCCTGTAATTTAGCTCTCAATTTCTCCATGCATATTTTAATAATTTGTTTTTTTATTTTAAATAGAGTAGTAGATGAGAAACAAACAAACGAAGAAATAGAGCAGTAGCAGCATACCTGTATCACAAACATAAACAAATCAAAGCAAGAACATTCAAAGTGATACAGTCTCAAGACAAAATACTATGAATCAACTGTGGTTGCTACATTACATATTGCTATCCTCAACTACATTGCTCAGATTACCAGATGTAAGAATGAAAGAGTGCTCAAACCATTATAGGGAATAAGAAAATAATTCTTTGATAAAACAGTAGAGATAATAATTTGGTTTGTGTTTTTTTGGTAAGTAAAAAGGACCAGGAGGTGTTTTAATATACTGCTTGAGATATAACTTTGAACAGAGTAGACTTACCCTGTGACACATATGAGTTGATTTGGTATTTTTAGATAGTTCCTTGGTAATCCAGAATGTCTAAATTGATATTAATTATTTTTACATGATAATTACTAAAAAAGTTCATGATATTGTTATGGATTTGGTTATTTAAGCAAACAAAGTATGTTTTTTCTGTTATTTGAAAATCCTTATCCAGGTATATAATATCCTTACAGCTGGCAATATTCCCATTCACACACCATTGTAAAAGATCACTAGAAATGATCCTCCTTAATGAGATTTTGTAGCATGCCCATCAAATGCACACCATGCACTAGGCACACACCTAAGATAATTCCGCCCATTACTGGAGATAGGGTTCCAGTATGAGACGATAGTCTCTTCATTCCAAATGAGCTTACACTGAACTGCATTGCACCTGAGCATTATTTGGGTTCTTGGTACAAATCGCTTCAAGAGTATGAGCACAGTGGTTCTTTTTTATCATTACTTATTTTTAAACAATCTGAGGTGAAAGTACAGAAACTATTGAATATGCATTGGTTGTGGAAAAAAGAATCTCATTATCTGAACACATCTCTCCCCCAGTGGCCCCCAGAACTGTTGTTAGGAGGAATTAGAGGTCTTTCTTGTCCTTCTGGCCAGATCAGACGCATTTTTGTATCAGTGAAGTCTGTTTCAAGGGCACCTTGCCAAAATGATAATTTACCACAAACAAAATAAACAAGACGGAAGATGGGATATTAAATATTGGCAGAAGAGCGGAGAGTTTGCAAAGGATGAGTAAATTCTCTCCCAGCTCCACGATGCTGCCTCTGCCAAAGCAAACGCTGGTAACAAAAACCTCTGCCGGTTTGAAACACATGTAAAATAATTGATTTCACTTCAAAACATTGCGCACGTAGGCTCACAAACATATTTGTATATATCAAAAGCTATGGTTAAAACTTAACCTATCACCAGAGCAATTAAAATTTTCTGAAAAATAACTTACAATATGGCTTTTCCCTTCAGGTCTCAAGTTTTTCCAAAACGAAAGTACTCAAGCTTTCTCCCCCAGATTCAACATCATCTCTGGCAGCTGTCACCAAGAAAACTGCAGAGAGAAACATGCATCTTGCTTTTCAAAAATTCCTAGAGGCCAAAGTGATTTGATCAATTTAAAACCCAGTGGAGATACACCACTCGCAGCGTGCCTGTGTCAACTGCGGAGGTGTGGAGTGAAGAAGGGTTTAGAGGACTGGGATAAAGACATCGATGTGGCAGAGGCAGTTGGCAGGAGAGAGTCAGTGAGGTATCAGAGAAATTGACCCGAAAGGCACAGAATGAAAACCAAGCTCCTCCCAGCAGTAAAGGACCCTCCTGGGTGAAATCCCACATTACCCATTGCAAAAGTGTGCTATAGTCATGGGAAAAGGAGGGCGAACATATATAGGCAGGGAGGAAAGGCTCCACAGAGAAGGAAATGAAAGCAGTAGACACGAGGGAGATGGGTTTAAAACTCTGCCTCGCAGGAATGTTTATGACACGACAGACAAAATCACATATGAAGGATGGGCCCCCGCACAGGGAAGTGGGGAGAAATGAGAGCAGCAGGTATGGGTAAGAGGGGGCACGAAAGCAAAGTCAGAGATAGACGAGCTGGAGTGCAAATCCTCAGACAGGGTTGCCAAGAAATTTAATCAGAAAAAGAGAGGAGCAGAGAGACACTTAGAGAATGAGAGTGAGGAGTCCTGTGGCTCTCGGTGGCGCTCACTGGGAGAAGATGGAGGAAGGTAATGAGGTGTGGGCAGGGTAATTGAGAAGGGAGCAGGAGGGATCTAAAACACATGAATAACCAACGCAGGGTTAAGAGACCATTTGACAATTATTTTGTAGTAACTGGCTGGTGATAATTGGAGCTGGGAGGAAAATGGAATGCTGCGAGTACGCCTAGACCCCAGGCAAAAGAAACACAGGAAACACTAAAACAACTGTCACATTGCGGCTCGGTGGAATACAGGATGGAGGGTTTTATTTTTACGAACTTTGTTATGATTTTAATAACTGCCCTCCTTCTACATAGAAGCCTGAAGCTCAGACCTTAAATAGGAAGCACTCTTTCTCTTCGTGCCTTGGTGCTTCTGTGTGTGTGCACACCCACAAGCGTGTGTTCTCACAATCAAACTCGTACTGATATTCACATCATTGTGACACCTACTCAGGACGCAGTTAGGTTCTAGCTCTGGGAATGAAACAATCCTTTCTCCAAGAGACGCACAATGTAGGAACTGGGGAGATGGATACTTCGTAAACAGCCTATCAAGTAGGCAATTGCTCCCCTAGTAATGTAAACGGAATAATGAGGAAACTTATAGAATAGAAGCAATTATTCGGCTTGGGCAGGAAGTCCCATGCTGTCTCAGTTAATTAAATAATTTGTTTAAAATAAGGGTTGGTCTCTGTATATCATACCTTTATTACCATCTTAACCAAGTTTTACATCCCCAGCACTAGATCCTGGCATGGAGCTCTTTCTACCCAGGACTCATTGGAGGCCAAGTGTGGGGAGTTTTTCTCATACTACCTAGTTCACTCTCCAGACACCATCCCTATGTCCAGGAATTCACTTCTTTTTTGGAGCTGACCTCCTGGGGCCATCATAGACTTTCCAGATGAAGTGTTCAGCCCCCTACGAATGCCACACTTCCATGCCAACTGCAAGTCTCTGGCCTCTTGTATTTCTAGTGAATTGTTATAAAGTCAAAGGTCATTTGCAGGATTGGCTCACAGGACTCAGAGAGGCACTTTACTTATTATTACCTATTTAATATAAAGGATCCACTCAGGAAGAACAAAATGCAAGCAGTGCCTTAGCAAGGCACAGAAGGAGGGCACCATGGGACTCGTGTGCTCTCCTTGGGCACAGGACCCTCCCGGTCACATGGTGTGTTCCCCAACCTGCAGACTCTCTCAAACCATTATTCAGGGGATTTTATGGAGACTGTAACATGTAGACATTCAAATAGGGAGACTAATTCAATCTCCTGCTGCTTCCCCTCCCTGGAAGTCTAGGCTGGAACATAAAGTCTTCACCCTTGAATCCCATGGTTGGCTTTGTAGCAGCCAGGTCCATGCTGAACCCACCTAGGGGCCAGCCAGAGTCACCTCTTGAGTGATAACTGAAAAGGGCATTTTTAAAAATGACAAAATGTGATCCTCTTACCCCATCTCTTCCTAGGGAATTACACAAGGTTTGGATGCATCAGCTACAGGAGACAGAGACTGCACTTCTTATAATCACGCTGCCACTGTTGGTTCTGGAGTAATTGCCATCTCTTATTTCTCTTGTCCCTGCCCTCTTCCCTGGAAAGATCACCTTCACTAAGCTCCCTTCAGGCCTGTGCTGTTTCCAAGGTTTCCGGCATAGTGTGGAGGGACCAGTCTTCTCCTCCTGATATATTCAGATAATGCGCTTCTCTTTGCTTTGTGGCTTAAAAATGCATTATAACTAAGCATGAGCAGCAATAAACTACTTTTCCTTTTGTTCCTAAAATGCTTCCTATTTATAGGTAGATCACAGAACTCCTCCATTCCTGCACTTAGATTGAGATTTTATCAGCGGCCTGATCTCATTTTATTGTACTGTGTTGTGTCATATGGTATTGTATTTTGCATTAGATATAATTTACATTGCAGAGGGCAGAATAAGAAGTGTTAAATAAAAAATAGAATTGCTTCCAGGGCTTCTACTCAAATACATGGAACTCTTAATTTTGCAGTCCCTGGAAAATGTGTTTCAGGTGAATGCTGCAGCTTCTTAACTTTTCTTTGTATATCTCACAACAGAATTTTATTTAGTAAGTGACACCAAACTTACTAGTGGCAGTTTTGATAAACTGCTGCTCATAATTACATTTCCTTCACATGTTGAGTGTTCACGGAGCCAGGAGTGCTCTCTCAGGTGGAGCATATGATGAAAACTCTTACCCAAATAGACAGTGTTTAATATTAGCAGCACAGTTTATAGTCAGGTGACATGAACGTAACATGAAGAAAAGCTTTTAGTGTTATTATATGGTATGGATACACTACACATCTTACTGGGAAGTTCTTTCATCAGGAATGTGTAGCATGTATTTTGTTGTGTCAAAGAACTGGACACCAACAAATTAAAGGGGGAGAGGTTTATTTGGCTCACAGTTTATAGAAGTTTCCGTCCATAGTCAGCTGGCTCCAAAGCAGGGTGGCATGGCAGAGGAGAACCAGTCCATGGCAGGGCAGGCAGGAAGCTGAGAGAGACTATGGGAGGAGGAGGAAGATAAACCCCTCCAGGCCACACCTTCAGTAACTTACCTCCTCCCACAAGGGTTGACCTTCCTATTTATAGGTCAAACATAAATCCAGCTATAAACCCACTTGGGGACTAATTCAGTGACAAGTATCACATGCCCGTGATCCAGTCACCTTCCCAGGTCCCCACCTATGAGCACATGAGTCTTTAGGGGGACATCTATATATGAGCCACAACACCATGTCAAAGACCGCTCAGAATTCTCAAATAGCCCAGCTTTCATCTTTGTGTATTAAGTCTCAGGAAACTACAACTGTGCTGATATATGAAAGGCCTGCCCAGTGGAAAAACTTCAACATGCTTTAAAATATTTGGTAAGAAACAATTTTACATGTGACTGGAAAAGAAACTTGATCCTTCTCGTGTGTCATGACACACAGCTGAGCTTTTATTTCTTTTGTAATGAGATCAGCATCCTTTGTAGATATAATAAAAAATATTCTTCAGAGATTATGCTTTATGTGCAAACCTCCCTTGACAATAGTTTCCCATGTGTCCACTGGCTACTTTAAAGTGAACTAAAGCATATTTGCTCAGAGGAAGAGAATGAGAAAGGAGTGCTCAAGGTTTGGTTTTGGTGTCTGCCCATCCTCCTGCTCGGTCTTAACATTTAACTCACTATGGTCTTGGAATGACCTGGGCCAGGCCATTTTATTCTCTGAAATGAGAATGGAATGATGATGGTGGCCCCTACTATGCCCCATGGTGTGTTTAAAGAATCAAACAAGAACATTTTTCTGGAGGTGTCTTGGAATCCACCAAACTTCACCAATGTCTCGTTCTAGGACTTGGCTGGCTGACTTAGGCCTGGTTACCTCACTTCCTTATTCTTAACTTCTTTTTCTGGAAAACAGTGAGAGTAAAATCCCCTACCAGATAGGGCTTGCATGGGACTTACATGAGATAGCATGTGTGAAACATTTAGGAAATTACCTAATCTATGGCCATAACCCAATAAGTGTTTGCTGTCATTATTCTTTCTATGTGAGCATTTACTGTCCTCATGGGGAAGGCAGTGTAACTGAATCACAACCATTGAGTTTCTTTCAAATGCACACTGCATATACTGGAAAGGTGTTTATGGTTCTTACTAAACACTTAAGGCACATATATTTCAGCAGAGAGGATTGTTCTTTCATTAGAGTGTTACTTGAACAGCTCTTTCATAGCGGAGAGATCGCGCTTTGTTGATACATTATATTGAAACTCACTTCATGTCACCTTATGAAACAAATAGTACAAAACAAAAGCAAAGACAACTAATATGTGCCTTCCTCCTTGGTTGCTTGCCTTTGTTATAATCTCTCCAATTCACTGCTCCTGGCACAATGCAGACAATCTCTTAGGAATGCCAAGGCTAAAACTGCAGCGACGAAGGGAAACAAATCTCTGCTAAAAGTTTTAACCAGATTTTCTCCATTTAAAAATGATGATTTATGGTTACAAGTTCTCAGTTTAATATGCATTAAGAATTCAAATGCTGTTGCGATAATTTTTTAGTAAAAGCTGCTTTTTAGGACTACCTTTGCACATTTTCTTCACCAGCAATAATTCTTCATCTATGGAGTAATTTATTTCTTCTGGTTTTAATATGTTACAGATGAATGGTTGTATGTCTTTCCTGTTAGAGCATTACAAGACAGGCCACTTTTGCATTAGGCCGGTGCTACAACAGATACCTGTGGTGCTCTTCATGGTTCATGTGGTACTAATTTAAATGGGAAGTTGCACATATTTCATTGAAACACTTGGTGAAGCCGGCTTTCACAGAAGGGTGCAAATGATGGACTGTTCTCCGCGTGCAGCTGAACTGCTCTAAATGTGTCAGAGAGGGTTATGGATCATTTCATTCACCCATCAACTCTGGTCCGCTGTGTGTACAAATCACAGCGCAGTGTCATCCAACAGAACATTCCTGACAATACTAGAACATTTATAGTACTGCCATTTTTAATAGGAGTTCTGCAACCCAGTTTAAATAGTATGACTTCTTAACACTTTCATTCCTGTTTCTGTGACCTTCTGATCAAGCTGTTTCAGGACTGATCACAGGGTGGACTGAGGTTTCTGATGCCTGTTTGGTGACGAGGTGATAGTTCTGGGGTGATATCATCCCACCTGCTTCACCCTATTGGGTACTAGGGACACATCTTTCTTCCTTCAAAATGAAGCTACCAAGCCTTCCTATTTTTCCTTAGGCATCATCACTCATAACATTTCAAACAGTTTTAGTTCCCAACAAATATAAGTTGGCTAGAAATGTTTTTTGCTTACTAAATTGCATGTCTTACTTTTGCTCATTCTTCTTAGTGATGCAAAGTAAAAAATTTGGTTATGACAATTTTTTTCCTAATTCTGATATTCCTGCCTTTTCCCCACTTTGTGAAGATGTGAGAGTTTAGGAACCACAGAATATAACTGCACGGGAGTTTTTCTCAGCAGAGACAGGCATCTGAACTGCTGGGCAAAACCCAAATCAGAATGAGATTATGAAGATTCCACGTAAGTCCTTCCACATAGTGATATAAGCTTTATGATTATCTCAGCTGGTGTCCCCGTAACGATAGTAGTTAGGTTATATGTAAATAGGTGAAGAAAAGTGATTTATGAGTTAAAGCTTATCTCCAATGCCCAAACTCTAAGATAATTTGAAAGCAAAGTGAAATTATAAATACAGGGAATACTAACACAGCAATGTAAAGCAAGCTTAGGTTTCCTTGGTGTTCCACACAAAACCTTAATCTAGACCTTGTAACAATGCTATTTTATGAAAATTGAGTCACATATAAAAATGCAAACTTTGAAGGATTCCATGTTCTATATCTCAGCACAGGATATTTTAAATTCAAGTAGAAAATAAGCTGTATTTTTTACATAAATAGTCACGATCTTTTACTGGCCATTGTGCTTATTTGCTGGAATAAATAGGAGGATTGTGATTTTAAGAGGGACTACGTTTCTGTAACGTCATTCCAGCCTGAAGTCTCAGGAGCTGTTCTAGCTGAGCAAGACCGGAAAGACGCAGTTGCATGGAAAGTGACGTCAGTAAGGGGATCCGATTATGAGGAAAGGAGCAGACCCTGAGACAAAGCAACAGAACAGTTCCAGCTGGCAACGAAAATGCCTGGGTGACAAACCTTCCTCTGTGGAGAACATCTTCTTATGTAACTCATATAAACCGAAAAGTAACTATCGTTCCCTTCACAATTTGTGTACAGAGAAATGATAGGACAACTTGATATGGCTTGGAAGTTGGAAAATACTCTAAAGACCTAACAAAAACACACATTCTTTTGAATAAATGAAAACTCCACAGTGCAATGACTCCAAAGTCTACGGCACGTCTGGGCTCAGGGCTCTGGTGCTGGGTGTTTGAGCCAGCACGGCTCGGAGTGGAGGGAATTCCATGCACAGAGCTGCCTTGAGGACACACTGAGAGGTGAAGGTGGGCTGAGGGGCCAGGGATGGAAATGGAACCCACCTGACCTCTGTTATTCCTCCTTCATCTGAAGGGCTCAGGAAAAGGAAGAGACTCCGTTCTTGGCCCGGATCAGGGAAAAGGTGGACAGGATGGATCTCCAGAAGAGCCAGCCTCCAGCCCCCCTGGAAAGCTGCCTTAGGTACCTCCGATGGGCAGCCTGTGGCCCACCGATCAGCCCAGTGCCAGCAAGGTGGAAAATTTGGAGCAAATAAGTCTGACCTGGGAGAAAAAGAAATCAGAAAGTAACAAGCAATATGGGCACACAGGAAAACAATATACTGTACTTGCTTCTAATAAATAAAGTAACACTACCAAAACAGTACTCCCTTCTGGTTTTTCAACTTTCATATATAACTTTCAAGGTTATTTTTTTCTGCTGTTCCACTTTTAGAATTTCTTTATTATTGTTCTTCTGGATGTGTGTTTGTGATACAAAATATTTACATCCCTTTCGGGGGTGGAACTTAGAATCTGTGCATGCTGAACACCTGTTCTTCAACTGAGCTGCGTCCTCATCCCTCTACCCTTCCTCATGCCCCAAACTGAGGTACAGCGCCCCATTGAAAAGCCACACAGGAACCCAGGATTGTCCTTAGCAGGAGTCCTGAGCCCTATCATGCAGAAAATAATTTGAGGCTATTTTCTCTGTCCTTTCAAGGTGCACTACTAATATCAAGAAATTAAATTATTACACATGATGAGTGCTGCAGATATTTGGACCTAGCTTCCTGAAGGAACCCTGGGGAAGAATGGCAGATGCCCAGGATCGACATTCTGAGTCTTCCTCCTGGTCAGCCTTGCACTTGGATGGCCTCTTCTGCCAGAGCTTCCATTCATCACCATTGGGATCTGCTATGCATGGAAAAATGCCAAAGCTTTGCCACATCTTCTGAAGATTAATGTTTTCCATAGGCAGATCTCACTCTCCTTGTTCCTAAACGGAGCATGGAGCAGACAGTTCTTGGCACTTGAACAAGTGAATGGATAAAGGGGTAAATTAACATTGGGTGCTGAAAGATTAGTTAATAAAGCAACTCTCAAGTAGAAGGTGTCAGCTTCTTGAAAGGATACTGCTTATCTCTCACTTAGATGGGTTGATTTTTGGTGGTTTGACAGGCTTGCTAATTCAGAAAGGTATTTAAATAGTTCTTTAAAACAGGTAACCCTCAATACTGCCGATTTTCTAATGAACGTGTTAAGGATTTTGATTTCTCTTTTCTTTCTTTCTTTCTTTCTTTCTTTCTTTCTTTCTTTCTTTCTTTCTTTCCTTTATTCTGTTTTTTTTCCCTCCTGTGTCTTGAGTCAGTTAACTTCCTTAAATGGCCAGTTTTCTAAATCTGAGTGTCATTTCAATTCACGTATTGGCCACTTTCCCAACCCTTCTAAACATAAGCGCTCAGCTTTAATAAATTGCATGGCTTCCCATCTGTGATTTAATATCAAACTTCTAGGGAAATCAACATGTGAGGTATGTTCAATGCTGTAAGAAAACATGGCCAGATTCGGGTAAAAAATGGAAAAGAAGGTTGGAGGGAGAACCAGCAGGGAGAAGTCCTCGAGCCTGCTGGGCTGTCCTGTGTGTAGGCCGAGCTGTGGACGGCAGGAAAGGCAGAGAACACTGTCCCATTGAATTGGGCAGGGCATAAATTCAAGCTGTGAATGAGTGAACTGCATTGTCCTCTCTTTGTGAGCATCTCTGAATGCTACCCTGTTGTAAGCATTTAATTTCTTTCTATAATAATTCAGTTACACAGTCTTTGTCCTAGCTTCTTAGCATATGCCCCAAAGGCTTGCTTCATGCGAGCAGATGCCATTAAATATGTTTATTAAGCTTAAAGACAGAAAATACTTCCTAAACCTGCATATCTGTGGCAACACGGTTTCAAAATTGGATGGACTATCCCCTTAAGAAAGCATTGCATTGATTTCTATGTGGTATCAATTCATAGGCTTCTGTACTTTCAAGAATTAATTAAGCAGATAGAAAGTAGTGCCCGTGGCTTAATCCTGTGATAAATCTGTGTGAGCCTTAGATGCTGGGGTGTCTCTCCTTTGAATTTGCATGAATCCACAAAGTAAACTAAGTTCTGAAAGAGATACTTATTGTATAATTATAGTTTAACTATATGCACTAAAATAATTATTTCAATAAACAAGATGTACACTGTAAATGTTATTCCTTAGAAAGAATGTTCAATGAGCAGGTTAGAACTGGTGAAATTCCTAAGCAATGAGAAAATCTCTCACTTGTTTCCCATTGATATGCCACAAAAGAACCAAACTTGGAAACCAGTGTGGGTTTTTTGGGAATATCTGAATGGAACGCTCAGTGGTGAGCTGGGCTCGGGAGTTGGCAGGTTGTTCAGTTTTGTCCAATTATCAATAAGTGAGAGGGATTAGCTGTCGGTAATAGAGCAGTGCATAAAAGGCTCAGGTCATAAGCAGTGTGAATTTAGAAAAGTGAGAGTGTGCTTGGGGGGGAGGCTTTTCTAAATTAGCAATAAAATGAGATGATTAGGTTAACTCTTTAGTTTCTAACGGAGATAAACCCTGGCTACATGAATTATACCCTGAGAGGTATGTCAAGGTTCATCTTAGTTTTATTTTTTTTACTGCCAAATAATCATTTAAGCTTTCATCTAAAAGACAGCAGAAAGCTCTAGACACATTTTAAGAAGGCTTTGGAAATGGCACCAAATGACTTTGGAAAGAGAAAAGAAAAAAAGGCAAACTGAGGAAAATAAAACTCTGAATGGTTAATATAAAGTTTAGATTCAGATTAATGATTTTCTTTGTTTAAATGCCAGTGCTTGTATTCACATGAAAATCTGTCCTTAAAAGTACAGTTAGAAGGCATCAATCCTTAAATGCTGCATATCAGAGATAAATGAAAACTCATTGTACCCAAAAATGTTGATTTATAGCTGGCAGCAGCTGACTACTAGCTTTGCTATCATCCTTTTGGGTATAAGTTTAACAAGAAGAATATGCAAAGGTAAAGAAGACAAGCAAAAAAATGACTGGAAAATGCACTTTAAGACTTCTCTAATTACCTGCAATATTCACATTATATTAACTAAAATTAGACAGAAAATTTTATTCTATTCTTCAGTCATTTAAAATTATTCACAGGACTTGAATGGACTCATTTGTTCCTGGGAGGTGATCCAAAATTAATTTTGAAATTCATGAACAAAAGTCATCTAAAATATTATCCCAAGTCGTATCTAAAGTATTAACCATTGGAAAAGCACAAACCATGTATCCAAGAATATGCAAGAAATCCCAGTTTTGTGAACACCGAGAGAAAGTGCATAGTTAATATTTGCAAAAGCTTAGTAGTAGAAACCCAGCCAATAGAGCATTATGTGAAATCTGACATCATGTATTATGCAATTAACAGATAAAGTCCACCAGGCAGTCCCTCTTTTGTACTGGGTAAAGCATAACAGTAGTTGCAAATCCAATTCACGAGCTGTCTAAATGAGTAATTTGTGGGAGGAGTGAGCAGAAAGATGCTAGTCATGCAATATATTTTCATTTTAAAGTGCCAACTCCTTTGCAAGCTGGGCTCCTGGACATTGCTAGCTCCGCTTCAGTCCATGGATATTGATATTTCTGATTAGGTAAAATCTCTAAATAAAGCCACTGTCACAGAGATGTCCAAAGGCTGTTTTGCTTTTAAAAATAACTGGCTGTCTCCTACCCCATCTTTAGACCATGTCTCTGATAAGTGTGCCTAGCAGGGTGATCACAGGGGTTGTGCTTGGTCATGACATTTGATCCACAAGAGAAAACAATAAAATGTAAGGCAAATGGGGAATACTGTTTTATGGGAAAAGAAATCTCCTAGTGTTAGTTTCTGTATAGCTTTTATTTTGAAATTAATCACACTGGTGCTTGAAGAATAAATACATATTGACATCCTGTTATCAAAACCAGCCTGTCCCACTTCACATCACTCCCTTGGTCACCAGTTCAGTGATTTTTCTGTTACATGAATATTACACCTCATTATTCACTGGACGGCCTCATTTTGGCTACCTAAAATTTAAGTAATATTTTAATTTGAAATGAGGAGAGATTTACAGTGAAATAAATGTGAAATTAAGCCATATGACCTGGTTATACGGTCTGAGATACGGTTGGCATTTGCCAGGCAAGTTGTTTATTAAAACTACCTTAGGAAAGAGAGATTTGCAGTAAAAGTGAGAGGATTCAAAATGTTTGTTTTCGGGAGATGGGGGGGCAAAATGGCCTCTTAGTAATAAGTTCATTCTTTCAGTATGTACATTCTCCAACCAGAAACTGAAAGCCATTTTTGCCAGAAATCATACCAAACTTCACCTTTTCCAAGAGTCCATTCACTAATTGCAGTAAGGAGTATTTCACGGACACACATTCTTTGTGTACATATATCTGGTGAGCAATGATGTGAGCTACTGCATTGCAGGCCATCCCTGGACAGCTGTGACTCTTGTTAGATAAATGGGCCATATCATCCTGTACTGCACATGTCCCCTGCATCACCTCTAAGCTCCATAATTGCGCTGAAAGTAGGCACAATTGTAGGTAATTTTTATGTCAGGAAACTAAGGTTCTGAGCGCTTACGTAACATGCTCACATTCACAACTTGCAAAGCGCTGCTGGATTCTGGGCACAGCCAGTACTCACTTCCCTGATACTGCTGAGCAGTGGGACAAAATCTCTAGAGGGTCAAACTGAGAGGAAAAGCTTCTGGAGAGTAACTAAGGACCTTGTAGTTATTTCTCCAAAGGCAGAAAGCACAAAGCCTTTATGGTCACAGGGCAGCGCAGGAAGACGATGTTTTGATCAAGTTCTGTAGAATGAGGAGGAATCTCCCTGGAGTGAGGAGTAAGGAGCATTTCACGGACACATCAGCCACCACAAGGCTGCTGTATTTCTCTAGGATTTCCATACTCTGTGAGCCAAACATGCCTTATTTAAATCACGCTTTCTGAGAGGTCAGACAACAGCCAGAATTTTATATATACATGTGCTCAAACAATTAAAAACATCACATTTTAAATCAGTGCTGCCCATAGAGCTTGAGTAGGTATGCATGTCATTTTCCCACCATTTCTTTTCCCTGGCCTCGGTCTCCCTTTTAGCTCTCATTTTCCTGTTCTATTTCTGATACACCTTAAATTAATCACGTGTTGTCCTTTCCCCATGACACATGTCTAGATGTCCTTTCATAAATCCAGCAAGATAGGTAAGCTGTGTTGTTTTAATAGAAATCTAGTATTAGGATAATATATATTCAAAATTATTTTAGAGCTGTGTTTTGTTGTTCATAAATTTGTATTATGCAAAATTTTAAGTAGGTCCAAAAATGAACATGAATATAAGAAATTTTGTTTTTTTTTATTTTAAAAATAAAAGGAGGAAAACATTAACAGACAGACAACATTTTACAAAGTAGGAAAAGAACAGTACAGACAATACAGAGTTACAAACAAAGTGGTAGGAAATTAACAATGCTTGTTGTATTACATACTGATATCTTCAAAGTGGTTTCTCATGAAAACAGATAGAGACATGCAATATTGATCAGTCAAGGACTCATTGACAGTTTCTTTCAGCAAAAAAATGGAAGACAGTAGAACAACTATGTTAACTATCCTGTATATACATACATACAAAATTTCTTCTTCTTTCCCTTCTCTTTTCCCCCATCCCAGTTGCCCTTTACCCTTGAGTATTTTCCTATGATTTCACAATGTCTGTCATACCTCCTAGTTTAAATTAACTCTATCAGGTTTCACATTAGTGAAACAATGTGGTGCTTGCACATGCATGTCTGATTTATTTCACTTATGAGTATGGTCTCTAGTTGTGACCATTTACCTATGAAGGTCTCGAGTTTATCTTTCTTTATAGCTGAGTAATATTCCATTATATAAAAGTACCACAATTTTCTTATCCAATCCTTGGTGGATGGACATTTGGGTTGCTTCCACAATTCAGCAATTACAAATTGTGCTGCTATGAACATAGGTACACATATATTGCTGTGATATGATGTTTTTAGATCTTCTGGGAAAATACCCAGAAAGGGAATAGCTGGGTTGAATGGGACCTCTAGACCTAGTTTTGTGAGGAATCTCATCCTACTGAAAATTTTCTGCACATCTCAAGAAATCACCAGCAGAGTAAAAAGAAAACCCATAAACTTGGAAAAAATTTTAACTGACTGTCCCTCAGACAAAGGGTTTCTATCTAGAACATATAAAGAATTTAAAAATATCAGCGCCCCCAAATTCAAAGACCCAATCCAAAAATGGGCAGCTGAGATGAATACACACTTCTCAGATCATGAGATGCAATTGGCAAATAAATATATGAGAAAATGTTCAACATCATTAGTCATTTGAGAAATGCAAATTAAAACAACATTGAGATTCCACCTTACCCCAGTAAGAATGGCTAGCATTAAGAAATCAACCAATAACAAATGCTGGCGAGGCTATGGAGAAATAGGAACCCTTCTCCACTGCTGGTGGGAATGCAGACTGGTGAAACCACTGTGAAAATATAACAAATTTTGTTACCATCTCACATCATAGGTACTTAATTCTGACAATTAAAATTCATTTTCTCTCATTTCTTGAAAACCTCTCCTCTTTTCTTTCTTTTTGTGTGAATTTAAAGCCAATCTCAGAGTTTTCGTTCATGCAAACATATTTCAAAGTAGATTTTTAAAGAAAAAGACTATTTAAAGTATGACCACACTATTACTTGACAAATCATCAAATATTCACTGATAGCTACTTATTTAGTTGATAGTATTATTTTATTTATGTCATAAATGTCTTTAATAAGTTGATATTTATATTACATTTTCACAATCTTTTCATTATGATGATTATTTGTAGGGCTCAAGTGCTTTAATCTCAATTTCATCTTTACCTTTTTGTTTCCTTTTATGGCTGAATTTTTGCAAAAAATCAACAAACAAAGGGGAAAATAATCAAACATTTCCCTACAGTGGATTCCATAGTGTAGATTTGTCTTATTTTTTTCCATGTTGCCATTGACCCTGTACTGGTTACTTTTAACTTTTCTGAGACAAAATACCTGATGTCCCAAATTAAGGAAGGAAAGGTTTATTTAGCTCACAGTTTGTGGAGGTTTCAGTCCATATTTGGCTGGTTCCAAGGCAGAGTGGCATGGCAGAGGGCAACCATTCATAGTGACAGAAGACAGCAAAAGCGGAAGGAGTAAGCCTTTTTCCTTCCCTTACATTGTATGTAGGTGGCCTGCCCCAGAGTGGTGTAGTACTCACACCCATAATCCCAGTATTGGACCATGAATCAATCATAAACTCTAGAAGCCCATCCCATGACTGCATGTGTCTTTTAGGGGACATTTAGACACAAACCATAAATGACTCTATTGCTATGTCTTGCTATATACTGCTATAGCTTGTATGTAAATGTCCCTGCAAAGCCTTATATATGGGGATTGGGCTAATAGGTAGGGATTTTCAGAGGTGGCTGGATCTAGGGTGTATAAATATAGATTAAGGGTGTATAGTAATTAAATGGGTTTAGCATAGTTCTGCATATGGATAATGAAGTTCTACCCATTGTGTGGGTGGCATCAACCAATGGTTTTGTAGCCTGGATGTGATAAAGGAAAAGGAAGGGTGGCTGCTTGTTATTTCCTGCCTACCCTGCCATTTCTCCTCTGAGATGTCCCTCTGTCACGCTGTCCTGCCTTGGGACCAGCCAGCTTTGAACTAAAGCCTCTACAGACTGTGAACCAAAGTAAACCATTCCTCCTTTATCTTGTAGGCATCAGGTGTTTTGTTCCAGCAGCAAGGAAATAACTAAGACTGTATGTTTCCTACAAATTGTTGATTGCATTTAGAAGTCCCATTAGATTGTTTCACTGCTTTATCCTTGTCCTGGAAGTTTTAGTGGAGTCTCAAAGAGTCTTGTTTTATCATCAGGAGATAGGTTGTCTCTAATTTTGCCTTTTTGTGTGAAGCTAGCAACCATCAGTGAGTAATGTGAAATTCCAATATACATTGAGATTCAATATTTTTATTCTAATGCTGTCATTTCTCATTCATTTATTTATTGTTTAGAATAACTCAGTGAAAATACCTATAATTTCTACTTGTTTATCAGTAGCAGAATTGTATATCTTGGGGTAGATAAATTCTTGATTCTTTGCTTTATTTGTCAAATTCCAAAATAGTAAGTCTGTTCCCCACTGATCAATTTTTAATAGTTGTCATTGCAGCTTTATAGCCATTATGAATTCAGTGACTTCAGTTCATGTGTTTCAGTGCATTGCAGTTGAATTTATTTTTGCTGAGATCATTTCATTATGAGTAGGTGGGGCTCTCTTCCCCCTGTTAACTTGACTTTCTGTTGGGACTCCTTGTGATATTTGTTAGCTTCCTTATTATTCAGTTGTGCAAGGTGTTCATATTTATTGTACATGTTCCCCATTTCTCCCAGGAGCTCTGGAGATAGAGCAGTGTTACAAGACCTCAAGTTGAATGGTGGTCTTCATTGTAAATTGAATTTGTCACTTTTAGGCATGTGTAGTGGATAAACATAGGATTGAGATAAATACAGCACCATTTTACACTCACATTTCCAAATAAAATTCAGGGGCATAAACTCATTTTGTTCAACCCTCTCTATTTATAATATAGCTTGTTGTCTGCCCCTTGCCCAGAAATCCTCATTTGCATTGATAACAGGAAGAGCAGAAACAGTATCTTTTATCATCTTATTACTTTATCTCTTATTAAACACAGAATTGTCTGAGAATGACACTACTACTGTGCATATCAGCCCAGTCGCCCAACATTCATGGGTAGGAGCTTAGCTCCCATGGCGGCTGTGTGGACAGATGGTGGCACATTTAACAGTGGCATAGTGGGAGGTCCTTTGGTCAGTTAGGTGCACTTGGAGATGGAGGTAGTGCTCCTGGTACCTTGCTAATATGAGAGAGAGAGATTATAAAAGCCAGGTCATGTGCCTGCTGAGAGACACACAGAGAGAGAAAGACAGACAGAGACAGAAACAGAGACAGTGACAGAGGGACAGAGAGACAGAGAGAAAGAGAAACAGAGAGACAGAGAGAGACAGAGACAGGTAGAGAGAGACAGAGAGACTGAGAGAGACAAATACAGAGACAGAGACTGCCAGAGAGACTGAGAAGCACAGAGAGAGGGACTGGCCTTGCTTAGCTGCCCTGGACCCTCTTCTGAGATATGATCTGTTTTTTCCAGGTCAGTTTCCACCATTCACCCAAATCTCTCACCAGAACTCTCTCTATGCTGTTTACACTTCTAGCCTCTAAAACGGTCAGTTCAAGAGATCACTTCTTCATGGCTTTAGCCTACCTCATATACCTTGTTGTAGTCATGGAAAGGGGACTAATATACTCACCAACAATATGGTTGCAAGACACATTTTAAGATTATCTTTCCAGTTATTATTTTTATTTTTTGTTCTTACTGCATATTACAGTAGAGCTATAAAGTTAATCACTACGGGATATGATAAAAATACAGTGAATGTTCAAATATTTAAAGTTATTATACTAAGACACACATTGCCATTAACCCCCTCAGAAACCTTCCTCTGTTTCAAATACATGGATCCCATTGTTCTCACCACATTCTGAAGCAGCTCCGGACGTCCTCTCACGTGAATGTCTTTACTTGTGGTTCCTGGTTGCATTGCTGTCTTGAAAGAATTCAAACTATTTCCTTTTCCCAATTATTTTACTCTAAGTAAGAGTCAGGAGTCTCATGCTGTGATATTTGGGGAACAAGGTGGGTGAGGACACACCATAAAGTTTTCAATTGGCAGAAATTACCATAAATGTTTTGAATGGATTCAGGACATTGAGGCAAACAGAAAAGGACTCTTGGGGAGGGGACGTCCAGAAATGCTCAGAAAGTGGTAAGAACAATGGGATGAGTGTGTGCAAAGTGGGGGGAAGTAATTTGAGGGGAGTTAAAGGAAATGCGTCTTTTACTGTAATATTTAAAAAAAATTAAACCTTCACTGTGTATTTTGATCACTCCTTATATATTTTAAAGCTCCTGATGTTGGTGACTCAAATTCAATGTATATGGGTATTGTTTTGCTTTTCCTTTATTTTCATGAATTTCTTTACGTAGTTGAATTTTCTTTTATTGTTATATACTTGTATGATTCCCAACTCATATTTCTATAAAATATGTCAGAGTAGTCCCCCAAAGAAGATTCCTTCACTTTACAGGTAACTACTTCAAAACTGACTTTTGTGTTTATGGTTTTGACTTTTATTTTTTGCAAATATTTCTATTATCTGTGTACCTATCCTTTTCTCTCATCTATATCTACCAATCTACCTGTCCACCTATCCGTCATGCCCTTTGTTCATACACAGTGTCATAGAACACACACTTCACTATTATTTACGCTAAATACTATATCTCGGAGATTGCTCAATAATAGTACTTAGTAATAATCACCATTGTGTTTTTACAGCTTTCTAGGATGTACTGTTTGATTGTATCATAGTTGATTAAGCTAATCCAGTTTGACAGATAGATGTTGGAGTTGTTTTCCAGTCTGATGCCATTTTCTTTTTCCCTCACTGGCCAGCCTTGCATACAATCTCTCTGGTCCATTTGGAATTTATCCTGGTATCATGGGTAGAAACGCTCTGATGTCATCCCATTTACTTTCTCTGTAAATATTCAGTTATTTCAATATCTTTGAAGAGTTGACCTTTCATAGATGATTTAACATACACTAAGTGTGTGCATTTCTGGATTTTCTAGGAAGCTTAAAGTATATTTTAATATCTGAAAAGGCTACCTTTCCTTTTTGAAAAAAAGTTTCATCACCTTGTCTAGCTACAAACATATATGGTATTTTTTATCAGAATTACATTTAATGTGTATCTTTTCATTTTAAAGAGAAAAAACAAAAAATAATGATTCAGAATTTCAAAACAAGATAAAATGAAATTAACAATGGTTGTTATATCACATATTTTTATCTCCAAAATAGTTGCTCAGAACACAAGATATATGCATTTAAAATTGATCAGACAATAAAAGCACAATCCATTCTTTTCAATGAATTATTAGAAATTAGTATATAATTATCTTAGCTATCTTATGTATTTATATTTTTTCTTCCCCCATCCCAGTTGTTCTTTTCTTCTGAGCAGTTTCTTTCCCTTTCACAATATCTATTGTGTATTTTGGATCTTATTTACTGTTTGGGTTTCTTACACTAGGGATCCAATATGATGTTTACACATGCTAGTCTGATTTATTTCACTTATGAGTATGGCCTCTGGTTGCATCTATTTACTTATAAAAACCAGGAGTTTATCCTTCTTTATAGCTGAGTAGTACTCTAGCTTATGGTCAAATCACAGACTAGTGATCTCAAGTCTTCGTTAGAAGAGTGTCATAAGTCTTTCTCTTTTTCAGGTTATGTTTCTTTTTTTCTCTCTTTCAAGTCATTTCATAGCTCTCTCATGAAGATTTTATATATCTCTTTATGAATTTACATGCAGATATTTCATTTGCTATGAAAATTGAATATGCTTTGTATTACATATTTTACATCTATGGATGCTAATTTAATAATCATCCAGTATACTAAACAAAAACTGGATTTCTCAGATGCATCATGCAGACTTTTTATTATGTGGATAATTTTATTACTTCCTTACCATCCTAAATTAAGCCTGGAAACATAACATTGGAAACACCAGATACACATCAATGTTTACTCTCTGGACACAAGTGTTTGCAGCTCGGAATAGCAAAGTTAGTTTTCTGTGATGGTCAGAAAATTTGTTGTGCTTATGACTTGCAGGGGCCAAAGGAACCTATGGGGATGCTGCCGTGATCCTGTCTCTGATTTTGTTATTGCTAAAAAAGCATGTCTCATATACAATTAACATGTGAGCTATATAGTTATGAATTTTTGTATGTGTCTGCATGTGTGAAAAACCTTCTTTAACATTTAATAGCAAATATAATAAAACTTGAATTTGTTGATTCCTGCCTAATATTGTTTGTTTTCTCCCATTTCAGAAACACCAGCATATTATGTAAAGGGGAAATGCCAGGATCTTTTCCATTAAGACAAAAAGGAGGCAAAGATTGCCATGCACCCCGCTTCTCGGCATTATTATGAAGGAAGCTATTCTATTTTCTCTTCCCACAATGTACCAGGAGGCACGGAATACCAGCGTGATTTATCATTGGGAATATTAACTTTGATCACTTAAGTAAGAAAGCATCTGCCTACTTCCTCCCCTGTGAAGTTACTAATTTTCTCTTTCTACACTCTATCTTTCAGAAGGGGATCACTAAGTCCAGGCTTTCCTCACATATAGAGACATTAGCTTCTACCTCCTGGTGGGAGCAGCTTCAAAGGACTGGAATCGTATATTAAAATGACCACAACCATTAGTAAATGTAGAAGACAGACTTTGAGGTAATGCAAGTGTCCTATTTCCTTTAAAGTTTCTGCAACTGATTTTGATTTTGCCTGTATTAGTTACTGTGATGTTCTAATTGAGATTTTCCTTTACTTTTTCAGTTGTTCTACATTTATTCATTAGAATTCTTCTATGAGAAACATTTGTCTCCTTCATTTAGTTTTTATTCAGATATTTATATTTATGTAAATTCATTGATATTTACTTTGAATTTTGTGGTATTCTAATACTATCATTATAGAGCATGTTATTCTATGAATTTTTCTAGTTTTGGTCAGTGAGAGATATTCAGGTTGACCTCTGTACATATTTGATGATATGTCCCAGCCTTTTTACATTTTTGTTTGTTTGTTTGAACAGTTCCTGGCAGTAGAGGAGGGTATTAGATTTAGCCTTTTCCTCAAGGATGTTTGGGCTTTTACTGGAAAAAGATATTTGCAAACCAACTGGTGGGTGCTGAGCATAGTCATTCTTACTGGGGTTTGCTCTTCCTGGATCCTTGCAGGGGCCCCTGGTTAGACAGCGATGAACTTGTACATTGTGGGTGCACTTATCTGCAGTTACTTCTGCATCAAATGTCTAAACTATGTGTCCTTGTTAAAGAGGGATCCACTGGTGCTAAACTCCCAGGATGTCTGACTCCGACTCAGCGGCGAAGGTCTATTCTCCTCTTTATCTCCTATTTTGTGCAGCTACTTTCTTTGCCAAAGAAAAACCTGCTTCTCATCATCAGATTTTATTTTCAGTGTCTGCTTACTGCTCACATGCATGTTCCAGCACGGCTGACCTGAAATTTGAAGAAAAATATTTATTAACAGGTGAAAATATTTGTGTACTCTCTTTTTTGTCTTCAGCTTTACAAAATCAAATAAAGCATTGTTTTCTGAAGCTACTTAGTTCCACTTATTCTTTCTCCGTCATTTCAGTGGGGTTATGTCACTCACGTGCACCTCAGAGTCATTTGACACACTACGTGTCATCTTGGGGACATCCCACATGCTAGGTAATGTGTTTTCATTTCAACATGGCTAAATCATTTTTTTGTTGGGTATGAACCTCCAGGTGTTGACAAGCCCATACAGTTCAGTATCCACACAAACCAGTCCTTTCTTCCTAAACTTTTCATTTTTGACCCCTTTATATTCAGTACCTCACCTACTTCCTGCAGTCCACTCCAGAGCCTAATGTGGTTTTTTCCTTGATGTTCTGCCTATCTGCCAAATACCTTATGAATGCAATCATGAAACATGCACTATTGTGATTTAGCTTCTTTCCCTTCACACAATATATTTAACGTGCTTAAAGAATATTGTGTGACTCAATAGTTCCTTACTAACGAGGTATATAGTGGTGAACTTCAATTTTCACTTTCTCTGTGCAAACGCCTTGAAGTATGGTTATAGGCCACATGGTGTTTGCTTATCTTTAAGAGAGACTGATGTACCACCGCTGCAGGGTGACTACACAAGTCTGCACCCCCAGCTGTAATGAACGAATGCTCCCAGTATTCAGCATCTGTTGAAGGTTAAAGTTTGGATCCTGCTCCTGAGTTCATATGATCGCGTGGTTCTTTACAGAGATGATCAAGTCAAAATGAAGACTTTAAGGCAGGTCCTATCTGCAGATACTTTCCCTTAGAAAAGGGAAGGTAGAATACAGATACCTGTAGAGAGGGAAGATGATGGAAAGAACCAGGGAAGAAATGAATATTCACTGCTCAGGAGAGAGACCAAGCACAGGCTCCTCCCTGCAGCCCTCAGGGTGAGTGCCACGGCAGGGCCCTTTGGCTTTGGATTTCCGGCCAGAACTGTTGTTTAAGCAGCACCTTCACCAGGATCAGGTACAATCCGTTTTAATTATTTATTTTTTGATTGTTGGAACAGATGTGTAAATAGGGCCTCATTGTAATATTGATTTGCATTTCTGACATGATAAATAATTTCGAGCATATTTTCATGTTTATTTGATGTCTATTTTTTTTTTTCCTAAAGTATCAGTTCAGTTATTTTGACCATATTTTAAATTGAATTGCTCGGAGCTGGGGATTTAGCTTAGTGGCACAGCGCTTGCCTGGCAAGCGTGACGTCATGAGTTCAATTCCTGGTACCGGAAAAAAAAAAAAAATTGAATTGCTCTCCTTATCATCCATATTAAGAGTTATTTATGTATTATACACAGTTTATATCATATAAAAAATTTGTAAATATTCCTTCCAATGAGTTGCTTATTTTTTCTTCTTTTAATAATGTCTTTTAATGAGAAAAAATTTGATAACATAAATTGATGACTTTATGGATTATATGTTTGTCATTCTTTTTTTGGTCTTTTTGAGTTTTTGAGAAAAGGTCTGGATATGCAGCTCAGGCTGGCCTTGAGCTCATTTTGTAGCCTAGGCTGTTCTCAAACTTACAATGATCCTCCTGCCTCAGCCTCCCAAGTGCTGGGATTACAGGCATGTGCCACCATGCCTGCCTATTTTTGTCATTCTATTTAAAACTAAACTCATAAAATCTTAAATCATGCAGGTTTTTTGTGTTTATTTCTAAAGTTTTTAATGTTTTAGACATTTTATATTTAGATCTATGTTCCATTTTTAGTTAAGGTGTGAGTTGTGTATTAAATTCTTTGCTTTTATATATGTACTTGAAATTGTTCTAGCACCAATTTTCTCCATTGAATTATTTTTGTCCCTTAAGAGAAATCATCTAACTGTGTTTATATGGATCCATTTATGGGTCTTTATTCTGTTTCACTGATTTATGAGTACATTCTTTTACTCACACTACTCCAGCTTGACTATTACAGCTTCGCATCTTAAAATTGAATAGCACAAACACTCTTTGACAATTCTTTTACTTTTTCAGAAATGTTTCATTATTTTAATTCTCTTAGCTTTCACATTTTTAAAAAATGCTTGTGAGTATCTATAAATAAGTTTACTGGGATTTTTGATGAATTGATTATGTAGATCAAATTGTGGAGAATTGACATCTTCATAATTTTGAGTTTTCCAGTCCGTGAACATGATGTATCACTGGCAGTCCTTGGTAAAGTAATAATAAAATGAATTTGTCTATGGACATCACCTAGAATAGACCAAAGATTTTGAGAAAGAATAATTGAATGATTTTTGGGTATGGATATTTCTATTGTACATCAGATTTGGGAGTGTTGTGTCTGAGTATCTGCCACCACAATGAAGGCTACCAAAATTTTTACCTATGCAATTTTAAGAAAATTTTATAGTTTTGCATTTTAGACCTCTGAACCATTTTAAGTTAATTTTGTGAAAGGTGTAAGGTCTATGCAAAAAAATTTTTTTTCTGATTTTCTTTAGATTCCAATTAGTTTTTTGTTCCCCATTTTGTTTTATAAAGCAGAATTTAAAGTCCTTACTTTATTTTACTTTACTTTTTTTGCAGTACAAAGATTGAACCCAAGGCATCCCATACATTGGCCAACCTTGTCTATTAATGAGGTACAGTCCTAGCCCTTTCTAAAATTCTTATTTTCTGACAAGGTCTCACGAAACTGCCCAGGCTGGGTTCAAACTTGTCATCTCCCACCTTCAGTCTCAGGAGTAGCTGAATTACAGGTGTGGGTCACCGTGATGGTGCACACAGACCATTCCAGAAGAGGTTAGGTACAGTGAGGAAAATTCCAAATTCTTCTTTCCTATCTTTGTGACATTGCTGTCATGCATTTTGCTCAACTATGATACAGTCATGCCAGGCATTACTACTAATATTGTTTTAAAGAGTTATCTTTTAAATGAATTAAGAATGAGGCTGGGGATTTAGCTCAGTGGCAAAAACGCCTGCCTGGCAAGCGCAAGGTCGTGAGTTCGGTTCCTGGTACCGGAGAAAAACCAAAAAAAACAAACAAACAAACAAAAAAAAAACAAATAAATGAATTAAGAATAAGAAAAACTTATGTTATCTACAGGTTTTCCTTTCTCCAGCAGCACTAAGTTCCCATCATATATAATTTTCCTAGGGGCTGGGGATATAGCTCAGCGATGCAAGTACCTGCCTGGCAAGTGCAAGGTCCTAAGTTTGATTCCCAGCACAAACAAACAAACAAAAATACCTCTTTCCATCTAAAGAACATCTCTCAGTGATTCTTGAAGTGCCAGAGTATGAGGGAATCTACTTTTCTTGGTTGAAGTGCTTACTTTTGTTTTTAATCCTTACTTTCCTTCCTTCTTGAAGGATAATTTTGCTGCGCAGAGTTCTATGTTGGTGCTTTTTTCCCCAAATTTTTACATGTTTAACTGTTCTTTCCTCTTGTTTGTATAGCTTCTAGTGAGAAAGCCAATGTAGTTCTACACTCATTTGTAAGCAAAGTGGAATTTCTTCTGTGCTCTTTGGAAATTTTTTTCTCACTTTATATTTCTAAAGATTAATTATAACACACCGACATGTGCAATTTATCACACTCAGTGCTTTCTGAACTCAGGAATTTGAAATTTGTTTTCTAACATTATTTTTGGAAAATTCTCAACCATTATTAATTTAAATATTTTGCCAATGTTATGAACATAATACACATTGGAAATTCTCCCTCCTCTTTGTCTGTTTTGTTCAATTTTCTTTCATTATTTTTCTCTTTGTATTTCATTTTCAGAAATTTCCTTTCATTTGCTTTCAACCTCATTGAATCTTTCTTCAGTTGCTTGAGTTAACTAACGAGCCAATCACAGGCAATCTTCATTGTGTTTCAAAGTGTTTTCTTTCCAAGTTTTCCCTTTTGCCTTTCTCCAGCCATCCATTCTCTTTGCTGTTGTTGCTTATATATTTTCATATGGTGTCCAACTGTCCATGACATCATTTAAACTGTTAATCATAGTTATTTTAAGTATGCTGATAATTCCAACATCTGTACCATATTTGATGGTGTTCAGATGATTGCTTTATCTCACCAGAGTGTTGTACATGCCTACTAATTTCTTCTTGAAAAATGGACATTTTATACCTAATAAATGCAAGGGAAACAAACAGAACTTTAGGGTAAGGATTTATGCTCCTTGGACTAGCTGGGCTGTCTGCCTAAAACAGGCTGCCCACGCAATAAGTCCATAAGACTCCCACACTGCTTCTCCCCTTCCAGTCTGTGAGTGTCTCTGGGACTCCTCTTTAGTGTTTTCTTGCAGCTGTCCCAGGTGTAAAGCACCATTGTCATACTGGAGAATGCTGATTTTGTAGTAAAGGGTAGAAGAATTGGGGCTGCTGTATAATTTTCTGATTAAACCTCAGACTTCTTTCAGGTCTGTTCTTCAAGGCTGTTCCCTTCCAAGTGTTCCTCCAGTTTCCCCGTTAGCCCTTTCACTAGCTACAGTGACCCCAATCTATTTCCTTGATGTTCTGATCTGTGGAGACTGACTGTTCTCCACCTCCAGGTGAAGCAGAAATGTCTGAGGAGGCCACAGAGGAGAAAAAGATTTGCTCCAGCAGAAACTGAGCTGTGGTGTAGACGTTCCTTGCTGGGTAGATCTCTGGTATCTGCACGGCTCTAAAATATCTCAGAAGGATAATTAATCCCCCTTCCTTTGCCAGAGCCATGACGATCATGCTTAGAGCTTTCCTAGGAAACCCTGATGGGGTTCCTGGAGACAAAATCTGCAGAAGAGTGGAGCTTACTGAAGACTCTGTTCCCAGAAATTCCTGACAATCATGATTATTCACACTCTACCTGAGACAGTTAGTCAAAAGTAGCATATATTCTCCTAGTTTATGACATTGGCAACTTCTGTTCCAGATAAGCAGATCCGGACTGCACCTTTCAGGATATGCAGGCTTCTATTGGTGTGGTTGTTGATGAGTTCATGGAAGTTTGATTTTCACCTGGTCTAGCTTTTCTCCTTGAATGGGAGAGTGGATTTCAAGGTTCTTTATGTGTTACCAGTGAAAACAGAAGTCTAAAGCACTCCTTTTTTTCTTTCAGTAACTTTATTAAGTAGATATATATTTGTAGAATTCTGCCTTACCTTAGTTACTTTTTCTACATTGCTGAGACAAAATGCATGACACCCAAAGTTAGAGGAGGAAAGGTTTCTTTTAGGTCACGTTTTGTAGAGGTTTCAATTTACAGTTGGCTGGCTCCGAGGGTGGCGTGGCAGAGAGTCATCGCAGCGGGGAAACAGTTCATGGCACCAGAAGCAGCGAGTGGCAAGTGACAAGCAACCACACTAGCCGTCTTCCTGTCCCTTATATTTTATCCAGGCTGCTGACCCTTAGGCCAGGTAGTGCTCACCTGCAGGGTGGGGAGCCCTTGATTCTCCTTAGAACTGTGCCAAATCAGCCAGTGGGCTCATTTAGTAAACACGCACCCTTGATCTCAGCATCACACACTCTGGACCTGGCCTTCTCTGAGAAGCCCCACCTATGACCACATGAGGCTTTGGGGGACATCCAGACACAAGCTGTAACACATCTTTAAGTTATTTTGGATTTTTCTTGTATTGTCTTACCTCATTTTGTCATTTTATTGCTCAATATTTATGTCTAGTTTGAGAATCTTGGCCTTTTCCAAAGTCATGACTATTCTATTCTTTCTTTCTCTCTCTCTCTGTCTCTCTCTACATATAGAGAGATATATAGATATATAGATGGATATATAGATATATATAGACATACATATAAATATATGTCAATTATTTCTAAATCTACTAGGATAATCCCATGTTTTCATCTTCCCTTTTTATGTTAATTCAATGTATCAGATTAATTTTTCATAATCAGGTCAATCCTGATTTGGCATTGGTATGTTGCCTTGGTGATATAAATGCACTTTTATTTGTTAATATTTATCATGAAAAATAATAAAAATCTATATGAAAACTGATAAAAATCTATATGATGAAGGAGACTATGTTGAGTATTATCTTTCCTACCAAGCCCTGGGATTGTGATAGCAGATGATACTGCCCTAACATTAGGAGCTGGCAATGATTCTTTGGATATTTTGAAAAGGAGGCTTTGACACATGTGTGGTAATTATCCATGGAATACGTACTGATAAAAGTTTGTTTAAAAATTCCCACTAAAAATATGGATCATATAGACTAGGAATTTTTTCTCTTCATTTTAAATGCATTTTGAGGCTACTGTATGAGATATAAACAAAAATTTGTACATATTTTGTGTCTTATTCCCTTATTATTCTAAAATACCCTTTCTTAAGGTGAACAAATATTTTTGACATTGAAAACTAGTTTCCTTGTGATTAGTATAGCCAGACCTTCACCCTTTTGGTCTGTGCTCACTTGGAATGTGATATTTAATTTTTGCATTTAAACTTTCAAAGTCTATGAATTATAAAAGAAATACAGCTTGCTTTATCCTCTGTGACTATCTTTGGATTTCAAACACAGAAGTATTACATTTACATTTAATTATTGCTACAAATACATATGTATTCAAATATGTGATTTAGTATTTGCTTTATATTTTCCCATTATTCTAAATTCAATGAACTCTAATGCCTCACTTCAGTAAACCAAATGTACTTGATAATTCTTTTCTTACCTCATGTTTTCTTCTTAAAATTACCAGTTTTAACTATTGTTTAAGAATCAATGATCCCGGCAGGTCTGAAAGAAAAGTCTTTTGGGTGACAGTTTCCTCTGGTGCTGTAGTAAATAACACAGAGGGAGCATAAACCAATGACATTGCTGTAGCAAAACTTCTTCTATTTTCTTATGTATAAGTGAATTTTATCAAAGCTTCCCATGCTGGAAATAGATAAAGGGAATAATTGAAAAATAGAATAGAATTGAATTGAACTATTGTTCCTTAAAACAATGTTTATTCATATATCTATGAAAGAATTTAAAAATTCTATCTTAGTAGATTTGTGATGAAATTATTTTCCTTAAAATTTTCAATAAAAATATTCCTTCATTTCTCCTAACTGAATGTACATTTACCAATATTTAGCAATGAAATATATTTAACATGATATGTCAATATTTTAAACTTTAGAGTCTTAGGGGCTTATTTCTTATGGAAGTAAGGAAAAACTAACATTAAATTTTATTCCAATTTTATAGCAGGTATATTATAGGGTAATAAAATACCTCTAGGAATGAAATACATGAGCAGGGCAGGGGAATAAAATTATGACATTGCAAAGAGAGTAAATAAATTTAAATTTCTGACAAAGTATTCTTTATTAAAGGACGTATTAGTCAGTTTTGAAATTCTACAATGAAATACATGAGTCAGGCTAAATTAATCTAGAAAAGAGGTTTTCTTTGCCCACAGTTTTAGACACTGGAAGCATAAAAACCTTTCGCAGACTCTGGTGAGTGCACCTCAGCAAAGAGCAGAGGGTGTGTGGGAGGAGGGATCACTTTTCAAAGCCAGAAGCCAGAGTGGCTGGGGTCCCAGGGTCACACTGCATCCCAACACACGGAGACCTGGGAGACACACTGCATCTGACGTGTACGTGATATATGCCATGCCTATTCCTCCAGATGTCTAAATTATTATAAATCTCATTAGCCAAATGCCAGCATTTCACAGCACTATGGATGGTATGATTTCTGACTGCTTTTTCTTTAAGCTGAGCATTGTATGACTCATCATCTTCAATTCACGGCAGCCGCATGAGCCTACTTCTAACTCAGAGCTAAATATTGGAGACCTTGATTCCCAGTCCAAGGTCACAGTATTCTGAGCACCACGTTCCTAATCTTCTTGCTTTTTAAAAAATCAAAATGACGTACGCGTATTTGTGAAACTCACAACAGCAATAACATTCCTGTAGCAGCTCAGGATCACGGTGGCATGGGAGATTTTTTCAGGGCTTCTGGGAGATAAGATTTCCTGTTCAACAGAAGAAACCCTTCTCTCCTTCAAGAAAGAAAGCCTCTGAAGTCACAAACGAAGGCAACATTGGCCTTGGCCTGTCCTCCGTGAGGCAGAGGGAGGGGAGACAGACAGCGAAGGCCCACCGGGCCCCGTGTGGAGTCGGCTTACTCTGTTATTTTTCATTGGTGGGCTTTTGCATTTGCATCAATTCATTGCACCTCTGTCGTTCTTTTCTTCCTTGAGCATAAATTGGCTGTGGATTTATAGTTGATGAAAAAAAGAGTGGTGAAACTGCGGCAGTGTTACTGAATTTGGAGTTCTTTAGGGTTTCATAAGGGTCTATAATCTCATCCTGCCAGTCTACACGTATTTACACCTTCGTCATCCCTGCCCCGTTCCACCTGCTCGAACCCACTCCCCACTTCTAAGCCATCCCGCCCTGCACCCCTCTCCCCCAGCCCCTGCTCCCACCAGGACAGTACATGGTGTCAATTGCTGCAGGAGATTTCTGTCCCAAGGAGTCCACACAAGTACAGCTGCACCCCTAAGGCAGAGCAAGCTGTCTGCTGAAGGGAAGTGCTTCACTTTGTCACCCCCAGATCATTGCGCCAAATGAGATGGGCTTCTGTGCTTTGCAAGGATGCTGGTCAAAAATTCTGAGAGCAGTCACCTGTGTCCTCCCAGCTCCCCCTTTCTGTGCCTGTCAAGACGTGGACCTGCTCCATGTATGCACGTCTTTGTCGCAACTGATCCATGACAGACACTTCCAGGTGTTAAAGGGAGTGAGCGAGCTGTGAAGAATGAATGACTCAGAGCCATGCGTGGGCGCCAGGGCTGTCCTGTGATGCCTAACCACCCTGCCCACAAGGTTTTCTGAGGCTAGGAAGGATGGGCTGGGCATGCTGGCACAAGCCCAATGACCTGCTATTTCCATATTTCCCTTAAAAGGACACTAAGATTCCCTTGGCTTCCACCATCTCTCATTTCTAATGAACTGTCTCTCCATGTAGGAAGGTCGTTTGATTTTTTGTTATTTGTCAGTGAGAGAACTGAAATTCTAAATGAGAAAAGCAATAACTGCTGGCATTGCCTAAGACAGGTGGGTAGCCCTATGAAGAACGAAGTGTTCTGTTGGCTTGTTCTATGTTCTGTCCTAGGACGAAGGTGCCTCGGGCCATGCATCACAGGCTCAAGGCAAAAAACACAATAATAATAAAAATAGGTAAACTGGGGCCCATGTTTTAAAAGCAGAACAAAAAGCTGTTAGCAATACTGAAATATAAAGCTTCTACCCTTCCCCACTATCTCTCTCGATGTGTCACGGTGCTTTTGATTTATGTTCAAGAAACTTTACTGCGAGGCTATATTCATTTCAGGCACCAATCAGGAATCACAAAAATTACTTACAATTTTCAGGAAAATTATTGCATTTTATTTCAATATATACTGATTAAAAAACATTGATGACTCAAATATCATTCCTTAGCTAAAAGATTAAGTCTTATGGCTAGCTTTGACTTTTTATTTTTCTATTTAAAAAAGCAATCCTGACAAGGAAACTGATAAAATAGCTTGTATTTTTCACTTTGATTTGTTCTTCAGAAATTAATAAGCAAACAAGACCTGGCATTATAAATCTGTTTATCAGAATCACAAAGGGCAGAGTTCAGTAACTGGTAGGAGTTTGCATACATTTCAAGGTTATAAATAACCCCGTAGGAGACTATCATTAGGGTTAGTTCTGCATCTGAGAGTTAAAGAAAAGGTCAGGAAAGAGTATTATGGGGGTTAGCTGGTGTTTGAAAAAAAAAGAGAAAATCTTAATTTCTTTCTACATTTCTGTTCTTGTCTAGAAATAAATGTACCTTTGTGGAACTGCATAGTAATAAGAATGGCAGCAAAATATACAGAAATTACAATGCAGTTTAAGTGAAAATACATTCCCAGCAACACCACCGTAACATATGCTTACATTTCTGGTGTTTATCTCTTCCAATACCCAAATCTCAGCATCTGCACTAGACACAGGATATAACTTGCTACCTCATAAAAAATTATAGCAATGGACAATAGACCCCGACATTTAAACCAAAGGGATTCCTTTAAAGTCACTTCCAGGAGCATGCATGTATACATACATACATACACACATGCATCATGTCATTACCAGCTTGCTAAAGTAGCTGCATCAGATGAAGCTTCAGAGTACATTTCAGGGTTTTGTGGAGGAAGAAGACCTAGACTGACTTCTGTGGGCATCAAGGAACTAAGCCAAAACCAAGCTACTTCTGAGTGACCTGCACTGAACCAGAATTTCACACATGAGCTGCTCCAGAATCTCCTTGGAGCCCAGTCTCTGGCTTCAGTCCCCGGAGGAGCCAGCATTGGGATCTCTGCAGAGCTTCTGGTAGGCTGTGGTGACTGCTCTCAGCTCCGGAGTTGGCACTGGATGATGAAGGTGCCCAGCACCTCCCCTGCAACAGCAAAGAGCAGCCCTTCTCCAGGACGGCAACTTCTGCCTTCCCATGGACGCTAGCTCTTCCCTTCTTTGCGCAGAGTTCCGAGACACCCACACTTCTCATTCCCACACAGGACACCCGCCAGGGCAACTGGCAGATACAGGGTGCAGGAGCTCCTCTGTCACCACAGAGGTTTGGCCACCTCCAGCTCTCCCAGGAGGGTCAGTCTGGTCTTCCCACCAGCTAGGACATCCACCCTTGGCCCGTCCTCCTTTCCTTATTTATTTCTTCTTGGGAACACTGCCTGAAATCCTCATCTCTGGCTGTGCTCCAGGGGAACCTGGCCAAAATCAATTCCAGAGAGGATTAGAAAAAAATATAGATATCTTACCCATTCCTAGTGGCAACCACACTGAACCCTAAGCTGTGGGTGTTTTGACAGCAGGTGTTTGAGGATACAGTAGTCCTAAGTATTATTTTTTTGTACCCCTTTGCTTTATTTGAATTACCTTTTGATTACTTTTGTACAGAAAAACAACCTTACATTCTTTTTTTAATTTTACCTTTCTAATAATCATAACTTCTGTTAAAATAAGTTGTTGGTGGTACCTTTCCTATGACAGTATTGCTACTCATCCTTCAACTGAGTAGTATGCTATGATTACATTTTGTTCTGATCCACTATTTCTCTGTAGTTAATGTTTTATTTTTGTTGTGTTTCATTATGTACTTCCTATGATTTTACTCCATTTTTTTAAAATTCAAGATGTTCTTTTTAAGGTGACGGCAACTCAGAGTAAACTAAAGAACTGATGACTCTTTTTGAGAAATAACAGTTTTAGGTAGGCAATTGTGAGGAACATGGCTGTCATACAAACTAAAGCAACACTATTCTTCTACAAGCTCTGAGGTCGAGATCGAAGCCCTGATTTGTCACATGTTGTTCATGCATATTGCATAGCTGTTGCTACAGGTATCATTTTGTGTTGTACTGAATCCTGGACAGAAGTCTTGCCCCAAGATTTGTTATACTGCAAAGTGGTGAAGCCATATCAAAAATACTGAAGTACTGAAGTACTGTGTCATGAGACACAAGGAGCAATGGTTCTGAGATTTACCATCAGTTCTGAAAAGACCACCATAAATACAAGAGATATGGTCATGAGAAGTGTGGTTATGGAGACCTCATTCGGACCTGCTGCTGTGGCCAGTGCCATGGAGTCAGCTATATCAGCCTCTGGCAAAAGAGTGAATGCCACTGTGAAGAAAGCCTCTGTCACTGCTTTCAATCCTAACATAAAGTATACAACACAGGTAAAGATGCCACTCTGTATTATCCACTATATGCTCATGTCCGCAGTGTTTCTTCCACACTACAAAGAGCTCCACAGCCGACGAGACACTGAAACCCTGGCTGGTTGTCAAGAGGAACACTGCTCTATTCTGGATCCTGGTACTGTCTTTTTCTGTCCCACACTGAATGCCACCCATAGTCAGTGCCAGTATGACTGTGACAATGATCCTGGCTATGGTGGCCTGGGGATTGCCCAGTAGGATTTTGAATGAATGAATATGTTATGGTTTGTGTCTGGGGGTTCCCCCAAAGCCTCATGCGGTCATGGGACAGGCTTTTAGAGTTTGATTGGTTATGGGTGTGAGAGCTACACCAGCCCTGGGGTGGGTAGTTTGCATACGTAAGGGAGAGGAAGAGGCTGCTTGGGGCCATTCCTCCCTTTTAGTGCTTGTTGCTTTTGCTGTGTTCTGCTGCGCTGAGCTGTAGCCTTCTGCCATGTGCCACTCTGCCTTGTAACCTGCCAAGTATGGACTAAAACCTCCACAAACTGTAAGCAAAATAAACCTTTCCTTCCTTAATTTTGGGTGTCAGGTATTTTGTCCCAGTAATGAGAGAAAAATAACCAAGTCAGAATTTGGTACCAGGAGGGGGGGCGTTGCTGTAACTATACCTGATCATGTGGTTCAAGAGCCTTGGGAAATGGCTTGCGGGAAGAGTTTGGAAAGGTTCAGAGATGTGGCCTGAGAAAGGAGAGCTCAAACACCTTCAGCTGTTCTGTTTGGGAGATTCTGGTCAAAGCTCTGAAGACCAGAAGGCTGATAGAAATCCTGCCAGTAAAGACTGGCTTCGGAAGGTTTCTGTTGGGAAGAAGGACTCCATTGGTTGTTGGACTCCAGACAATTGTGTTATGGCTTGGTACAAAGTTTGTCTGCATTTTGCTTGTGTCCAGAGAGTTTGCCTAAGACTGAGATTAAGGGCAGCAGCGGACTGATTAATCTGGCAAAAGAAATTTCAAGGCAGTCAAATGTTGGGGAAGTGGCATAGCTATTGCTGGGGGCTTTTAGCCAGATTTATATTGAGAATCAAGAACAAAGAGCCCAGCAGGGTGATTTAAAATGTTGTGAGTTTGGCCAGAAAGGAAGCTCCAGTAAAGCTGTGGACTGCAAAGGTAGAGCTGAGGAGATCTCCATGGACCAGGGAGGAATTGGCATTGAATTCACCTGATTTGTGTATGACTGGATTCTCTATTAGGCTCTTCAGCCCTGGTGAAGGCCACAGCTGAGGAGTCTGCATTAATCACCTCAGGGTTGCTGTAGGGTTCCCCGCTGTAACTGTTGAGGCAAAGCACTGCAAAGCTTCCTGTGCAGGACCAGGAAGCCTTAATTTTCCTGCAGCCCGTAAGGTGAGGGTATCAAACAGCTTGAAGACCAAACATCAAGGCTGATGAATGGATGAGATGGTTGTTTGTCCCTGCTTAGACATACTTTTCAAGAGCAAAGGACATAATTTGCTGTGCTTGAGGCTAATCCAGCGGTGGGCTCATGCAGGAACAAGACACAAGGATCCGTGATTAACTCTGTTCCTACACTGGTCCTTTCTCTTTTGCTCCCCAGACTCACCACAGGTAAACCGAGTTCCAACCTTGGAATCCCTCACTTCAGCCAGACCTAGCTCTTTGATGACCATCTTAATCCTTTCCTCCCTTCCATGCCTCTTCGTGGTTGTTGGAAGCCAAAGAGCTGCTGAGAACTGTAAATTTTCTCTCCCTGTCAGCATGCCCATCGAAACGTCATCTGGCACCACATAACCTAAATTACATTGGAAACTGGCAGGCTGAGAAGCTCCATTTACCAAAGCATCTCCATGGATCTTTCCTTGCAGGCAAGATATCTAATAACCAAGATTTTTCTGAACCTCTGGGTCCAAGAAGGGTAGTGAGGCTGGGTCTCCTGGTCCCATTGATACTGGACAATATTTCTTTCTCCTCTGTTTTCTGACAAAGTAGAAACTCACTGTTCACTTTTTGTAAATAGTAGATATTAAGAAAACTTAACACAGCCCCTTGGCTACATGTCTTCAGGTCATTGGAGGTCAGCCATGGAGACCACTGGTGTTTCTTTGTGACAGTGAGACACAAAACTGGTCCTCATCAAAGTCAGTTTTTTCTTTTACATTTCAGAACCTAAGTAATTCACACGTTACCCATTTTTATTAGTGGCAACACAATTTGTTAACATGTAACTGTAAAACAAAGGTTCATCTTCTATCAAGTGATTCTATCGTATTGGATCATCATTTCCAAGAACTATGAGTCAGTCCCTTTCTAAGTGTCTGTATATGCTCTAAAACTTCCACTATGTTTATAGGACTTAGCAAAAAGTTATATTATACACAGTAGCAATTTTTACCTGAGTAGTTATTTTTGTTTTCTTGGTACTTTTTTTCAAGTTTAAAAGTGTAATTAAACCAGTATTTTGTGATTGGCTTTTGGTGTGTGTTTTGAAATTTTTTCCCTCTTTTCCCCAGTTACATTCATAATGATATGTTTAGATACTGAGTTTATCTAGAAATGCAATGATTTTGTTAAAGGCACAATTAATCCTACTGGTTGTACTTTGAAGACAGATTTTAAAAACAAAAAGAATTTAAAGCAAAAAAAAACACCAACCTGGAGAATTTCTGTGTGCGCGGGCAGGCAAGCGACGCAGTGCAGGTGTCACAGTGGCTTCTTCACTGCTGGTGGCCGCCTTGACCTTGAAAGCCAGGTCTTGGGCTCCAAATTTTTTCTGTTCTGAGTTTTGTTTGATTACTCTTCTATGTTTTTCCATATGGCCACTGTCAAAGACTCCAGGACCTGCCCTTCACCAGCGCTCCTCTCTGGTCCTTATCTTAATACCCCAGGCTGCAGGCGGCTTCTCTGTTCTCATATTGTTCATCATGTTCTGCTTCCTCACTTTCTTCATTCTACTGAGCTTCTCCGAAGCTTCCAAAGAAAGGGTACAGCTGAGATGAGCCCCCTTGAGAGCTTTTGTTCTACCTTCCTATTTCAGCCTTGCTTGAGGCAGGACTCTGGGGGACAGTTTCAGCTCCTCTTTTCAGAACGTGAAGTCCTTCTGAGTAGCATCTGGCTGCCGACCTCCCTGTGGAGTGTCTGGTGCCATTGCTGAGAGCCACTTGGCCTGTGGCATCCCCCTCTCAGGAAACTTCTCAGCTCTTTCTTTTATGTCCTCTGCGCTAATATCCTGGAAAGATGTCCCTGTATGTGATTATTTATTTTTTATTCACTTTGCTGATGGGCCTCTTCAACAATATGCACTATGTATTATTCACAGTGGAGGTAGTAGCCATTGGGCATCTTTGAGAGGAGGACTAGGAATTTTGAGTGAATTATGTGATGGAAATGTGACCACAGGGCAGAAATTGCAGGGTGAATTCGGAAACCCTAACCTCCACTGCACCCATAGCTTGTGTTTCTCTTAGGCCCACCACAAGTCCAACTAAATTTTGTCTTCTACACTACAACCTCTAGTTGGTTTCTACAGGAATTATAATAAGTATTTAACAAAGCTGAGCTAGTAAAAACTAAATGTTCTCCTCTTGCTCCAACCTCACCAAATATTTGTGGACACTGTGTCATCAGTTGCAGGAATGATTACTCTTATCTTGACGTCATAGCCAAACCTGATGAAGAGGGCACTGGTTCTTACTGATAAAAATCCTTCCCTCAGGGGACATCAGTCTGTCACTTGAGACTATTCTAGACGAGGCTGTGTTAGAAGAGCATGTTGCTTAAAATGTAGGCTTTGGTTTCACACAGCTGCGAGCTTAGAAACCAAACATTAAACGATTTCTTAACCTTACAGAGCCCCTTGTTAGGGAACATGGAAAAACGCCTACTTTAGAAAATGCTTTGAAAAGTTACTAATTTTACGAAGTTGAGTATGAATATCCAAGAAATAAGGATTTAAATGTCCAAAGAGATCTCAGAGGTAGTTTCATATGCATTCATAAGGTACGGAATAGCGTGAAGTAACATTTTGTGTTAAATAGTGAAGAAAATAATATCTACCCTCAAACTAATGAAGATGTATAATGCAAATGATATATGAATATTATCATATCAATTGTAAGAATTCTTTTCTAGAATCACCAAATTTCATTTTCTTTCAGATTAAAGAATAAAATCTGCAGCTTATCTGGCATTTGTAACAGCTTTTACTTAAAATCTTAAAAGAGGTCATTGATTTTGCAGAATTTTCCAACTACATAAAATTATAATAATGAAATCTTTGGTAACCTATAATATTAACATTTGAGGCAAAGAAACTTTCTTGTATATGTAAGAAGACATGGTACATACTAACCCTGTTATCATTATAGCTTTAACATGTCATGCTTGTAACGTGTTTGTAGGTAATTCTTACACAATATCTCAGGGATATGCTCTCATAACTAAAGCACACAAGTGAGGTAGTATCTAGAATATCACTGAGTCTGTGCATATTTGTGTATGTGAAGGAAGAGGCGGTCACATTGATTCTTTTTCCCTGTGATATCCAGCTGCTGCCTTATTATGGAAGTTACTTTGTAACTTCATGTAATTTTCCCATTTTCCCATTAAACACGTGTTTGGATAATGGCTTGAAAAATAGGATAGGAAAGAATTACGAAAATATTGGCTTTATATCTTATCTGCAAGGTCTATTAATTAATGGTGGATAATGTTGATGGTTCTTGTTTGCTCAGCAATGTTTATAAGTTTAAGTGGAATCAAGGGGAAATTTTCACAGACTGCTATCGTAGGTATCGCAAAAAATCTAGGCTAAATGCCCTAATATCTCTAACTGCCATTTGCAAATATTGTAACAATAGTCCTTACATAAACTAATTCCACTGAATAATTTTGCACATCAAAGCTGTCAACCATACCGTTTTGCCTTTGTACAGACCTTTCCTTTCATATTAATTCATCCTGCTTAGACCTGTAGTGGGTGGTGACCTGATCACGCCAGAGGTTGAGCTGAGGGAGAAGGCAAGGCAGAAGTTAACTCAGTAAATCTGCTACAATTTTGAGGATTAGCAACCTAAGATACACTAGATTAGGAGATTACAGTCTCAATTCAGTTTACTAATAAGCTTAGTTTCCAAACATGTAAAGAGAATCCACAGTGGAAAAGTAACAGTAGCCATACTTCAACTGTTCTGAGTGTCTATGTTCGCTGTTTTTCTACAGCAATGGCTTTAGTCACTTAGTCATGCAGAAGCACTGAGCACAGAGTCCTGAGGGCTGTGTGTCCTGTGGAAGGAAGGAAGGAAGGAAGGAAGGAAGGAAGGAAGGAAGGAAGGAAGGAAGGATGGATTGAAGAAGGGAGGGAGAGAGAGAGGAAGGAAGGAAAGGAAAGTGGCATTTTCACAGGACAGTCCCTACTCTTAGAAACCCCTACATAGATCTTGGGCAGACCCTGATGTCTTTCTGCTCACGTGTGTGAGATTCTGCTCACAGTGCTCTCCAGAAGACTTTCACATTTTCCAAATAATCTGTAGAAAGATTGGAGGGAGGGAGTTGAGAAAAAGGGCAGCTGTTTAAAAGGTTAAAGACTAACATCTGAGGAGTAAAGATCAAGAAAACAAACAGAAAAAAGTAAAACATCAAAGGAAGATGTTCATTCCTGATTAAACTCTCTAACTACTAAGGATTTCTCAAATAGGTCAAAGGGATTTGCATGAGAATTGACAATGTAGTCTCCTTTCTTTCCCATATACAGATGTTGTATATGGCAGAAATACATATAAAATCGTGACTATTAGAATTAAAAACTCCTTGGAATGAAAAATGAAATCTGCCCCACGTTTTTTCTGGCTGTCTTTTAAGCTTTTCGTTTGCCATAAGTAATTTAGAAGCATTTAGAGGGGTGGTCTCTTGTGCTAAGGAAGACACGCTCTGCAATGCTATTGATCCGTTTCAACAGCATGTTAGAAATGAAGCCATGTCTCTGGGGGGAGGTTGCCATCAACTTGACCTTGGGTCAGTGCTAGACCACTGACCCTTGGACCCAAAGCCCTACCTACCGGTTCCTGGTATCTCGCACACCAGCTGAGCAAGTCAGTGGGGGACAAATGTCGATGTGGCTCTTGCCAAATCAGAATTGACTAGCCAGTAGGCAGCCTGAGAGCAGCGGGAAATGTGGGTTAAAGGATGTCAATAATGTTTCAGAAGAACGATTTCTCCCAAGAATTGTAGCTGTTGGAATGTTTTGACATTTATTCGGTAGAGAAATGTAGCATGTTTTGTGAAGCACTTCAAGAGAGCTGCTGCTAACTGCTGGGGGGTATTGATCTTCCTGTTAAATTGCACGGGCACACTTGGGAGATCATTGAGATTCAGGCAACAGGACAGAAAGGATCGGCTGCACCCGATGGTCACTAATGGTAATTGGTTTCGATCCTTGCACTCGAAGAAGCCATGATTTACTTGGTTCGCTGATGAAATGTAGACACTAAATATTTTGAAAAGAAAAAAAGGAAGACCATTTTTTAAAAAACATTTACAAGGCAGCACCTCCATTCTGGAGTCCCCCATATATATAATAAATGCAGCAATGTAGAAAATATACCAAATATTATTGTTTAAAATGGTGATTTTTGTCTTGCTAATGTGGTTACCTCTTAAATACACCATTTGTTTGATCAGAGTTTTTTTCTCAATTTGTTCATAATTGAATCCAAGTCAGTCCATGGTCTTTGTGTATTTTTCTGTTACACTTTCTTTTATAATTGTAAAAGAAATACACATTCATGGTAAGAAAAAAAAAGGGTAACTAAGAGCATAAATAGAAACCAATTCTTTTTTCTTTCTTTAGGTATATTTTCAAGATTTCACTGCATTGTACAATATTTAACATTATAATTTAACTATTCCATGTTACTAGATTATTGATAACTCATCATTTTACTCATCAATGGTAAATAATAACATAGTGTTCATTTTGTGTTATCATTTAGGCAACTGGTAGGAATTTTATTTCTTTCATTAGTTTAAAGATTTTACCCCAGATCTAGATATACACAAAAACATACATGTAAACATATACCTGTGTACCTAGTTAGAAAAATATATATTTATATACATATCTATATTGTTTTATATACTTGTATGCATGCACAATATATACATATGCATTATTATGTGTACTATACAGGTAGTATATTATATGACTTATAATATATATAATATCTACTGATATACATGCTCTTTGTCCAGTTGTACGTGTTTGCGTGTGTACCACGTCTGACTGTTAGAATTGCTCAAACTGACAAAGTAAATTTAAAAGTATTTTCATAAATGCTGAGTACTTCTGCCAGTTTCTTTGGAGTACAATCTCCAAAGGTGCGATCATTTTAAATTTAATAAATGTCATCATATTTTCAATTTCAAAAGATTGCAACAATTTACATTACGTAGACTTATTTCGTAACACGACCTATTTCTTAATTATGAGAACATTAAAATAAATTTTGAATTATTCTATCATCAGTGATATACTTTTGAATATTAGAATGTTACGTAAATATTAAAATCAATTGAAACATAAAATTAATAGAATCATAATCCATAAATCAATGGAATGACTTAAATTTTGTACACATCAGTTTGTGATGTTTATTTGTACTATGTAGTCATGCTCACGTTCTGGTATTCATAATAATTTAATAATAAGAGTCATGAAAATGCTCTTCAATAAAATATGTTTGAAAATTGATGCAGTTGCTATATCTTTAACCCACATCAGGATGAGTAGAATATCTTCCTAAGTAGAAGCATCTAAAAAGAGGGAGAGTTTTTATTGGTTATTAAACTTAAGGACATTTTGCAAACTTATATTACAAAGGAAACTCCTTGCCTATTTCATTCAATTATATTCATGAGGAATACAAGAGTACTTAGTGGTCTCAATTGTGTTAAAATGTAAAACTATGCATTAGAACCCATGGGAGCTTTCAGCCATGAATGTAAATAACATTACCATTTCTTTGGAATCTCATTTTCCATTTCCGGAATGAGGATCATGTTCTTGAGCACCACAGGCAAGTGTCACAAGAGGCAGATCTCAGTTAACACCTGCCAGTGGGGCTGTGACAGTGAAATTACCTTACAGATTCTTGACAGTGTATGTCCATCTTGTTTTCTGGAGGGATCAGCATGAGCAGCCATGAGGGGATTATCCTTCTTGCTCCTCCTGTCCTCAGATCTGCTCCAGCCTGGACAATAAATGTGCTAATTAGGACTAACTGCTCTGATGGACACCAGTCTGCTAGGACCCAGCGGAGTCTCTCCAACCCGCTCCAGTCGGGGCTACTGTACTGCAGCTATGGATGCCTGGATTTCAACTCTTGGCTTCCCAGTGCAAGAGAAATGCAGTAAATGTCCAAAACTCCTCCTAAGATCTAACACCTATTTTCCTTGTGTTTTGAAAGAATTTTTAAAATAAAAGGATTTCTGATTCTCTTTATTATTTCACCAGTAGGAGAAAGTCTTTTTTTTTTTTTTTTTTTTTTTTTTTGGTACTGGGAATCAAACTCGCAACGTCGCACTTGCCAGGCAGGTGCTGTACCGCTGAGCTTTCTCCAGGGCCCTGAAAAGGTCATTTTCTACCGCAGCAAGGGAGCCATATATGCAGTACGACACCATCACCATTGCCGTGGGATTAGATGCCAAGTGTTCTGTTTCTAGTACGCCACATTCAGTTCTTGTCAGTAGTCCTTGCTTTCATGATATTCCTCACCCTGTATGCATTCCGCAGTCTACTGAAGATTTCTCAATCCTGCAGCTTCTAGGTGTCTTTCAAATCTTGTTGAGACAGTTTGTGAACTTGTAGCTACTTGCCTATATTTGGGCACATGGGTAAGGAGCTGTCCTCTGCCCATGAAATGGAATCACTACCATGCTCTGTTACCTTTTCCATTGAACTTACCTGTCAACATCACCCTCTGCAGAGACTCTGCAGGATTCCATTGCATGGAAATGTTACCCGTATCTTCCTCATCTCAGTTATTATCACAGTCTATGCCAGATTCTTTGCCTTTCCAGATAAGCACCAGCATGAGTTTGTCAATTTCTACAGAGGAACTTCCTAAGATTGTGAGATTGTGTTGAATCAGTAAGTGAACATGGGAAGAAACAGCACTGAACACTATTGAGTCTTCTTATGCATAAACATAGTTTCTCTTCACTTATTACAATGTTTTTTTCTTTCCACAGCACTGTCCTCTATAATTAACTCATCTTTGCTTTAGCTTGTGAAAAGAGGGTGCTTCAAAGAGTAGCACTAGCCATATTTATCCGTACAATAATTTTCAAATAGAATGGGAGCTATCTGCGGTAGAGAAAGTTGTCTGTCTGTCTGCCCTCTTTCCTTTCTTTACTTATTTATTTATTTTTATGGCCTACAAATTCAAAAGGCTTAGTTTTTATTTTTTAACCAAGGAATTATTTATTATTTATTGCTTTTCCTTAGTGTTTGTAGTACTATGTGGTAGTGTACCTATGGCACATGTACCTAATGCATCTTAATTCTTTTTGTAAAATCCTTTTTCCCTCCTGTTCTCTCATCCACCCATCTGTTGGCCCTCTCCCCAGTTCAAAAGGTAGGAAATAGTTAATCATTTATTTTCATTTATAATGCTACATTCTCACAATACAGTGCTCTAAGATCTGGTCAAAATCACTCACAGGTATTCTCAGCAGTGTGTGTTATAACTACTAGGAACAGGCTCACTACACGACTGAGTGTGTGCAGACACAACAATTTAAAGTTACTACTACTTTCTCACTCCTACTCAAAGTGGGATTGCAAGCAGCCAAGTTTCATGCTTTTCTGCTGCAGCCTAAATTTCATCAAGAGGTGAGAACAGCCAGAGAGAGAAAGGAAACCAAGATGGTGCCATCGAGATTTAGGATGAGGTGATCCTGTGGAACCCAGGAGAACAGATTGTGACCCTGCAAAATAAAGGTCGGTGAATCAGTTCTTCCAAAACTCTGAAAAAAATCTTGGAGATCACATTTATTATTTTCAGTGTTGAAGTATTGCAGCACACTGTGTTAAAGTACTGTACAGGAAAAATATTAGGAGACTTGAAAATGGATTGATCGTCATTTTAAGGATGCCACCCTCTCTTCCAAACTGCTAGTGTGAGCCACAGCACCTACAGCTGATTGCATACAGTTCACACTGGTGAAACATTAACAAATGTCAGATAACAACAATGCAGGAACAAATGTGGAAAACAGAAAACACACAGCAGGTAGCCTGAGGCAATCACTGATCAGATCCAATCTATGTGATCCTGAGCTTTACCTGAAAATCCTTTACTGAAAGGTGTCCATGTATGATTTTGAACTTTGGGGTTCACCAAAGGAAGGTACAGACTATTCCTTACCATCGGAAACAAGGGATTCAGTATTGAATGACAAAGGTTATTATCTATCACAAATTAAATTTACAGATTTGAATTACTGTCCTCATAGCAAGAGATCCCATCATCTGCTGTTGTAAGCAATGTTACAGATGAAAGTTCACATGACCACTTCAAAGGGCTGTGTGCTGTTAATCAAGCAATGCTGCTCCAGGGCCCGTGTTTGTCTTGCACTTCAGGCTATGCCGAACCACAGAGAAGAGGCTGAGTCCCACAGGTCCGCACCCCAGGAGTGCGGTTCAGGGGCCGCGAGTGCTCATGGTATTGCTGCTTACTGTTTAGTGCATCATTGGTTACAAAAACCAGGCACCGTACTGAATATACGACTCTTGTTTGAGACGTCATGCTCAGGTACGTGCACAAGCTTTCTATTTATTTGTTCTAGTCCGTGATGCAAACATTTTAGCTTATGAAACACAGAAAGAAAAGATGTAAATATTCAAGTATTGGTGGCTTTTCTAATCAAGAATTCATTGCTCAAATAATGACATCCTTGTAGTTCTCCAGGTTGCTATTATGAAAAGTTAATGTAACTTTTCAGTAATACGTTGAACTTACTCTTTTCATATCTATGTTCACTTACTATTATGTGAAATTCTTCACATTCTTCAGCCTATTGCTGAGAAAGTGGCATGTTACTTATGACTGAGCTAAGAGCACACGGCTAGGAGCTAGTGGAGTCCTGGATTCATAGGAAAATAGGTGCAGCAGAATCTGTGTCCCATGGTAATACAATATTCATTTCTTCAGAAACTAATATCTACTGAATGTGGATCTCACCCCTGACCTCAGGATGGAGCACACCCTTCCTTGAGTAGAGTGCCCGTCCTAGAGAGGCACCTATGCCTGCCAGCTGCTCTCTGGAGACCCCTGCTGAGGTCATCCTCGTCTTCACACTGCGATCCTTCCGCGAAGGCACGTCTGAGTTCAACTGGGGTTCACAGGAGCCCCAGAGGGGAGCAGGAGCTGAGTCCCAGCTTTGGCTGTGTTTCAGCCTGCAGTCCTGTGTTCCCAGCGTCAGGAAGGAGCCAGGCTGAGGATGCTGCTTTTGCTAAGAAGTCGCCTTTCTCGCTGCCCTTTCTTTCCTCAGCCCGGTCAAGCTGAAGCCAGTGGTTGAGATGGGAGGGAATCGTGGGTGATTTTGCCAGTTGCTTTTTTCTTCTTTCTCTGAACTGCTAAGATTGGAGGCTTAAATTTGAAAATTAAAATCTAGGAAGGATTGCTTATTTGTGCATTGCTTTAATCACTTTTGGCTTTTTTCCACCAGAGGCCACCTAGAAAACTGTTAGAGGAAATTGTTATTGTTAGAAGAATTGTTATAGAAGAAATTATAAAGTCTGTGTAAGTAACAAAAATTTTTCCTTGACTGTGTGCAAACGTGTTTGAATGCGTGTGTATGTCATGTGTGTATATATGTAAGTGTGCACCTCATATGCATTTTCTAAAATATTCAAAACATCCATTGTGCATAATAGTAAGTAGAGTTAATAATATATCATACATTTGAAAATTATTAGCATAGTAGATTTTAAGTGTTCTCACCAAAAAGCTGTATAAGAATATGTTAAATCACGTGGTTAAGCCATTCTGCAACACATGCATGTGTAACGTATGTTGCACTACATAAACACAATTTTAGTTGTCAATTAAAATAAATAAAAATTTAAGATGAAAGGTCATTTAACAATTGTTTTCTCCAGCTCCATTCTTTAACTGCTTGAACTAATTTTTGTCATTCAAAATAATTTTTTTTTTTTACTGTGAAAACATTTTGTTGTATAATACATGATTCCACCTATAGGAATGCTGCATTTTTAAATTTTAAGTGGACATTATTTATTATGTTTAAATTCCTTGGTGATATGCAGAAGCTCATTGTTTTTACCAAAGACTGATGCACTATGTATACCCAGGCACCAATCAGTAGTTAATAAGGGAAGATGGTAAAAATATAGGGTGAATGTTCAAAATTTTTAAAACTTACTGCATTAAGGGACACATGGCATCAATACCCCTCAAAGCACTGCCCCTTACTTCAAACACACTTCATCATTCTTTCCACTCCAGGAGTAGATCTGCAAGTCCTCCTGCCTGGGCACAAGCTGTGATCAGCAGTGCCCACAAAAGCCATGAATGATGCCACTGATTGCCATTCTGTGGAAAAGCAGAATTGTAAAATGACCATGATGGGACCTACTCCAACCTACTCACTGAATACGATAAAGTCTGACTTCTGGCTCTTCCCCAAAATCAAAATGTCCATGAACATGAAAGATAAAAATTCTCGGCCTGTTTCAGAATGTCGAGGTAGCTATGACCGCACAATGAAAGACACTCACTGAAGAGAACTTCCAGGACTGCTTTAGAAAGTTGTAAGGACTATGGGTTAAGTCAAAACCAAAGGGGAGTATTTTTAGGGGGATTAATAGCAATGTGCCTTTTACGGTAGTAATTTTTTAATGTAGACATTCATCATATCTTAGATCTCACCTTGTATGTACAACTTGTTCAAGTAAAGCAAAAAACGGCAGTGTATCTTACTAGCAAGATTTTTTTATTCTAAAGAGAATAATAAAAAAACAATAATATAACAACATAGATAAAATCAAAACAAAGCAAAAACAATAAGAATGATCCAGGGTTTCAAAACAGAATGATAGGAATTAACAGTGGTTGTTACATTACATATTGTTATCTTCAACGAAGTGGATCACTGGCGAGATCTTTGAGGAAGAGAGTGGACAGCACTATCAAACAGAATTTGAGAAGATTTAATCACTCATCAGTAGCAAGGCAAACACACCTACTGCTATATTCACCAAACTATTCAATGCTAGTAAGTAGATTCTTTGAAAATGTCACCAAAATTTTACAAACCTCATTTGTTTTTAATGCAAAAATCACAGCAGACTGTTACTTCTTCTTTAATTAAAATATTTTCAAGAACGTGAGTTATTTAAAAATGCCAATATCCTTTCAGCTGTATGCCAGATATTTTATAAAATGGAATTAATACTTTTCATTAAAAATGACTTCCAACAATTTCAATTTAAATGTTAAGAATTATACAATTTTTCTAGATCTCGAAATTAGAAGAAAATAATGTTTCCCATAATCATAAAATTCCTTTCCTTCGATATTATTTCTATGAAAAAATAGAATAAAATTCATTGATTTAGTATTTTCAAGTAAACATTGCCTGAAATATTCAGGTGTAAATAAAGAATATGAACGGATTGACTTCTCAGAGGACTGATTGAATATATATTGACTTCAACACAATACTTGGCTAATTTTGTTGATTTCTTCCAATCACAAAAGTTAGGTTTGCAATGATTTAGTGCACAAAGGGTGTCTAATATAAACTTTGTAAAATCAAGCTTATTGGCACAGTGTAAATATTCATAATGATCACATTCATCACAGGGAATTTGCATCTGTACATGATATATCTTGATTCCACATTATTCCCATTCCCCTCCCCTCCCTAACGTGAGTTTACTAAGAGCTCCCTTCTGAGCATGAGAGGACTTCAACAGTAGAAGCCATCATTTTGCTCCCTCTAGTCTGCGCCCAGCCTCAGAGGTGTCAGACACTGAGCACTCAGGAACTGTTCAATGAGAAAATGCTTTTCAATGGAAATGGCTGGACAGAGTCAGCGCCTTACGTGGAGGGAATACTTACTCCAGGCACCCTTGTTTAAATGCCTAACATAATTAATTGTAAAAAGAGCTAATGTAAAATAACTGAATCTACAACTTAAAATTGTAAAGTGATATCTGTGAAGAGCTAAATCTAATCATAATTTAATTTAGAGAAGCAAAGCAATTTGCTGTCAACAAAACTTAAATGTATTTAATTTGTCTTATACTGACTCATCGGTGGATACATATTAAAAGGTTTCAAAATTATTTAATTTCTTTTTTTTTGTTGTTTTTTTTTTGTTTGTTTTTGTTTTTTTTGGTTTTTCTCCGGTACCGAGAACCGAACTCACGACCTTGCGCTTGCCAGGCAGGCGCTTTTGCCGCTGGGCTAAATCCCCAGCCCCTCAAAACTATTTAATTTCTATAAATTGTTCTCTTAAAATACAACAAAAGGAATATTTTCATTGTTTACTAGAGTAATTTTTATATATGTTATATTTGACTTATTGTGAATTGTTTAATAATTTAATTCTTAAAGTAAATACCATTAGCTAAACCTAATGATTACTGCAGAGGATATTCACACTGAATAAACTGGTAGGAAGTGGTAATAAACTGTTATTGTAAAATGTTCTAGCAATTTCAAGAAAATTTTCCTTCTTTTTCTCAGAAGTTAGGAGCTCAAATTTTAGATAAACAATATTATATTTAACTTTAGCTTTCTGAGAATGTTAAATATTATGCATTATTTATTTATATTTTATAATGTTGACAAATGCTAATTGAAAGCAATTTGTCAAACATACCAGATCTCACCGAAAAGTTTAAAATTGTCTTTTTATTACATGAAGGCTAACATCCGTGTCAGCTACCTTTCCAGCACTGTAACAAAATACTTGCAAACATTGACTCATAAGGATAAAAGGCTTCCTTTGGCGTAATGTTTTGGAGGTTCCCACAGCTGATCAGCCCCTATGGTTCTGCGGAGGCCAAACATCTAGAGAGGGGATGGGGAGGAGCAAAACTGCTCACCCCAAGAGCCAGCAGGACAGCGAGAAGCAGAAGGGCTGGTAGTCCTTTCGAAGGCTCCCCAACCTTCTAAGAGGTCCACCGTCCCCCAGTGGTGCCCCTGGTGACCACGTCCTTAACACAGAGACATTCGAGCTCAAATCCACAGCCCAGCCCAGCGGGGCCATCCCTTATGAGTACGCGCGTGGAGTTTGTTCAGTCTCGCGCTGAGGTTCACTCCCTGCTGTCGGCGAGCCACTGCCTTTGCTGTTGCTATTCAGCTGCAAACGCTGCTGAGCTTGCGCTGTGCTCCAGCGTCACAGCGTCAACCTTCGAGATGCCTGGAAGGGACAGGGACAGGGCAAGGTGCCTGAGGACAGCGGGCTCTCTTCAGGAAGTTCCCAGAGGCTGCATTCGCAGCTGCTCTGCAAGGAACTGCCCACAGGATGAATGCACTCCTGCTCCCACTTTCACTACAATGTGAGAAAGACGAAGGCTTTTAAGGAAAACTAGCAGTCTTTGCCAATCCCGCAGGATCACATCTAAGAAAACAGCACCTGTAATTTTATTTCCGTTTTGCGTTCATATCTGTGTGATTTTATTAAAAATCAAGAGATCTCCTTAAAAGTATTGTTTCATTTAACTAATTAGTATTCATCAATATCAGGTAATCCATGCTATAGGTAGATCTTAGTTTATCAAAGTAATTTAGCCTTTTAAAACTGAGTTAATATAACAAATAGGCTGTGATAAACATTATTTTACAGATTTTTTGGTATCTGGTCATTCCTTCTAATAAATTTTAATAATAATTGTAGGCTTCTTTCACATGAATAGGAATATTTACAATTAAATATATATTTTAACTTGTAATAAACTCATTCAGGTAATATTATTAAAATTTTGATTCATGTTTAGCTTTTAAATTCACTTTATAAATCTTGTTATTTAAGCTAATGACAATTTTTTTTTCTTTTGTTTTCCTCTTGAGATAAGATCTTGCTATGCAGTTCAGGCAGGCCTTGAGCTCACTTTGTAGCCCAGGCTGGTCTCGAACTCTCAATGAGCCTCCTGCCTCAGCTTCCCAAGTGCTGGGATTACAGGCATGCACCACCATGCCTGGCTGCTAATAACAATCTTAAAAGATAATCTTTTCCATGAATGTAAAAATCAATCACTTTTGTTGCATTTAAATTCATATGGATTTTAGAGAAAATGCCTCTGTTACTTGATTATATTTAAAAATTTAATCAAGTTCTCTTAAACACCGCTGTAAACTAAACATTCAGGTTTAATATAGTTGGATTTTCTCTTGAAATTATAACACAGCAAAACTGCAAATCTAATATGATGATTCTTTATAAGCAATTATCTAGTAAAATTAATATGCAAATACCTTAAGAATTTTAGAAATCTTGAAGAAGTTTTAATATAGAGTTTGTAATCCTGTTGCTATTATATTGTTCACTAAAACTGCATGTATTGTTTTATATAATTTAATCTACTCAAACCATCAAGAAGAAATAAAAACACTATATAAAGTTTTGAAAAACCAGAAGACCCAGTTGTCTTGATGCATCTCTAAATTGACACTGTAATATTCTATGAATTTACATTTTTCTAAAGTGAAAGCCAAAATAGAATGTGACACATAAAGGTATGAATTAGGAAATACATTAGCATCTTGCTCTTTGTTACATAAATATTAAAATGAAAGTAAAACTACCCTTGTCATAGCAGTACCTGAAATCACTGTTCTGTATTCCTTTGAAAAACACTAATCTCATTGACTTTACTCTTTATTCCTTATGCATCAACCGAATTAAATTGATATTCTAGACCTCACATGACTCTGGCAGACAGAATGATGACTCCTCACAAGTTTCCAATCATCAGGCCCTACTAAGATACTGCCTTGTACAATGCAAAGTTCTTTTCAGGTGTGATTAAAGTTGGAGACCCTGGGGTAGTTGGATTATCTTACACTATCTGAGAGGGGCTAATTTTATTTTTGTCCCTAAGAGTGTAGGACCTTACACAAATACATCAGAAACAGCTATTGTGAGGAGAAAAGTCAGTACCATGTTGCTGACAAGAACTGAGAGCCTAGTAGCCAAGGAATGCAGACGTCTTCTAGAAATTGGAAAAAGAAGAAACAGATTCTCCCTTAGGCACCTAGAAAGGAATGCAGCCATGCTTATACTGTGGCTTTAGCTCAGTCTTGCTGCTGAGAATCTTCTGAAGCAGAGAACCATAACATAATAATCTTGTGTTGTTTTAAGCACATGGTGATAATTTTTTGTAGCAGTGATATGAAGCTAAAGCACAGACCTGTTATCACTAGATTCAACAGGTTAGGTAAAACCTGTTCCTTCCTCCATGGTCTCCCATGATGCCCCTCGCTGAGCATTAGCCATACTTTAATCTGTTGTTTGCCTTGTCATCTTTCTCTAAGCTCCCAGAGAACAGAAATTGAGTCTTGCACAGCAGTGACTTCAGAACCATGGACAGAACCCAACATGTAGAGTGAACCAGTCTTTGCCAAGACTTCATCCATCTCTGCAGCATTTGACCTTGTTGGCCATTTGTTAATTTAATTCCCTCAAATATTTGGGTAGCCATTATATGCATAGATGTTAATTATCTAGGAAATGCATATTGCAGGAGGACAACCTCTGTCTCCAAGGCATTTGTACATCTAGGAAGTACCAGATTGGGAGCTCAAGAGCTTATTAGGCCAGTTGGTAGACTAAACCAGAAAATTCCTAATCAAAGATAAACATACCAAAGAGAAGAAAAGACACTGGGAATGTAAAGACAAAACTGTACAACGTAGAAAAAGTTCATACTACTCAGAGAATATGAACACAATTTAATCTCCAAGTTAACCTTGCTAGTAATCTTGGATGAGATGTTATACAATAATACTTCTGTCACCCCTTGATGTGTCCTACCCACCCAAGGGTGTAATACTCTCTATCTTTAGTTCAAGCTTCTGCCTAGATGTTTTCTCTCAGTTTCATCTTGGCTTGGTAGCTAGTTCCTACACCTAGTTCCTAAACAGGACCTATAATGTACCTTTCTCTATTATACACTGATCAGCTGCTATTGGAAGGAAGGCCTTGTTCCAATGAGTCAAGGAAAACTTTCCAAGCTGCATGGGTAGATATGATTCCCTCCATGGGTCAGTGCCTTATATGCATTTTAGTAGTATTGTGGTGCAGTTCTTAACATTTCATGTGGTATTAATTGGAACAACCCTACTTTTTCTCACACCTCTAGGGAAAACATTGTGTGTATGTGTTCCTGGATAGTTTTCTTAGACCTGTCACTTCTCTGAATAATCTTCCATCCCAGGTTCACATCTGCTGAGCTGCTGCTAGTAATAAAATGAAGAGGAGCCTGCCCCCTGTGACACCAGGGTGATAGAAGGCTCTGTACATCTAAGATTGCCTGCCTCCCACCAGTGCACCCAGGGCTCATGGAGAAAACAGAATCAACACTTTCAATACCTTCATAGTTAGGGCTTTGGTCACATAATTCAAACCTATGGAGCCACCCTATCACCAGCTTCTCATGTCTGTAACATCTGACTTCCTACAAAATTCTGCTCTATCTTCTATGAAAGCCTACATTCTCAGACTCAGAAATATCTTCTCAGCTCTCACTTTTCCTCCTGTACCTGTTGCAGCACTACCTGACAGTCCTGGTGTTTCCTTCACACTGTTTCTTCCCCTTAGTTGTCAGCCTCAGTTTTCTGCATGCTAATTCTGCTCTTATTCTAAGTGATAAGCCTCCAATCCATTCCAGGGAGAAGTAAAAGCGATAGTGACTTTTAAGGGACTTTCATTCTCTAAAAGATATTTCTAAGAAGCTGAAAACGCAATGTGCATACTTCCCATTGGTCAGAACAACAGTACTCACATGAGCAATATACTAAAAAGTCTGACTCCCTGTTTCGTTTACTGGTGGACTTCAAGTTTCAACCTTTTGCTACCTTTACACTCCCTTTGCAAGCTGGGGAGAGGCCTGGGCGCCCCTTGCCTTGGATCCAGTGGTGAGTTTAGGTGACACAAGCCAGACGTGTGCACCAGTCTCATGCATTCCATTGCCAAGCCCCTCTTTCCCACACCCCCTCAAGCAATGCTTGGATGTACTCAGAAATCACCCTGATTTGCCCTAAAAGCTTTACTAGGTGTGAGAAATGTTTTTAAACTACTACAAGTGTGTGTGTGTGTGTGTGTGTGTAACCATCACAGTAGGCACTTGAACTACATATTGGGTGTAATTTTATCCTGCATCTGCAAGCTCACTGAAAAATATAACCTTCCTTCTAGGACAGTTTGGGCCCTGTTCTAGTCTGGGGGTTCTGTTACCAAAGAGGAAGGCAATAGTCACTGCTGGCAGTTAATTTCCTTATCTTTGCTTTGTGTGTGATAATGATGGTTTGCACTGAGCAGATTTTCAGTAAGTACCCATTACAATTGTTGTATTTCTCTGTGCATTTCAATTATAGTTGTGGTATATATATATAATTAGGTAGTTTGTGGTATGTTTGGTGCTTAAGTAAAAATATTTTACCAAGTGAAACTATTTACACACACACAACAGTATTCAGTGTGCTTTTTTTTTTTTTTTTTTTTTTTTTTTTGAGACAGGGTCTTGCTATGCAATTCATGTTGGCCTTGAGCTCACTTTGTAGTTCAGGCTGGCCTTGAACTCTTAACAATCCTCCTGCCTAAGCCTCTGGAGTGCTGGGATTACAGGCATGTGCCACCATACCTGGCTGTCAGTGTTCTTTTTTAGATAAATTCCAACACAGTACTGGCCTAAGTGGCTTAAATTATAAGGCAAAGAGTACCCCTGCTGAGAAGGAGAGGGTGCTCAGAAAGGCTGTATGAGCTCATGCCTGAAGATATCATCAGTAAATAAAATATACAGGTTTTATGACTAGTTATAAATGTTCATTTTAGATATATATTTAGTTACTCAAGAACACTCTGTGTTCTACTTTCAAAGATATTCCTCAACAATCCTTATCTACCGAGCATTTCAACTGTATTGTTATCATTGAATTACAACGTCAGCAGTCAACTTTTCTCCCTTTTGTTTAATCTGAGGTCTTCTTAACACATTGTAGGAGCTCAGGAAATGACTTATTTCACTAATTCTTTCTTTAAAGCCGTTATTTACTGGATGCAGTGGGATGTTTTGATGTATGCATACATTGTGAAATGGTCAAATCACAGTAAGCAGTATCACCTTATCATTTAGCACCTCTTTGTTATGAGGACATTCAAAACACTTCTTTTACTACTGTTTGACATGTACAGTGCATTATTGTTAATTATGGCCACCCTTCTGTACAATACAATGGCAGAACATCCTATCCTGTACACCTCTAACATTGTACCTGTACCACTCCCCCCCACTTTCCCTGCCCCTCCCAACCACTGGTTACCCTTGCTGTATTCTCAGCTTCTATAAAAACAGCCTTTTTAGGTCCAATGTGTGCAAGAAATCCTTTGGTATATGTCTTCTATGCTTAGATTATTTCATTTAACCTCTGTATTCCAAGTTCTAAGCTCACTGTTCAAAATGTTTGACATTTGCTAAACCAGCTTAAAGCAAGAGTATTTCTTGAGGTTGACACTTTATAAGAACTGCAGAGAATTGCATATTGACACCTCTGTGTCTCTGAAATGAGTCAAGAGATATTTTCAGGTTCATTAAACAAGAGAAATAAATCAAGTTCTATTGTTTATTTGGACCTGAGGTAAAAATTTAAGTCTTACCATTGTAAAGATTTTGGTGTGCCTTATAAATTATGTCCAAGAATCCATTGCTGGGGATGTAAATGAAGAAAGAAGCTCCTTGTCTTCCTCTGTCTCTTCTTTTTTAGTTAGGGCTTTAGAAAACTCTGTGAAGCAGCAAGTGAACTCCAGTGGCTTAAAATATGACTTATTTTTCTACATAATGAGAAGTCTTGGTGCAGGAAATCTGGGTCTTGTTTGGTGGTGCCACCATGACCCTCAAACCACAATTCATGATTTTCTACTCCACTATACCTACATTTTGTCTCTGCTGTTGGGTTGGTTTGGGGTTTTTTGGAAGGGGAAACAATACAATACAGGACACATATTTTATAAGATTATTCATAATAGTCACCCAAAGAATCATATACAAGAGAGGGCAGGAAATCTGTCCACACACTAGAGACCAAAGAATCCAGCTGAGGGCCTGGATCCTGCAATAATGTTCTGCATGAGTCCTGCTGAAGACCTAGAGCTCATAACAATGCCTCCCATGAATCCAACTGGAGGCCCAGAGCCCATAGCAATATCTCATGCAGGCCTGTTTCACAGATCTGCGCTGGGAAGGCCCAAAGATCAGTGGTTGAATCTAGAAAGTCTGTGCCAGTGGAATGAAGGATCTGTGCTAGCAGGCTGAGGGATCTGCACTGGAGCCAGGAAACGACGCTCAAAGTAAGGACCAGAGCTCCCTCGAAAGGTACCATGGCTGTCCTCAGCAACAGTGAGGTCCTGAGCTCCTCCAATGATCAGGAAAGCTGAGTTCCCATCAGGAAAGCCAATGTGACAAGCTTCTACAGGAGACTGAGCAGTGCACCATCTTCCCCTCCAGAGCCAGGAAGTAATGCTCAAAGTGAGGACCAGAGCTCCCCCAAAGTGAACTGAAGCTATTTTCAGGACCAACAAGGTCCCAAGCTCCTTGGAGGATGAAAACAGCCAAGTTCATCCGGAAAGCCAGCATAACAAGCTCCTCCAAAAAACCAACAGCTCCTTACAGCTTCTACCAGCTCCCAACAGCCTTTCTCTACCACCAGCAGCCTAACTTCTTCTCCAGTTCTGCCTGTTATGCTGCTGGCAACAATTCCCACGTGGGCCTCCCACACCCAGCTTGCTCAGTTCAGCTGGGGGTTATGAGTTGACCACCAGTTGTCACTCCATTACAGCTGTTTTATCATCAGACTTTTTATTTCGTGGTTGCATGATGTTGCACAATTATAGTCCACTACATGGTAGCCCTGAAGAATAAATTTTGACTGCCTTTTACTATAGTGTCTAAATAATATACTAATTAGAAATTAATTTGAAGCTAATAAGGATGGTTGTATGGTAATTATGGGGCATGCAGGTAGGCTGATCTGATAGAGGAAGAAATTCTACAAACAAGAGCAGCCATCCCCATGCTGCCTCGATGGCTGGGATTCTGGCTGCCGAGACAGTATGTTATATCTGAAAAACGTAGAGATGGGAATTGGACTCATGGTATTTGGACAAATACATAAAGTCAATTTTATAAACCAGTTGACTAATATAGATTATTACAGAAGGCAAAAAGAAAGAAAACTAGGAAAAAAGAGTAATAAAAAATTAAAGAAAGGAGGGAATAAAGAAAAGGTAGAGACAAAAACCTAAATAGAATAAATTCTGGCTTAATGGGATGACAGAAAGAAGTTCCCCAAATTAGCAAGAAATAAGAAGAGTGATGAAATTAATGTCCAAGACATGTTCCTATGACAGAGTCTTCCATGTCTTTGATTAAAACGTTCAATATGAAAATGCCCAATAAGACAGCTCATGGCTAGAATCAATGTCTTAAAAATACTCCTTTCCTATCAATACACTAAATTCTTTTGAGTAAACTGAGTCTTCAAGGAAAAGTGGTGGATTCCAGACAAAAGAATAAATCTAAAGAACAAACCATTGCCTATGTCTTTAAGGTTCTTCCTGATCGGGGGACAGGACCAAGGCACTGAGCAATGATCTCACAAGTGCTGCTTCTTTTCTTTTTGAAAATTAGCAAGAAGCATTATTATATGGAGCTGATGCTCTCTACAAATCCTATACACTGCACAGGAGTATTAATAAGAGTACAGTGTCAAGCTCAAATGATTGTTAGCTAGCTATGAATGCACTGTCAAAAATAATATTTGATGCCATATACCATAACAGCCAACATTATAAAGCCTCATGTGTAGGGTTGTTTGTTTAAAGCCAAGCACTGCTTCTGATCAAAGCCAAGGGATACATACACAGTTGTATGGTGGTGCTGGGCAGAATAACCCTTACTGGGAGCCTCTGAGCATGTTGAAAATGAACCATATTGCTCGCTATCACAGAAGAATTATCTGGAAGAAAATGTTATAGAAAGAGTGAAGCAATAATATGCAAGCCAGAACTTGGAAATGCTGTTTAAAAATCAGCTGCCATTGCAATATAATGTAGACATATGTGCAAAATACTATCTTGAGGTATTCTAAACACAGTTGTGAAGTGAGTATAAAAGAATATCAATATACCATAAAGCTGCCCTTGCTGACAAATTTATAGCAGCAGAATGATAAGAATTATCTAATGGACTGGTTTCTAATGTCAATAATAACTTAAAAGTGACCTCTGCAGTGAGATATTTAAAGCTGTCATTGAGGATACTCTACAGTTAGTGGAGAATACAGTCCCATCTTTTTTTCTTAAGTGGAAAAAAATGTGTTAAAAGATTGATGCGCTATATTTTTATTTCGAGAATACATTTTTAAAATATGTTATTTCTCAAAAGAGCTTCTTCCTCCTTATTTCTCCAATCCCCTGCCTGGGTGGTGGAAACACACCACCAGCATTTGAAACCTTCCTTAATTCCATCTCTGGACCTCATCTTCTTATCTGCATAGGATGGATATTAACGTTTAACTCATAGGTTTGTGTGAGAATTCAATTAAATGTGTTAATGCAATTGAAGAGATTAGCAGAGTGCCTGAGACACTGAAGCAGGTTTGATAAATGATGGCTATTACTGCATTTATTTATGATTATTTCAACTTTGTTATTTGAGTTACCAAGTACAGAAAGTCCTCCTTGAGGAAGGATTTTTTTATTACCCATTGCTTTAATTTCTGAAATATTCACCAATATCAGAAAACACATGGTTTTATGGGCATAAAAATATCTGGGTTAATGTACTCGTTTCCTATTTCTGCTGCAGCACTCTCCCACAGGCTTAGTAATTGAAGAGGGAACAAATTTGTTCTCTTCTACAGTTGGAGGTGAAAGCCAAGAGCAAGGTGTGCACCAAACTGTGCTCCTCTGGAGACCCTGAGATGACAATTCCTTCTCTTGAGTTTTCCTCCTCTTCAGAGGCTGGCTTGTACTCTCTCCTTTGAAGTGCGATCTGCTACCACAAAACTTCAATCTCCTGCTTCCCACTGAAAGAAACTGGTGATTATACTAGTTCCTGATAATCTAGGATATTCTCCCCTTTTCAAGATCCTACAATTAAACACATCCATGAAATCCCTTTTATTAGGTGCAGTAACATATTCACAGGATGTGGGCATTATAAAATAGGCATTTTTAGGAGGTTATCAGTTGAACCATAGCAGTTAGCACTGCTTCGCGCTGAATATAAGAAGTTCTACAGATAACCTTTCAGAATTTTTCATTTATTTCCATCAAATGCTACTGCTTTCACAAGTTGAGCAAGACAGTCCTTAACTTCCACATTTCCACCTTATTTCAACCTTAATCACAAATGGACGTGCATGCCAAAACATCCCTCATGCTATTCTTTCTTTGAAAAATTGTCTTCCTAATATTTTCTTGCCATTATAAATAAGTATGATCACATGAAATGCATTTTTTGTTTATAAAAGAAGAAATTGTCTTAGGCAATAGACATGGTAATGCCCATTTTACAATGAATCTCCCTTTTATGTTAAAAAAAAATGCAAGGAATGAGCAAGAGTTTTCTGTGTCCTACCACCTACATCCGTCCCTTCACTTCTTTATAATAGTTAAGAGTGTATGTATTAAAAACACTGAGGGATTGATGAAGGGACACTCCAGTTGATCAGAATAGGTTGCCCCAGCATATTCAGAACAATTCAAATTGAAAGGTCATGTGGTCCTTTACCTGCAAACCTGTAGTATTTATAGTTTGTGCCCATGGTTAAATCCTTTTGCTTCGCATCTTAAAAATAGCATACTATTAGCTTTACATCCAGAAATCAATTCCACATTCCTTAACAGTACAAAGAATCTAATGTCTTACATGTTGAAGATAGTTTTGGGAAGTGCTTTCTCCCTTCGTGGTGCTGATGTTTAATGTGAGAAGAGCTCTTACAACATGCCATGGTGAAAAATAAAGTTATTTATTATTTAAATAGACCTTTTCTTCTTTACCATGTAAAAGTAATTCTGTTTTGTTAAAGTAACACAAAGGTCACACTTGAAATATCATCACTACTATGCTTTCCTTTAGAATAGTCACATCTTTAAAATTTGTGGAACTCCCCAAATCAGGGCAGAGGTCAACTCACTCATGATTCCAGACACAGACTCTTTAGCTCCATAGTGTGGGCCATCAGCTTAATTCTCCCAGTCACTTTCTTTCTTCATTTAAAATTATTTTATGTTGGTATTAATTTTTGATGGTAAAAATTTCTCTTTGCCAGTTAGGGTCCTATGCTTCAATCTGCTAAATTTCACTCAACATTGTCAAGGAGAGTCTTGGGTATTGGTGTCAGCCCACAGCAGAGGGACCACTGTCTGTGGCTGTTGGTCTCCAAGGTTGCCTTCTCTTGTTCTTTTAAAAAACATCTTTTTACTGAGACTTCTCACACAAGCACATGATCAGCTACCTGTGCACCAGAGCTTCTACATGCCAGAAACTTAAAGGTGCAAGTCTTTAGGGCCATGGGAGAAAATTAAAAAGGTAAAAAAAAAATTCTTTTTCATGTCACATATTTTAGCAAAATGCATGGACTCTTACATTCCTCAGAGGCCACTGCCAAAGAATCAAGTTCAGGAGAAAAGATGGATCTGAAGAAAAAACCTAGAGAAACTTCAGGTGAGCACACATGTGCTAGCAGTGAGGCAGCACAAGAGCTCACTGTGTGAGGAGCAGAGAAGACACTGCTGTGGCTTCAGCTTTTGTTAAAAGAAGGAGCTTTATTGCTGACAAAGAGCCATGGTCTATTGGGCCTGCCCCGCACTGGCTAGTAGGAAAGGCTTTTAAGACATTGTGAAAGGGGAAATAGAAGGCTGACTTGTACCTAGGAATCCTGTATTCCAGACCTCATGGAAGGTGTGGATATTTGGAATTGGGAATTCCTGGTGTCTCCACTATTTTGGCCTGTGTTGTAACTGGTAATTGTGGGCCTGTCTTCAAAGTCAGGCCTGCAAGGGCCCATTCTCTTTTCTTAGGTTATGCTCTTGGGGGCTGTTGGTCCTAGCAGGCCCTCAAGGTCATTTTAGGTCAGGTTCCAGGTTTTGCACTTGACAGCTGAGAAACAACCTGGGCAGCATTAGGAACAAAATTACTGTCTGTAGCCTGATAGGGCACAACATCTCTGAAACACTGCTGAAATTAAAAGAAAAACAAACAGTAAAATTGAAATTGTTAGAAGAAAACCAAACAGCAAAATTAAAAGCAACCAGGCTCATCGGCCCACCATGATTGTAAAGTAGATACTCTCTTGCTGCGTTTTAGATTAGGTACACCTACAATGTAGGCCTTTGGGAGGAAATCAAGTATGAAATTCTAAAAAATCTGACTCTGTGTTTTGGGGTAAAGTCAGGACATGAACATATTCATGAAGCACAGTTGGGTAATAGAGTGCTTGAGAAGCTCAGGAGTATGGAGCAATTTTTGGTAGAACAACAGCAAAGCAATAATGGGTACAAAGCATTTTTCAAGTTTTAAAATGCTTTACACAAAAACACACATGATCATTGAAAATTGCTTATAAATAAAAACCTTTATTTAGCCTTATTTTTGAAGATGTACTCTATTGTGGGGTGTTACTCTCAAATTAACACCCCTGATGTTATTTTTTCCATGAAAAATTTCTGTGAAAGTACTGTATAAGAATACCTCATTTATTGGGATATAGTTCTGTATAAATCACTCTCTTGGGCAATTTTGAGATGTTTTCTTTAAGAACAAGCACAACTTACTGTGGAAATCTACTTCAAAACTTTGTATTTTTAAGAAATGAAAAGACATAATCACACCTGAATTTCTGAGTCATCCTGATCACTTTTCCACATACACTGATGTTTACATAAGTCTAACCATGCGTCTTTGTGTAGTTATGGGTCAGTGAAAATCAAGTTAACACCTAGTTATATAAAATAATAGTTTCAATGTTGGTAGAATAATATTTCCTGTTTCATATACATTTATCCTTTAGTTAGCTGATCCATGAAAAATTTATTTTTGGATGGGCAAATTTATGGCGTGATAATTTAGAAAATTAAAGCTTATTCATTGTAGCTGGCAGAATTGTAAAGATGCCCTACCCTGCCCCAGCCACAATATTACTTTTCCTGGTGACTCAGTCGAATGCCTACTACTACAAAAGGTTATTAATGTAGTGAAATTCTTAAGTCATTCGCACCTTAAAGTGCAGAGATCAGCCTCCTACACCTGACTGGGTCAGGAGAGCACTGAGCATAAAGTTTTCTCCTGGCAGGAGGGGAGAAAGTCAAACGCTCAAAGCATGAGGACAATTTAGTGTGTTCTCACTTGTTTTGAAGCGGAGGTCAGTAGGTGACAAAAACATGCCTTTGTGGCTAAGGATATCTCTGTTTGATGACCGGCCAGAAAATGGGGTCCTGGATTGTGCAGTCACAAGAAACAGGATGGAGACTGGCCAACAACTTCAAAGAGTTTTTCACCAGGTACTGTCAAGAGCCTCTGGCACCTTCATTTGGCCCTTGCGGCCCCAGACAGAAAGCCCTGCTGAGCCCTGCTGATTCTAACCTGTAGGGCTGTGAGCTGATAAACGAATGATTTGTTAGGCTGTTGAGTCTGTGGTAGTGTTTGTAGGCAACAATAAAGAATGAAATAACTGTAAGAGATGTCACACATCCAATGATACACAGTGTCTAATCCTCTCGTGAGTTTACCCTCTTGGCAAAGGAGGAAGTGTTCTGTCTAATTTAACAGGAAAGCAGGACGAAGGACCTGCACAGGGGCTTGGGCTTTGGCCAGACCACCTTTAGATTTCCTGATCTTTACATGAGAACCTCTTCCACTTGGACTTTGCACTCCGCACTGTGCACTCAGGATGCCACCTTGTTTTCCACTGCTTTCTGCTTCAGTGCGTTGTTTCCTACATGTGATGTTGTCCAGGGCAGATGCCAACCCTTACTTCCCAGTGCACATTCATTAAAATTAATTCTTTTTTTGTGTAAAACTTGAATGTTATGCCTACTTCAAAGCTGCTGCCTTCACCCAACACAGGCTGACCTTCCCTGAGCTGAGCAGAGAGGAGGACAGGACGACCTGCTCAGCCCTCTTTCTCTCCATCCTCTTCCTGGCCTTGGACCCTTCAGTGCTGGGGACAGATTGAAAACATGTGACAAAAAAAGGAAGCCCTTGCCTGACTGTTGTGGTTCCTTTTGTATCAGTTTTTGTTGATTTCCTAGCTAATAACAACTTCCCATCAGTACCCTGCAGGGCTGGAAGTCCAGAAAGGAGAGTGGTGAGAAGAGATTTTTAAAGCACTCTGTCCCATCCTCCCACTGCAGAATTCTCCTGTGAAGCCTTGTGGACCTCTCCTTCTTCCGGCCAGGACTTCTTCCCCTGCACTTTTAGCACCAGTGCTTCTCTGGGATGTCGTCTCTTAAGGCTTTTCCAGATGTGTGTTCCTGCAGCACCTACAGGAAACTCACATATTTTTGCAATATTGCCATGAGACTGAAGATAGGTAGCTATGATTTCTGCCCTGTTTGCCCCTGCTCTTTCTCTCCGATTCTCTTCTCGCTGCTGAGCTGGGCACAGGAGACAGCTGGCAGGTCTGCTGCTTTCCATGCTGCCCCTTAAGGCTGGGCCTGGCTGGCTACAACTTCCCGTAATCACCATGCCTGGGCGTCCTCTGCATTCTCACTCCTTTGCCCTTCAATATCACCACTGCATTTGCCCAGCCTGGGGTAGGGACACGCTCAGGAATCCTTCCCCTCTCCCCTAGTCTCTTCACACACACTGAGGAAGGCGACTGAGGACAGTAGGAAGAAGCCCACCACCTCTTGGCAAGGCACCTGGTGCCAGTTATGGGCTGCTTCCCTTAAAATGCAGAGTATACAGCGCTACTTCCATCCAGTTGAGGTGCCCAACCCTCAAGTGCTGGATGAAAGAGAAAGTTCCACTCGTGATTCATTACATTATCCTAAAATATTACCTACTGAAGAAGACAAGGGGAGAAGTGACTTACCAAAATGTCACCTCGGAATCTGGAATTAAATAGTTAACTTCATTTATAATTCTTGGTTTTTATCCTAATTAATAAGATAGCATCTTAGAAGAATTAATACATGTATAGAATATTGTATTTCATTTCATTCTGTTTCATTTATCATCTGTGATTTATATATTATCTGAGATCTTTGGAAATTCATTGCTATGCAAGTATTTGAATAAACAATAAGATTTTGGGATCAGAGTATAGCAGCCTTAACATGATAAAGAGCTGATTGTGTTAGTGTAAGTTATTCCAGCTTATTGAAAAATCATGACTTGATAATATCATTAGGTATTCTCATGTTTTGGGGGAAAATAAATGAAGCGATTCTTCTGTAGAGCAATAATTCCCAAACATGAACAAGTACGGACACAGTTACCCTTAGGTATTTGTCAGGTCCCTATTCAAACTTGACAAGTTTCGAGGGTGTTGGCCAAGGTGTGTGAACAGGAACAAGTTTGTGGATGTTATAAGGAATCTCTAGGTTGATCGTGAAACATGAAACTGAACAGAAAATAAGGAGCCAGAGCCGACAGGAAGTGTCACACAGGCTGAAATTAGGCTCCAAGCCCAGGGATGTCAGAGGGGAAAGGGAAAGGTCAAGAGTGCTGACAGAATCTGAGATGCCCTGAAGGAAAGAATCATAGTCCAAGATGGCGTATAAATCACAGCCGCTTCCTGGCAGGGAGGCCGCGTGCGGTGGAAGTGGAGGGGAGGTACACCGTTATTATTTCTCATTTATCGAATGCTATGCTGCCATCAGACTCTGGATTATATTGAGCAGGACGGATAAAACACCGGTGCAATCCAGTGTGCTAACAGATGGAGTAACACAGACCGGGCGCAGGGAATGGGACAAAATGAAATGAAAAAACAGTAAGTAAGTTGATATTTTTTCCTCCAATTTTTAGGGTGTGTTTTTCATAAACTAAATCTCTAAGCATTGACTTCCTACTGTGTGTCCAACACTGCACTAGGCATGGTGGAAACGTATAACATGCCTTAGCTTGCACACTACTTAAAAAAGAAAAGTGATATGATTAGCAATTATTAAACACTGTAGGGTGATAGCAGCATACATCTATTGCTCTGTTATTGATTAGACTCACTTTCTTGGGACAGCAGGATTTACTTCTGTTGTGGAAGTTTCCCCTGGCCCTCCTCCAACCGTGGGTTCCATCTTACCTACACTGTCTTGCTTGAAGCTCATGGCTGACTACTAGGGACCCTCACAAGATTTTTCTCACTGAAACCAAGGAAAGGGTTAGTCCTCTCCAGGGAGCAAAACTGGGATTGTAAAATTAAACCTTCCCTAAGGTGTTATGGTCCTGGCGGTAGAGTGAAGAATTTAAAATAAGTACAAATTGAAAAGGAATAACAGGAAAAGAAGTCAGCGGTGGAAGGCGAGCTCAAAGCACAAACAAGGTGGGAAGCACGGGAACCACTTAGGGCCCTACTTTAGGTTCCCTCCCTATCCTCACCAAGCAGGGCACATGGTCAGGCACGTGAAAGGTTCAGACCAGAGATTCAATCTTTAAACTGCACATCAAAAGGAAATGATAAAAGAAATGTGTGGGTATTTTGGAGGCTATTGAAACCTTACTTAACAGAAGTTAGGCTACTATTTCCTTAGATTTTGGCTGTTAGCTTTTGAAGTTCAGAATATTTAGAATGTTCTTCCTTTCTAGATTTCTACCTCTCAGTTTTAACCTTATTTCTGAAATCAGCAATTGTGGTTTTCTATAAAATACACTGTTCAAGATCAGAAAATAACATTTTAAGTAGACTGCTCTTTGAAATATCCCCTAGTCCTGGGCATTACCAGTTAACACTTTATTTCAATAAGAACAGACATCAGCCTATTGCCTTGCCAAGCTTAAGTTTTACCACACGCAAAAGAAGTTGACAGGAGAATGCCACTTTGCTTGGAAATTCTAGTGAAAATTTTTTTTACAAAACAAAGAAGAGACAGCAAGAGTTTTGCATTGTTTATAAAATATTCTTCACTGTGTGTTTATCAGTAAAATGATAGAAAACAGTGACAGTTTTAAAATGTCACTAGGGAGCCATTTTGATGAGAATACTGAAATTAATTTTATATTAATAAATCCTTGTGCCTTTATTCAATCCTTGGTGAGCGTTGTGCTACTGCTTAGCAGACACCAAAGCTAGGAGAAAAATGCTTTCATGTGGAACTGGGGCTCACGGTTTGACAATTGGTGGCGAGCCAACTTCTTGGTGAAAAAGCCAGATAGTAAATATCTGCTGATCATCATTTGGTCCCTGTCACAGTGTCGCAGGTACCAGGCTGGGCCATCGTAAAGAATGAGCAGCGTGGCCCAGTGTGTAAGCAAAGGTGCACTGCTGCGCCCCCACGAGATGGCACTTGCAGAAGCAGGAGGACTTGGCTTGACCTACCGGGTCTGATGCCCCATGGCCTTTATAATTCGACATCTCCCTGTTCCTTTCAGTTGGTGATGAGTAGCAAAACCACAGGCTACCAAAGGGAGGCATCGGGGAAGGACTGCACCGCAGGGAGCTGCATAACTGTGTGGGTGCCCTGAACCCTACAGGAGACCAGGGTGACTCTTCCGACAGCACTCAGCTATATGGAGGTGCCCACGCTGAGTGGAGATGCACCCGCTCTGTGCCAATCCAAAATTCACCTGACATGGGAGGCCAGCCCTGAGAACCTCGGATGGGAGGCAGTGGCCACACCCACCTCCCCTCTTCTCTCTTTCCACGCGATTTCCTATCTCCCACTGTAGGCTATTCTCTGCAGGCAGTGCGACCACAAAGTCAGCCTTAACACCTCTAAATTTTTATATCTGATGTTTAGACCTTCTACCAATTTGATTATGAAATATATGGGTTTAAATCATAGTTGGTAGCTTGTATTTTGTGTGAAAGTAGAATGAATTCAAATATAAGCAGGAAATAAGGAAATGATGTAAACAAAGCCCTTTTAAAAATGCTAGGTAAAATTATACTTTTAGGACCTTGAAAACAATTCTCCTTTAAGTGACAATTTATTGGAACCTCTTCATTCAGTTGAGGGAGTAACTGAGGTTACAAAGAAAAGAAGATGGGTACATAAGTTTAAATATTGTGTGGTTTCTCTTATACGGAAAACCCAGAGTATAAATAAGTTAAGGAGCAAATTACAAGACACATAATAGGAACAGAGAATAGATCCTTTGCAGATGGGAATAGGCCCAAGAGATGGCAGGAAGGAAGAGGAAGGAGACATAAAATGAATTAAGGTGTGTTATGTGCTCAGACCAACTCCCCACAATGAATGTAATTATTATATACTGCAAACATGAGCTAATAAAGAGGGAAAAAATGGATAAAAACAGCTTCATAATTTTAAAAATGCTGGTGCTGGGGATTTAGCTCAGCAGCACAGTACCTGCCTGGCAAGAGCAACATCGTGAGTTTGATTCCCAGTACCGGAAGAAAAAAACAAAAAACAACAACAAAAAAATTTTTAAAATGTTAAATAAAGTGACTAATACTTCTTAACATAGTTAGTTGGACAGTGTTCATTTATTCTCTTAATAGAAGTACAGGCATTTCACTGAAAAATATTCATTACACATTTAAACATGAAGGCTACTATAGTAAGAATTACCTCCAAAACGCCAAATTGAGGGATACCTTTTTCAAAATATGTGCTAAAAATAAGAAACATGATAAGTACATGAATTCCCTGAACCATAATTAACAATAATCCTCAGGAACTATGAAATAGTATCACAAATATAGGAAGTACACATCTGGGTGGTTTATAAGTTACAAGAGTGAGTGTTAAAATTTGAGTCAGGAAAGCCAGAGAAGCAAACGTGACAGCCACCGTAACAGCGGCAAAAGGCAAGACTGGAAGGACCAAGGCATCACCTTGGACACCAGCTCAGAGCAGGGACAGAACTCCCCATAGTAGCCTGAAAAGACATCAGAGTGCATGGAGATGGGGCGCGGGCTTGTCCTCTCATGCCCTTCCGTGCTGCTGTGCTCACCAGCCTTGGGTACATACTCTTGCTGATTGGCACCTTGTCCTTTTTTTTTCTTTTACATATAGAGAATCGAACTCACAACCTTGCACCTGCCAGGCAGGTGTTGTGCCATTGAGTTTTATCTCCGGCGGCACCTTGTTCTATACATGTTTACTCAGCTCCTCCTCGCTGTGCTTGTTAGTAGTTCTTTCCACAATTCTGGTTGTCAGCTGAATTATACCAGGACTGAATCAAATTTCCCCATAAAATCAACATGGAATGTAACCACTGACTGACTCATTTCTCATCCAATTTGTTTTCCAACTAAAATTGTGGAAAGAATTAACTTCATGAACCAAGGTAAAACTTATTATCTGATTCTTTTTAATCCTGATGTCTTTGCATTGGTGTCTGAGCATTTCAGGAAAGGGCCACTTCTTCTGCCCTCTGCAGATGACCCATCTGGTAGATATTGCCAAGTCTATGCTTGCCTTCTCATATGGACAAAAGTTGAGCACCAACTTTATGTGGAGTTGCTACTTGGCTGATGAGGGTGGACAGAGCCGGAAGTTCCTTTCAGAGTTTTGTGCATCTTTCCTTGCCTTGCAGTCAGGCCAGGCCAAGGGGGGCAGGAAGTTTGGCTGAGGAAGCATGGGTGCCCCGTGGCCTGAGCTTCCTGCACACGGGGGCTGTTTCCTGGTCTCTCTAGGGTGACACCCCCGTGGCCAGGATCTGAGTGTTGGTTGCTGTGAACCCCATTGCTCTTCTCTATTTCTAACTGGCCACAGGCTACCCCCCAATACTCCCGTGTTTCCTGCAGCTTGGGACCGGACTGGCCTCCTTGGAAAGCTTCCTGCCTACTGTGGACCCTGAAAGTGTGCGGGCAATTCTGTTCTCCCTTTGGACAGTTCTAAAACCCCCCTCGGGAGGTGTTAGGCTGTCTTGGGGAGGAATGATGGCATCAAAGTCATATACTCCCTATTGTTCCTGTATATGGCTTTTCTCCATTTTGTGTCCCATGATAGTATATTTCTGAGATATTTATCAGTATGTTCTGATCTATAGGAGCTGCCGGCCAGCCTTCTGTGGAGAGCACTGTTGCCACTCTTGCTGACATTAGTCTTAACACAAGGTCATATTCTTTTCTTTTCACATAAAAATCGTGTCTGTGTTTTGTATCTATCATGCCATCTTATTTTTCAGTGGGTCCCAAATCTACCTCATAGAATTCCTCATTGCAATGGCATCTCTATTCATGTACACTCATTCTAAAATCTACACTCATTCTTTTGAATTTTTAACCTGATCTTCATTTAAAATAGACTATTTTCAGGGTATGAACTCAAAATTGTGCCCTCTTATCATAATGTATATAGTCTTTTTTTCCAGTTGGACTAATTTCCCTAGGCATAGCTGACTCAGTGTCATTTATCTCAACAAGCCTTACCCAGAAAGAGATCCCATTTCTCTTGCTCTCCCCTGCTTTGCTAGGTCTTCAGTATTCATCATTGGTTTGTCTGTTTCTTTCCCAATAGCTGTGAACACAGGTGGACAAGTTTCTAGAACACTTCAGACTGAGTCTAATACAACACTGACTGTTCAGTCTCTGACTCTAAACCTATCAGATATTCTTCATACTGTGGACATATAGAGATGGTACGTAAAATCTATAGAGAAAATTTTAAAACATGGCTGATACAGGAAAAAAAGAGATTCTCATGATGAAAATTAAAATTCAGAAGTATGCAAATTTGCTGTAGATACAGACCCCTAAGATTTTTAACTTATAGAACTGAAGGTTCAATTAATGTCCAACAGGGTGGAAATCTGCACATGGCTTCCAGGTTTGAAGGACTGCGAGTCTGTGAAGATGAGTTTAAACAATTGCTTCCGTAAGCTTGAAGTGATATACGAGAAGAATTGAAGCTGCCATTCCTGGCTGTGTAAACAGAGGAGCAGAGCGATGGAGGCAGGGAAAACAGGCTCCAGAGAGGAAGGTGAACCTGTGCTGCATGCAGGCAGTGCCTCTGCACATGAGCGCTTCTGTTCTCGACCAGTTATCCGGCTGCAAACTGAACTGTTTGGCAAAATTTTGCTTCCATTCGCAAATTCCAAGTCAGGTGCCAAACTGCAACCATCTCCCCAAAAATCGTGGAATAAATTAAGTTGATGAACCAATCCACTGTATCCCATCTCAAGGAAACCTGTCAGACTTACAGCCTATAGAACTTAAAAACAATAAATTTTGGTACTTTAACATGCTAAAGTTTTGGTGATTTTCTGAAAATAGCAGCAATAACAAACTAGTACAATGGTATACTAGAAATTAGATACAGGTCACAAAGAGAATTCATGGATTAGAAAATAAATTTGAGGCACACATTCTGAGAAAAATATAAAAAGCAATCTAGATATTGGCACATTGTGGTAAACAGAAGAATATCAAAGACTGGACAATGGTGTACTTGTAAATAGTTGCTCAATTTTTCACTAAAGTGGAGACACAAAAATAAACACGTTGAGTGAACAGTACAACACAGCATGGGTTGTCAGAAGAAATAACTAAAAGAAATCAGTAAATATGTGCATAACTTTTAAAAATGTGAACAATAAACAATTAAAACAACTGGAAACTGCAGTGCAATTAGTGCCCTTAAATCCCTTTCATATTTAAGTAGCTGGAAATATTTAATTAAAACTTTATATATCTTTTTGTAAAGAATCAGTTCAAAGGGTTTGAGAAACAGGATGTATGTGTGTGTGAGAGAGAGACAGAGAGAGACAGAGAGAGAGAAACAGAGAGAAACAGAGAGAGAGAAACAGAGACAGAGAGAATGTGTGTATATAAATAATGTTGCATATAGTGACACAGGTTCAACATATATTGTTTCTGTAAAACAGGATACCCATTTTTAAATTGTTGAGCTCTATTCCGAAGGGCAGGTCTTTGGCCAAGGATGGTGTCATATGGATTTTCAATATTTCAATATTTTAATATTGCTCTTTTGGTAGACTGAAGGACTTAAATAAAGGGACTGGAAATAGTAATGTAAAACATGCTAATCCAATAATAATAATTCCAGATAAACATAATTTCTTTACAGTGAATAATGAAAATGTTCATGATTTATAACAAAACACCCAATTCTGTAAGAAGATCAGAAAAAAAAAAAAAACTTCTGATTCCTTCTTACACAAAGTAAACACTACATAAGTTGAAATGAAACATTTGAAGCTGAAAAATGTTAGGAAAATTGAAGTGGAATATTTTCTGCTTCATCTATGTCAAAAACATCTCATCTAAAAGTATCGGTAATTATATAGAACATCCTACCAATGCAGTCAGAGAAATTTAGGTCCTCTAGGGTCAGTCAGGCACCACCACTTGCGCAGTAATCACGTACTTGTGATTTGCCACCTATTTTTCACATTGTAAATAACATTTTTGCTAGAATTTTCTGTCTTTCTTTCAGTAGCCCACACCCGTCTCCACAGTGTTCCTCATGGCTGACTTTCCCCTGTAATATGCAGAGTAAAAAATGCTGTGTCATGCTTTTACCTATTCCACTTCTAAATCCCATCAGCTTTTACGTTCTTTGCCTTTTTGTCTCTGTATCGAGAAGACTTTCTGTTTCAGCTCAGGTCATCTGAACGATTTCTTTTTTAATTCAGGTCTGCACTATTTCTACTGCCGCTACAATTTCCTTTTGTATGTGTTCCTCTTGTATCTTTAATGTCCATATTGTCTCGCAATTTAAGAAAGTATTCTTTTTTAAGAAAAGATTCTGAGATAGTTTTATAATTATAAAAAAAAAGAGTGTCAGAAGGAAACGAGGAAGGAAAGGAGTCTGAGAGGATAGGAGAGGAAGGAAGGAAGGAAGGAAGAGAAGGAGGGAGGGAGGAATGAAAAAAGGGCCTGGATTCTTAGGGGAAGCATTCCAGGACCGGCTGTGCCAAGAAAGGAAAGATAAACTACACCCTAAGGATAAACTAGACTCAGAACTGGCAAGACAGTTCTCCCAATGTATTTTATCAGTAATAGCAGTTACAGCCCAGCACAGACCCAAGGAAGTTGAGAAATAAACTTATGCAATGGTTGACATGGGTGGATATAATTTGTGTCCCACCAGCACCAGACTCCTACAACTATGGTCCAGTCCTCACCATCTACAAATGAGTGACTAATCTTTCAAAGACCAGAGTGGTTCTCCCAGTAAGATGTCTCTCCTACAGTAGACAGTTAGGAAAAGATCACTTCTAAAACATTGACAAGAAGTCTCTTCCCTACAGTAATTTATTTAAGTGTTATGGGGTAGCAAAAATGCCTGAACATAGTAAACTCTATAGCATGATTAAATAATTCAATCTCTTTCTCAATAATCTTGTTTTCCTATCTCTGTGGAATTCCAACAAAATCTTTCTCTGTTATTGATTCTGTAAATATTTCTTAATTGGATTACTGAATCAAACACTGATTTTCTTTGGGCATTTCTCATTCCCATGGGCAATAATACGTGAGCAGTAGAGATACTACACTTGAAAAGAGTGCATATTTTAAAAATTATCAAGATAATTTATAAGATGGGTAATTTCAGAAATGAGAAAAATTGGTAGAAAGGATTTAAGGCTAGTGTTACTTGATAATCTCATGGTCAAGTGGCATTTGAGGTTATCCGGAAAAGGAATTACTTGATCAACACAGAGGTAAGGGAAACACTTGATTCTAGTTCTTTTCATAAATGCTGCACTACAAACTTCACAATAATCACTTTTGAAAGGTAAGGATAGTGGCAGTAAAAGTGAAAGGCAGTAAGTTCTTTTTAGTAGTTAGCTTTATTTCCTGTGACTTCACTTTGATTCAGGTATAAAAATCAGTATAAGGTTGACTCTCAATTTCATAGCAAATAAAGTTATGTTTCATACACTTCAGTCACTAGTAGATTAGTTTAGAAATTTGTTTTCTTGGCAACATTTGTGGTATATAGGAGTACTTCCAGTTACTTGGTACTTTTTCCTGGGGATGACATAAAACAAAACCATCCTGTAGAGAAGAAGAAGTTTTTCTTTACTCTCAATACAATTTTTCATGGTATCTTCTAGTAAAATGAATTATTTTGAGTTTTCCAGAGTCCAAATAATAATACACTGATAAAGCCACTGTATTTTTATTAACATTTTGTTGTCAAAGTAGCAAATAATAAGGTTTATCCAGGAGATTTTCCAGGGGTGCACAAAAGTATCTTTTCATAGACATGTGTTCCTCAGCCAGTAAGAGGCTTCCAGCATACATAAAAGTTAATTAAGCCAAGGCATTCTCTTTCAGAACAATTGAAATGAAGGGCTCCCATTAAATAGTCAGATAATTAGCATAATTTAAATGCTTGTTTATTTATTTATTTATTCTCGTGTCTTTCTGTTGACATTATCCAGGTATTAAATATTGTGGAACATAAGGCAATGCACAAAAGCATTGCATTAACCTTTGTGGAATAGTTTAGAGCAAAACATCGTGCATTCAATACGTTGTATTTTTACTTCCTGAGAATTATGAGACCTTTCTCACAAGAAACTTACTCTTTTGGCCAATTATTTAGCAAGCATGTGTGTATCAACCATGTAGTAATGAGCTGGGAAAATCTACACAAATGTACTTGAAAACGTTCTTATAATTGCTTTCCTTGGTCGTATGGGAAATGTATGGGGAGGGGTAATGATCAGTGTTGCTTTGGTACATATTGATTTATTGGTGCATTCTTTAACTTGCTGAAATCAAATGCTACTTTTATAGCTGGAAAGACTTCGTACTATACAACAACGATAGTCTTGATAAAGTCATTAAAAACATGAGACTGTGACCCCATCTCTGTTTCCATGGGGTAGAAGTGAGAGACTCAGGTATATTCAGTAAAGAATTAATGTTTTCCGGATTTGGGCAGCAAGGCAGTGGTCACGGCTTTCTAACCACCTGCAGTGTGCGTGAGCTCTAGTAACACAGGCGGAAGAGGACGTTAGAATGGTAGGTGGAAGGAGGGCGAACATCGTGCTCCGTGGTACAGAACCATTAGGATCCCGAGTTGATCATGTGACAGAATTCATTTTTGCAACATGTGAGAGGACAACAAGAAAGTCAGCAACTCAGTGTGCTGACATAGCAGCAAAACATGATCTTAATTAGTTCGCACAGAGGACACATTGAGGAAAAAGTGACATTTCGTTGAGGAATATACTATTAAACACAACCCTCCTTGACCTGCCATTTATCAAGGTGTGAGCTGAAAGCTGTCTGACTGTGTAGAGCTGCACGAACTGTCCTTTAACCCAGGGGCATATGGCTCATTTGCACGAACATTTATTTGGGGACTTCCTCAGTTCCTTGACATTAGAGCACGAAGTGTCTGCGTATTATCATCTTGGAGGAGAAAATACTGATCCCGAATGAAATTAAAGGTGCATCACACAGCTTGAAGAAAAAGTAGGCAGCAATAAGAAAGAAAGGTAGATACTAATAACCTGGTAATGAAAACCGTTGGTTTGTGTTTTCAGCTACCACTTTAGCAAAAATGATTCGTCTTTCCTGTAGCATCTCCTATTTAAAAACCAGCAGTAATCACACATTATTACTCTGAATTTGTATAAAGGTTGTCTTCCAATTTATTTGGAGCTTCTGTTTTCAACTGACCTTGAGAGATTTGCCCCTTAGAGAAACCTTGGATATCACCTTTGTTCCTTGTCTCTACCTCATTGTTCGTATCAAGCCCAGCAGAAAAAAAAATACCCTCCATAAAATCCCCCTGTTTCTACACATCCGCCGTTCCTATACAGCCCCTGTTCCTCCTGTCCACGGCTCTGGCTTCCTTGAAGTGTGTGTGTGTGTGTATGCATGCACGCAGGTGCACTTTAAGGCCCTCGGCATAGTCTAAACAACGCTTCTTTAGCTGAGCTCCTATCTCCTTGGAATCTTCTCCCATGTGGATCAGCGTGTAGATTTTTTTCAGGTTGCACATGATTAACATACCTTTGCTTAGGAGTATTAATGGCTCCCCCTTTTTGAGAGCTTGATCTTGCAGTACAGACTTTTTAAAGGTGGCATTTCCAGTTCATATTTCTTACGACTTCTGTATGACACACTATAACAAACTCAGCGTCCTAAAGCTAGCACCCAGGTTGGCTGTATGTGGACTGTCTCATGGTTGAGACTGCTTTCTCTGCTCAGGGAAATCACAGGCTGGCAGCAGGTGTAGCTAAAGCAAAGCTATCACTTGGAGACTCCAGGAGGAAAATCCAGCCTCCAGTGCCTTTTGATATTTTTTGAGGGGGGAGTCATTCCTTTGTGGTTGTTGGACTGAGAACCCTGTCCCCGTACTGTCAGCTTCCGGGAGCTGCACAATTTGCTTGACACAGGAGATGCCCACAGCATGTCACATCGCTTCAGACTCTCTGGCACCCTCCCACCTGGCATCTACATTTAAATTTAAGGCGATGAAGAGCTTCATTCCCATCTACCTGGAAAATCTCCCCATTTAAAGTTCAACTGATTGGGGCCTTTCTTACCTCTATTAAACCCCTTCACAGTGGTACTTGGAAGAGTGGTTCATTGAATAGCAGGGAGGTACACAGGTATCAGAGGTCTGGAACCTTGGAAGGCTTTTGGAATTTTGCCTATCACAGAATCCTTTCATAATCTGGCCCCAAATATGACTCTTGAAAACGTACTGTCTGCTACACCCCTAAGTGAGTATGCTTCCTGGACCTACAGCATTGGATAACCTTGGAACTTATTGTAAATGCAATTCTCAAGTCCCCTGCAGACTTTCAAGATGGGAAACTATGGGGTAAGGGTCACAAACTGGTATTTGGACACACTGTATATTTCAGGTGATTTTGACATATCTCACCTTCAGTGTTATTTCCCTGGGCACCACGTCTCAGCTAACACATATTAAAAGCCTCTGTAGATTAACTAAACAGATTCCTGTTCCTCAGTGCCAGCCCCTGACTTGGTAAGACTGGGTGGGCCCTGCAAATGTAGGTTTCCCTTGGGAAAGGGAAGTGGGTTCTGCTGTTTTTACAGCACCCTTTGGGGAGAACCATATTCAGAGAGAATTCCTCTTAGAAGAACTAGCAAGCGCCCCCAGGTTTCTGAGACTTCAAAGGTGCCACCTTCTCTGTCTGAGGTTGCCCTTTCACACCAGGATAACGCATGAGATTCTCATGGCCTCTTACCTCTGTTCCTAAACCCATTTCTCTTCAAGGCTTTGCCAGGAAAGTGTATAAATTTGTCTCTTACCCTCAAGATTATGTACACGGAGCAGTGGCAATACTCTTGGTCTTACTGGTTAAATATAATCTCTTTTGTACAAAACTCACATAGTTTCTACCCTTGTGGTACAAGCTCAAAAATACTTGGCCCTCAAAATATTTATTGAAAGAAATGTTTGTTGAATTAATATATGCGTGTCAGATAGGCAAAAAGAAACCAATTGTATGCATTCGGAAAACACATTTTCTTGCATATTGTTTATATTGTCATCATGCTTGAAACATTAAATGTATGATAATACACGTGCTTTCTATGGCTTCATTAATAATAACTGCAGCCAAATTTGTGGATTGCTGACTGCCTGACTGGTTAGATAACCTAAAAATTGCCATTAGTGATCACACGGCGTATAATAACAAGGGCTGGAAATTTTACTGCAATTCTATTAAAATAGTAGAGGCAAACATTTGAAGAACTAAAGAAGAGGCAAGATTATGTTAAGCAACAACTTCTCAAGAATTATTACAAGTCAATTTGCAGAACAAACTACTGGGAAACTCTTGAATATTTTCTCTGCCTCTAATTCCTACAAAATAAACTTACACCTGAGTTGAAAGTGGATAGAGCCTGTAGTTCACACTGATGCAACTCAGCTCCATTCATGACTTGATTGAAAATGTCTTGCCATTTTCCAAGTGGTAACACCATCATGATCTTACAGGTTCACTAGGTGCAATGCCATTGTTGTTATGAAATCAAGCATTAGCTCAGGCACAGGTTGTTGGTCTTACCATATTGCAAGGCTGAAGCGGAATGACCAAGGAGAATGCCATACTTCTTAGCCTTATATTTTTATGACAACCTGTGTTTACGATGGAATTATGATGCATACTTTGTAGTCACTTATCTGACATTTCTAAGCCTTTTCAAAGGGATCAAATATATCTGGTGAAATTGTTAATGGAAGAATATAGGACAGAGTAGGAATTGCTGATGATATATACATGTTATTTAATTCACTGACTTATCATCAGACAAGTGTTTGAATAATTACTTTCTTCTGGGTACTAGATATGAAAGGATGCTGAATTTCCAGTATTTGGGAGGTCTTACTCCATGTAAAATTAATCTGCTCCTCAGTCTTATCTGTGTAACAAGTGATGGTTGAAATTACTGACTCACCATAGCAGGCGTTTGTCATTTTGTGTAAGTCTCACAATCAACTGGTTGTGTGCACTAGCTCTCCAGTCCTTTCCCGTCTTTCTGAGGTGGGCTGCATGTCCCATGGCTAATCCAAGGGCCACTGCGTGAGACAGTACTCTTCACTCATGACTGGGAAGGGAAGAACTGGGGCCATAATCCAGCTAACCGGTCTATTCCACTCGCAGATGAGCAGTGGGGAGGGGATCTGCGAGGTTCTCCCTGCTCAGCCACGCAGATGAACAAGGGCAGGGAGGTGAGATTGAGCCCCTTAAGCTTAAGCGCTTGTTCTTGCTCACTGCGTTGGGAGAGCAGAGAGGGGCGTAGGAAGGGCAGCAGATGGAGGCGGCCCAGAGAGTTACTCTAAGAAGAGCTGAGAAGTATATTTTCAACCCATCACTGGCAAGGCGGAATGCCTGGGATGTGTGAAGGTTTTCTAGGGGTGCATCTGGAAGCCTGAAGACATTTTCAGGGACATTTATTCACTCTGATAAGAGATAATGAGCTCATGAATGGAGCCTGTGGCTGCGAGGAATGCAGTGAGAACATGGGAGAGACGATAGGCACTCAGGGACCTTACTCTAAATTCAAAATCTCCACAGAGTCCTGATGAAGGTCACTAAACGGAGCGCGAATGAGGTGCAAACACGCCGAGGCTGTACTGCTCCCGAACGTACATCGGAGGGGGAAGAACGTTGGTGGGGCAGCTTTCTGTACCAACCATATCACTAGCGCTTGTGAACTCGGTGCTCACCACCTGCCCTGGAAACAGATGCCGGATACTACTTCTTCTGAGAACCTCACAGTCTCCAGGTCACCTGGACTTGGCTTCCTGCCTTGTTACCCTCCCCACCGAGAGTTCTCTGTTAACATGCTTTTCAAAGACAAACCAACCGATCCAGACCCCACTCCACGACCCCTGCTCCATGCAGCACCATGCACTCTGCATCACTGTCCGCTGTGCCCGGGACCCAATATTAGACAGCAGAGGTCCCTATACCCCTGGGTCTTCCGAAACAAATGAGTCGAACCAACCAATCAGAACTCTGCTTCCTCTGCCTCATTTGTCCCTTCAGGTGGAAGCTACATAGAAGCTCCTGCCCTCCCTATATCCCTCCTGCCCTGCCCCAGGATAGAGCTGCTCTGTCATTACACCTCCCTCTGGCTGGGAACTGTAGGTAATAATCTCACTTTCCTGTAGATTTTTCTCTTATTACTTCTTGACCTCACTATTGTATGCCTCAAAATTTCTATTAACAAACATATTTTTAAAAATAAGCAAAGATTTAATGTGTAGGCAAAGATTTCGGGAAAAGAAAACCCTATCTAACAGAAAATAATATGAAGAATCACCAGCTGGGTTCTCATCCTATTGAAAAGCTTTTCCACAGCAAAAGAAATCACCAACAGAGGGCAAAGACAACCCACAGAGTGGAGTAGAAATTACAGCCAGTTGTCTCTCAGAGAAAGAACTAATATCTAGAACACATAAAGAACTAAAAAAGAAATCAGATCCCCTAAATTCAAAGACCCAATTCAAACATGGAAATCTGAAATGAATATATGCTTCTCGGATGAAGAAATACAAATGGCAAATAAATATATGAAAAAATGTTCAGTATGACTGGTCATTTGAGAGATGCAAACTAAAACAACACTGAGATTCCACCTCACTTCTGAAAGAATGGCTGTCATCAAGAAATCAACCAATAACAAGTGCTGGAGAGGCTGTGGGGAAAAAGGAACCCTTCTCCACTGTCAATGGGAGTGTAGACTGGTGCAGCCATTGTGGAAATCTGTGGAGATTATTTAAAAACCTAGGTTTAGAGGTCCCATTTGACCCAGCTATTCCCCTTCTGAGTATCCTGCTGGAAGAATTAAAAACATCATACCACAGTGATAGGTGTACATCAATGTTTATAACAGCACAATTGGTAATAGCTAAATCTTGGAAATAACCCAAATGCCCATCAACTGAGGAATGGATTAAAAATGTGGAGTTTTTTTATACAATGGAGTACTAATCAGCCATACAGAATGATATACTTGAGACATTTCTAGGTAAATGGATGCACCTTGAGACAATACTCTTAAGTGAAATAAATCAGACTCACATGTATAAACATCGCATTGTCCCTCTGGTGCGAGACACTGAAAGAGTAAATAAAGGCCAAAATGTACAATAGATATTGGGAAATGGGAAGAAATTGTCCAGAAGGAATGAGGGGGAGGAATGAGGAGGGGAAATGGAAAGGGAAAATGATTTTAAAAAGATAAAATGCAAACAAAGCTTTATAAATAGGGAGGGGAAGAGAGGTTGAAGGGAGGGGAGGGGATTGGGAGAAAAGGGGAATCAAAATATATCCATGTACAGGTACAAGTTCCCTGTGATGAATAGGATATTTATGCTTATCTAAGTTGTATCAATAAACTTAATTTAAAAGAAATAAGTAAATAAAATATTTTTAATAAAATGTAATTTTAAGCAAGCTTTTTCTTCCAACTCTCACATAAAGTAAGGCAAATGCGCATGTAGTGCAAGACCCAGTGGCCGCAGTGGAGAGGAACATAAGATACTTAATATGTAGAAGACCTTAAAGCACAGAAAAAAACAACAGGGAGAAATGCAACTCTGGCAAGGGGAGTGTTATCTCTTATAAATCAAAAGGTCTTTGAAGCTGGAGCAGACAAGTTTTTTAGATAATTCAGAGGGCATGTGGGATTATTGCCAGCTTAGTGCATCACATGCTTGGCATGGGCCTTGGATCTCTGGGCCCTCAGAGATCTGATCTAGAGCATTGCTGTGTCTGCTCTTGGCCTCAGAGAGTAATTAATTGGTGAATAGGCACTATTTTCTCCAAGACAGAGGTACCATGATAGCACCTGCATGTGGGAAGTCCCTACTGAGCAAGATCACACCTCAGAGTCTACACACCCATTTCAATGCACTTCTGGGTTCTACTGAGTGTTTGTTTTTTTTGTTTTGTTTTGTTGTTTTTTTTTTTTTTTTTT
>NW_004955470.1:8803677-8820730 GCF_000276665.1 Chinchilla lanigera | reverse complement strand
CCAGGAACCGAACTCACGACCTTGCGCTTGCCAGGCAGGCGCTTTTGCCGCTGAGCTAAATCCCCAGCCCCTCTACTGAGTGTTAACAATAGTGTATCAGATGTGAGCACAGATGAATCCAACCGAAGCTGGCACGAGTCCCCCTTGACAGTCTCCTCACTGAGCTGCCTCTCTCCAGCAGAGCTCATTCTGGGGCGTTTCCTTTGATACCAGCTCATGGTCTCCTTGTCTGGCATGTCTGCTGCAAGCTGCCCCGTTTCTGAGAAGTCTTTAAGAGACCTGTACAGGGCCCATTCTTCTGAATAACTTCCCTCTCTTGCTTACTTGGGAATTAATTTCTTCTCTGGACACTATGCAGTTTTGGTGGCACTTGGCTTAAGTTTCCTTTGCTCAATTTAGAAAGAAATCATGGAGAGGTAAAGTGAAGCTCTTTTTAGTGTTCACAGCCCTGAGTTTTAAACTCCAGTAGCTGTCAGCCCTTACTGTCAGCAGCCCTAGAACGCCCTTTGGTGGCAGGAGCCCCCAGCCTGCCAGCCTTTGAGAACTCCTCTGGCAGCTGGAACTGGCAGCTGTCTGCAATTTTCCATTGCTCTTTATTGTCTTCATTGTCAGCAGCCCCAGCTGGTAACACTGGTAAAGGGAGAGGCTCTGAGCACCAACAGCCTTTGCTGTTATAGCTCCTGTGCTAGCTCAGCCTGTTCTGCTTGGCCAGTAACCGGCTGGAGTTTCTTTTACTCAATTCAGAGAGAAATCACAGATAGGTAAAGAATGACTCTTCTTAGGATTAACAAACCTGAGTTTTTAGTGCCAGTAGTGTTCAGCTCTTAACCTTGGCCACTCTTCTGGCATGGGCAGCCAGAGCTAGCACCTGTAGCAGCCTACAAGAACACCTCTGGCAACCAAAGACAACAGCTAGCAGCAACCCGCCAATGGGTGCTGCACCACAGCTGCAAGTGTTTTTTGTTTTGTTTTGTTTTGTTTTTTGGTTTTGGTTTTTTCTCCGGTACTGGGAACTGAACTCATGACCTTGCACTTGCCAGGCAGGCGCTTTTGCCGCAGAGCTAAATCCCCAGCCCCTGCAAGTGTTTTATGTGTCAGCAGCCTCTGGTGTCACCAGTTCTCCCTGCACCACTTGGCATGCTCTAGTAAGGACAGAAATCATAAAAAGGCAAAAACATACCATCTGAAAGAGGCTGTATTAGGTCTTATGCTGTAGTATAAAGGGGAGTAGGGTACTGAATGATGTCCTAAGTCTACCCAGAAGGTTCTTGCATGCGAAAAAATGCAGGTTTATATGTGCAGTCTGTGTTTCTGTTTGTCGTGGGCAGGACCTCCTCAAAGACCTAATATAGGATGGGATAAGGGCAAAGTCATCCAGACAGGCTTCAGGACCAGAGAGATGTGATTTATGGAAGTTCCTCATGTGCATTTTTCTGGGAGGTACTTTCAGATTTCCTGGTGCTTTTGTTCATTTAGTTTTTGTCTTGTGTAACATGTAGAGCCCCGTTCTTCATACCTTGTATCAATCTTCTTATTCTAGATAGAAGGATCCTTATCATATTTGATCCTGATGCTATTATCATTACATTTACATGACTAATTCATTTTTCCCTTTGAGTAAGATTTAGACTTAAATTTTAAAATCTTTATTTAATCGATTTATTGGTGCATGACTTATGCAAAGCTTGAGTTTACAGACTGTATCCATTTAAACGGTGCAAAAATTTTTACCAAAGCTATATACCCATGAAAATACAGCTGGGCTTAGATGCAGAATTTTTCCATCGCTTCTAAAAATTGTCTTTGTCCTTTGAAGTGTGTGACACTGTCCTCCCCAAATCTAGGCTATGGAAACCATTGATTGGATTTTTGTCCCTCTCAATCAATTTTTATCTGACAAAAAATTTATATGAATGAAATTATTCTACATATACTTTTCACTATCTTGCTTCTTTTACTCATGTAATAATTTCAAAATTGATATTTATGGCTGCATTTAAAAGTGTTCCTCTCCTATCTATATCCAAAGATTGTTCTATTTCTATACTCAATTCATTCATGGAATTCACCTGTTCTCCTGATTGTAGATTTTAGATTATTTTCAGTTTTTGTTTATAGCAAATACTACTGCTCTGAATATTTGTATACAATAATTTATATGGTACATATCTATACATCTTTTAGGAAAATTCTTGGAAATAGAATGGATATATTGGACTGAAATTTTCTCAAACATTTCTCCAAATAGTTATGTGTTCCATTGTGTACTGTAATTATTTCTGTTTTTTTATAAGTGTTGTTAGTATCTGAAAACACAGCTGATTTTAAAATATGTATTTTTTATTCTTCACTTTTCCTAAATTTCATTTTTTTCTAGAATTCATATCAAGCTCCCTTTGTACACAATCCTATGTACAAAAATTCTATTTTTTTCTTTTTCATTTGTACAACTTTTTATGGTTGTTTCATGCTTTTTTGTACCAACCAGGTTTTAATAAAATAACAAATTAGCTGGGCATGGTGATGCATGCCTGTAATCCAGCACTCTGGAAAGTAAAGGCACAAGGAAATAGTCTGACAATTTAGAGACTTCACAATACCCTTTCTCAAAGTAAAAAATGAAAAGGGCTGGAGGTGAAGCTTAATGCAAAAGTCATGAGTTCAATCCCCAAGACTGCAAATAAAATTAAATTGAAGTAGTGAGAGTATATATCATTGTCTGATTTCCAAACTTAGAAGAAATATTTCAATATTTCTTCTCTTATTATGTTGTTGGCTATAGATTTTTCTTAGATATTCATTATAAATTAAATACATTTTATTGTAGTCTAGGTTTGTTTTAAATTACAAATTGTTGATACTGACCATATGATTTTTATATATCCACTTAAATGATAATATGGTTGTTCTCCCTTTCTTTTAATTCGTAGACTCCATTTATTATTTTAAAGTAAAACCATAAAAAGTTATCTCAAAAGTTGGCACCTTAACACAACAAACCTTTCTCTCACATTCTTTGTGGGTCAGGACGCTTTGGCTCAAGGCATCCAACATGAAGTAGTTCAGCCTTGGCTTGGGGATGAGGTCTCACGTGAAAGTGAAACCGGAGAAGAGTTTGTTCCAGGCTTGCTCTTGAGGGCCTCTGTTCTCATGGGACGGGGAGCTGAGGGCCTCTGTCACTGAGCAGCCACCACTTCCCAGAGGACAGTGTCAAGACATGACAGCTGACTTGTCCAAAAGCATGCACTCTGAGGGGAAAAAGAGAAGGAAGAAAGAGAGAGAAGGAAAGGAAGCAGAGAGAGGGGGGAGGGGGAGAGGGAACAGGGAGAGGGAAGTGGAGGGGGAGGGAATGAAGGAACACACACAGCAAGAAAAAAAGCTTCCCATTAGACCTGACATCAAAATATGCAAGTGAATTGTGAAATGCAGCCAGCACTCACTGAAAAGTGATGAACAGAGCACGGAGCTGTGAGGGTCATCGTCATGATCCATCTTACAACCTGGCTTCAGCATTCAGGTTCCTGGGTTAGACCTCACAAGGTCAGGACCCAGTGAATACACTGTATTTCTGCATTTTATCTGCTAACAACTTGTTTTCTTGTTTGGTGAAATCTTCATTTGTTTAGTTGTAAGACTTATGCCTGCCTCTTGAAATGAGCTGGGGGTAGGCACACTCTCCTCCATTTCATAAAAGACTTGTGTTAGACTGGTGTTACACTCACCTTAAACATTTTATAGAATTTAGAAGACAGTCACAATTTTCAGAATGTCTGGATTTTTCCTGAAGTGCAATCATGAATATTTAAAAAGGTGTTAAACACAATGCTATCTATATTTTATGCTTCAATATATTTGAATTTTGGGAATTTGTGTCTTTGAAAGAATTCATTGTATCTATATTGCCGATTTTGTTGTTATGAAATTATTCTTTTAATATCTGTAGAATATGTAGTCCTTGAGCCTCTTTTCTTTTGTTACATTGCTGGGAGGGGAACCCAGGGCCTTGTGTATGCTACATGAGTGCTTCACACTGGGCCATACCCCAGCCTTTCTCCCACATTTGATAGTGGCTATTTTCTTGAGAATTCAAGCTAAAATTTTATCTACTTCACTTATTACTGCAAGTAGCTAGTCTTTATATTTTTCATTGTTCTTTTTTGTGACCATTTTGCATTTTACTGATTTCTGTTTTGCCCTTTAGCCCGTTCTCTCCTGTACTAATTTAAAATTTCACTTATGTTGCTGTCTCTAACTTCTTGTGGAGAAAGGATGGTTTTCCTGGCTATTGTAGTTAGCATCCGGGTTACTGATTGTTCTCTGGCTGTCTTTGGCCTCCACAGTTTCTGATGAAAACTCTGCAGTATTGAAGTTCCCATTACATTTTATGTGATAGGTCATCTTTTCTCTAACAAGGCACCAAGTATCTTATTATCCCTCATTGTCTCTAACTGGACTATAATGTGAGGTTCACCGAGCTTCTGCAATCTGTATGTGATGTTAGAGGTATGTGACACCTTATGAACTTCTTAAGAAATAATAAAACCAAGGATGGAGTAAAATAACTGCACAGCTAAAGCTTTAGAGAGAGGAATGACCTCTGTGGATGTCTTTCCCTGCAGCTGTGGGGACTTGATCTGTTCTGACTTACCTGGGACCCACTCCTATCTTGGCACTCTGGGACACACCAGTGACCCCCGCAGGGACACACACCCAACCTGGCCTCCAGGCAGGAGAGTTTTCAGAGCCTTGAGTTGGCACCAGTAGTCTCAGCAACCAGCAATCTTGCTTCTGCTTATCACTCGCTGAGTGCCAGCTCTAGCACATTTGGGACCACGGATGACAAATGCTACTTAAATCCAGAAGGTGAATAAATCCTGTAGGCAGGCTTCATGCAAATGAGGTTTCCTTCTAAGATCCTGAACTTTGCTAAGCATTTCTGTAAGAAGTTTAGAGTAATGCTATTAAGACAATATCGTGTTCACACGAAGGCAGGCAGTCGCTGTTAGGTACTGAGGATTCGTCAGGGGAAGGTAATGACACTTGAAAATCAATACACATAATGGGGACTTCCTTCCAACCAAAATTAAATGCAGGAACGGTTTGTGTGTTTACCAAGATTATTCAGACTTGGCTTTTTGAGGTGACAGCAGATGGTCTGATAAGAAGTGGCAGGTCTAAGTGCGGCAACCAGCATCTCGGCTCAAACTCTGCTCCCCAGGAAGTCTATGAATTTATGCTTAACCGAGCGATGAGGGGGAGAAAAAAGAAAAAACACGAACACGCTTAGGGCAAGTCAGGGTGACTGTCTGTACCTTGTACTTCTCAGGAGTAATTAGACCTTAAGCCTTTATCTATCTTACATTCTAAAAAAGAGTGTGCTTTTCCACTCTCCTTAAAATGTCACTCATCAAAAAATGTCACTTACACATGCTTGTACTGTTTCATTTAGTTTTAGATACTTTGTCACTTGGCTTAGATCATTTTTTATTTCTTATTTCCAAGCCCCAGATCCTTAGCCAAGTAAGCATCAGTTCTGACTTTATTTTCCAAATTCTATCATTCTTTAAATATCATTTGGGATGATTTCCAGGGCTTCATTGATTTTCATGTTTTGCTCCTTTGTTTTTCATGGAGAATAATGGCAGTGTACATGCAGATAGACTTTAATTTCAAGTATTTCCCAGGTAACTTGAACTTAAAACTAATATCAGGAAATGACAGAGCTGAAAAGGAAAAAGGAATACATGGAACATTTATATTCTTTTTTAAAAAGCTGAAAATCAATTTTTGAAATTACATTCAAACTTTACCTGACAGATAAAACTTTATCATTGTCCTGATTTTAATTGGTTTTGTTTTTAATTTTGAAATAACTTCTTGCTTGCAGAGAAATCTCTGGAGGCGTACAAGAAGCCCCCCTAGTCTCTGCATCAGAACCCTCAGCCTCACCATGTTGCTCGCTGGCTGATCAAGCACTCGCTTTCCTGAACCATCTTCCCTGAGCCATTTGCAAGTCAAGCTGTAAACATAATGTTTCTTAATTCCTAAATACTTCAGTCTGTATTTCCCAAGAACAAGGAAATCAGCTTGCATAACTAGACTACAATGTATCTTTTAAAAATCAGGCAATTAACATTCATCTCATAGTGTAATCTGCAGGACTCGTTCGTACTTTACCAAGTGACCTTCACAATCCTTCAGAGAAAATATAATAACATACTAAGAACGTGTAGGTTCATTCCAAGATCACACATGGTATCCAGTTATCAATGCTCTTGGTCTCTTTTAATCTTGGATTCTCATTTTATTCTTGTTGAAATTCATTCCTATCATGATTTATTTTCATTCTCAAATAGTCTCCTGTTTCCTGAGTGGGACCTCTTTTAATGGAGCTTTGTTGCATTTAATTTTATTTGTTTAATTGAAGAACAAGAATGATACATCTCTATGTGATTTGGTGAGATCTTTTGCTACATTTTTACATTATGTATTGATCAATTCAAGATATATTGTCTGTCATCTCCAATATCTATTATTTGTTAGTGATGATAATATCTGCAGTCCTAGCTTCTATTTTCACAGTGATACAATATTGTTAACAACGGTCACTTTCTGTATGACAGAACACCAAATTTCATTCTTCATATTTGATTGCTATTTTGCACTGGTTCACTAAACCTCCCCAAATTTCCATCTCCCTTTTCCTTCCAACATCCAGTAACCAAGATTGATGCTCTACTTCTTTTTCATTTATGAAGATTGAAATATCAGTGCTTAATGCTTCTGGTAAAATAAAATATTTTTAAACCAATGCTTATATTCCAAGACACTAAAATTATTTATGGCAATAATGAGGTGCTCTGTTCTTAAACTGTTCCCATCTTAAATATCACTTAATTCATGACAATCCATTCTTTGTATATTTTATGATTTAATGTTGTATTTTTATTATGTAACTGGAAATAAGCACATATTTATTTCTATTTTTGCACCAGACCAAATATGATGGCGATATTGTTCTACTCTTGGATGTTATATCCATGCATTTTGTGGGAAAATATTGAGAAGAGGGATCAGAGATCTAGGATGTTAAAGATGAATGAATGATTTTTCAGATCTTGTTTTAAATAGGTGATAAATTTAAAGCCAGTAAATTTGTAAAGATCTGTTATCACAGGTCATGTTAACCAAAAAAGACTTTTTTTTTTTTCTTTATGTAAGAAAATTATATGTTCAGGCATAGTCGGACATGCCTGTAACCCCAGAAACTTGGGTGACTGAGGCAGGACTGAAGGTTTGAGTGAGTTTAGACCACTTAATGACTTAACCAGAACTTTCTCAAAACAAAAGGTAAAAAGGGCTTGGGATGTAGCTCTGTGTGAAAGTCCTGAGTTTAATTCCTGAAACAAAAAGAAATAGAAAGAAGGCAAGAAGGAAGAAGAATTACATGTAATGAAGAACTGGTAATAAAAAGGAAGTATTTTGAATAAATGCATTTTCTGTTAATGAGACAATATGTTGCCTAAAAATGGAGGTCTGGTTTATTTCACTTATGAGTATGGTCTCAAGTTGTGACCATTTACCTGTAAAAGCTTTGACTTTATCTTCTTTATAGCTGAGTAATATTCCATTATATAATAGCAGCACAATTTTTTTATCCATTCTTTGGTGGATGGACACTTGGGTTGCTTCCACAATTTAGCCATTACAAATTGTGCTGCTATAAACATGGAATGTCTCTGTTTTGTTTCCCTGAGAAACCACTTTGAAGATATCAATATGTAATACAACAATCACTGTTAATTTCCTACCATTTTGTTTGTAACTCTGTATTTCTTGTATTGTTCTTATGCTGTTTTGTAGATGGATGTCTGTTTATTAATCTGTTTTCCTTCTTTGATTTTTAAAATAAATTTTAAAAAAGTAACAACCTTTTTCTGAGTTGTGTCTTTCTCTCCATTCCTGAAGCCAATGTTCTCTGTGAAGTGTTCTAACACTGCATCTGAAATAAAGCCAGAGCTCCTAACTGACCTCCCAACCTCATCACTGGACCTCAGGTTCACCCTAACGTTTGCATGAAGTTAAAAATGATGAAAGTTAAAAGTAATGCAGTTCATAATTTGGAAAATGATGCTAAGGACAATACAACAATAATGCATTCTCATTTCCTATAGGAAAGAGTTCTAAAATCTTTACTCTGAGATCTGTAGCCCTACTTTAGTTTTTCCCCAGTTCTGGGGCCTGGAATCCAGCGCCTTGCACTGGACAGCGTACTGTCCACATCCAAGCCACACTGAAGGTACTGGCTCTACTTATTTTCTGCATTAGGTCTACTCTTACCTCCCATTCTTATGACCCACCCAAAATAATACATTCACTGTTTCCTACACACACTCTCATGTGTAGTCCAAATGAATTCCATGATGATCTGTATTTCTTCTCCTTGAACTCTGTAAGATCACTTCTAAACTCAAACAGAAAAAAAATACCAAAACTTTCTGCCCTGAAATGCTTTAAACATTACCTGTATGTCTTCTTACTGGGCACCTACCACATCCTACTGCAGGCCGTGGTCCTTCAGGAGTTTGGTACACAGATGTGGTTAGTCACCTTCCCTATAGCCCTTGCTGTGGGACTTTATAGATTGTAAATTCTCACAGGTAACTGATAGATGAGGGAAGGAACTGACTACTTCATTTGGAGACTTCTCCCCTCACTGACTTTGCCATCCTGGCAATGGGAATGGAGCTTGTAGCTGGAGGCAGCTGGAGGTTGTTACCGAGGGCTTGGAGGACAGGAATGAAATCAGTCCTAAAATCTAAAGAAAACTTCTCCTGTTAGGTAGGAACATGAAGTTTGGTAACCTTGCTGGTGTACTTGAGTATTTACTTTAGGAGTTTGGGGTAGAAAGTTGTGATTTCCAAATTGTTCCTTTTAGCTGTGCATGATAAAGGATGGATCAGGCCCCCAAAAAGTGAATTTTCAGTTTTTAAACCATGGAAAGAAGAAAAGTTTTGCTGCATCCTTCATCTCTTTTACAGGTGAAATTCTCTGTGCTTGGAGAGAAAAAATCTTCTCTTATTCATGAGCGGTATGTTTCAGACCTACCAGTAGTGACTGAAATGGTGGATGATATCTAATCTTAAATATTTACGGTTTCCCTATAAATACCTACACAAACACAATCTCTTTTCTGTCTTAACTATGTCCTTATCATACACCATGGCTGTAAATTTTGCAGTTTGAGCTATGAAAACAAAGCTAGCATAACTTTCATTTTCCTCCCTCACAAATTCATAGAAGATTGGTTTTACCATTGGTATTAGCAACCTCAGCATCTGACTTTTCCTCATTAACTCAAGAAGTTTTGCCTTTTTACTTAAAGGAAGCAGTGTTAGCTTCTGTTTGGCATAGAAAAATTGACAGCATCATTATTTTGGCACTTTGGGGCTATTATTAAGTAAAAGTAAGGATTAGTTGAATACAGTCCTATGACTCAGGGTTAATCTATTTGATAACAGAGAGTGTTATTAAGTGACTACCAGGTGGTATCATGTACAGGGTGGATAAACTGGACAAAGAGATGGATCCTTCCCCAGTGGATTTAGAGCTTCATGGGGTGAGATTTCTTCATACTAGTCAAGAAAGCAGGCACTTTACCACCCATGAATTCTTTGCTTCTAGAGTTTTTCATTTAATATTTTTGGACTGTGTTCACTTTGGATAACATAAATTGTGTAAAGCAAAACAGGATAAGGAACTACTACCACATCAACCCAAGGTCTATAGGAAATACACTTTCAGAGGTAAAACTCTCAGTGCTTTGTCTATAAAACCTCAGTGAGACTTCAGAAAGATTTATGTAATTCCTGAATAGAGCTGTAATAGTCTTAGTGATGTGCATTAGAAAAACTCAACTAGACAAAAAGCTCTCACTAAGTGTAAGTGGAATGCTTTGTAGACCAATTGAACTGGATAAAATGCTTGTAGGCATCTTAAGTATAATATTCTGCCAAAGGATAGAAAAGTCTACCTGGGAAAGAAACATTAGTGTGACTTTTGTGTAGTGAGATACTAATTTTACACAGAGAAAAATGATAAATTTTGAAGGAAATTAATCAGGTTAGATTGTAAAGAACAGAGTCGGTTCCCAAGGAAGAGTTATTTGGGTTCCCAATATTCTAGCTGTAGCAATAAGGAAGGAGAAAGGTGTTCTGTTGTAAACATGGGCTATTTCTTGAAGAAAATAGAGAACGATTCAAGGGGCAAATCTAAGAGCCCAGAGAACAGAACCCAAGAGCCACCGGGAACCATTCAGAGATACGAACTGAGTCCTGGGGAAACGTGTGACACATGTTGCTGCTTAAGGTTCAGAACTCTTATAAATTAGTAAGAGTTTGGTACCTCTATTGCTTTTTTAAAAATATGAGTATTTACTGCATTAAGCTATTTCTGTTTTAGTACACATGGGAATAACACGTGGCTGACCTCGTCCATTCATGGTGAGCAAAGCCACGTCTGAAGCACAGAGAGCCTTACCCACCCCTGGACCTCTTCTACTTGGTGGGAACCCGAAGCTCAGCCCGACGTAGCTGTGGTAAATTGCTCACTTTGGATGTACAGTATAAGAAAGCTAAATAATTTTTCCTTGTATCAGAGATTTTAATAGCCTGAACAAACACTGAGAAACAGGAGCCACAAACATTGAGAAGTAGAATCTCTTTCCCCTTGATCTAGGCCAGCTTGAGTGCCTTTGTTGAAAAACAGAAAAGGGGACCAAACACCAGGTGTAACTGATCAGGTCATGAGAGGTTCTGCGCCACCCCTGGGAAAGTGCTCAAACACATCGAGTTGGTCACTGTAGTGAATGTAGCACTGAAAAACTTCCAATTGCTGGCTTGAGGAACATTTTCTGTATCCATGCCATTCTCTTACAACAGTCACTCGGGGAATTCAGCTGCTGTGTAGGAATTCCAACTCTCCTGACACCACAACCTTGTGAGAAACTCAAGCCACCTGGAACCATCCTGGGGTATAACAGAGAAATCAGCTGTGGCGGGACAGGCCACTCTGTAGGTAGCACGGAAGCCCCGTCCACCCCTGCTGAGAACAAATTCTTGATTCATAAAATCATGGCCAGCAATATGGTTGCTATTTTAAATCTTAAAGTCTTATGGTAGTTTGTTATACCTCGATAGACAACTAAAATAGAGACTCATACATGAAAGCTACATAGCACTTCCCCAGAATACGCACTATAATGATTTGTAAAGGAATACAGACTCAAATTCCAATCTTGCATGGGTAAATAAATCCATTGGTTGATGTCAAGATTTTATTTTCAAAAGTACATTGCTAAAAAAAAACTGTTTTAAATGTATTCATATTGCATTTTTGTTGTTTTTAGAGTCCTGGAAACAATTTCTGTCATCACGTTAGGCAAGCCATCTACCCTGAACTGCATGTCCTGACCCCTATTACACGTTGTCTGAATATCACATAGCAACTGTCACCTTACGTTTACAACTCCATAACTTATAGTATAGACTCTACAATTCAGCTTCACTTTATTTTTGAATACATATTAAATTATTTTATTTTTATATGCATACCTGGAGTTAGAGGCCAAATGCTAAAACAAATGTCAATTAATTATGAGCACAATGGATATAACTGGAGGCTTTTGAGTAGTCACAATTATTTTCTAAGGATTGATGCTTCATGACTTTTTAAAGCTATCCTACAAATAACAAAGATAAAATTTACTTAACATTAGAATAATTCTCATTCGGTCTTAAAATTGCATGCTAATCCACTGAATTATTTTATTAATGTATAATGCATTATGTGACTGTACTAATATTTAAAAAATATTTTAGTGCTATTCAGTGCCATAAATGACATCATTCTTTTATAGTATTGCTTTTAGGAACCATATTAACATCCATGTGTCAAAATAATGAGCATCTTGCCCATAGGAAACCGGCATGGTTCCTGTCACATGTTCACCCTTTCCACTCCATCCTACTTCTCTCCTCCCATCCCTAGGAGCCCTCCCTACCTCGACATTAATTACTATTGATTATCCCATCAGAGCACTGAAGAATTAAAAAATGGAAGACTGTTGTCCTCTTCTAGAAGGATAATGAGCTGTTGAACTAATCATCATTTCTCAGTTTTCCTTTTAGTGTTGTGGACAGAACTATTATAACACCTTTTAAGAAGGTATAAAGGAAATCTGGAGCCACTGCAAAAGTCCATTCATAAGTTTCCATGGACATGACTTAGAATTCAGGATTTTTCTCTTTGCCCACAGTAAAAAACAAACAGAATATACCAAAGACAGTCACAACTGGACAAATCAGAGGATTCATGCAGAGATGAGCAGAGGCACTGTAGTTTCTTGCAGTGGTGATGAAAATGATCTCAAAAGTGAAAGCTCACGCTGTGCCTCCTCAGATGACAGTGTTTGAAGTTGCCTCAGATAAAAGGAGTGTAAATTTCTATAGCCAAAAAGGTATTATGATACGCTCCACCAGTTAATTATTCATAAGAAAGCTTTATATGCACTATTTGTAAGAAGAACCTAGACCAAATTGTTTTGTCAAATTATGAGTGGCTATCTGTATTCAAATATTTGGTGATTCAAAATTTACATGATACAAGGAAACCTGTTCAGTTTAAGTGTTATTAAATTTCTAGTAATATTGGTTTTGCTACTATTTCATTGTTATATCTATAAATTATTATATAACTGAGCTAAAATATTATTTAAAAATAGCCAATTAGGTTCAGGTGACAGATGGTTGTGTCATATTTTTTTCAGGATACTAAGGGTTAAAGAATGTGAAGAAAACTTACATTTTTCTCCAAATGAGAGAGATTTGGCCATGTGAAGAATCTACTTCCCCTTAAAGTAGAATCTACAGCCCCGTATCCATATAGCTCCTTGATATTACCAATTAATGTCATTCTTAAATATCTCTGTACATACTAAGAGGCCAACTGGAAATTTACTTGTGTTCATTAATATTACTCAAGTACATATTGTTTTAAAATTATAATAGCATAAATAATTTATCTGATAGTGTCTCAAGTAAGAATATGTTGTGGCTACAGAATTCTATGAAGCAGAATTATAATTTACTGATAATCATATGACTCTTATGGCATTTTAGACTCATCAGTCTCCTGGCTAGTATTGACTTAGGGTCAGTTTAAACATCAGTGTACTGCACACGTGAATGCTATCAAGGTTGTTTTCTCCCTTTTTCCATGTGCTAGTGTTTTTTTGTAATATAAAAGAAGAAATTTTAAAATGATCATATTAAATGGATATACATTTTGTTAAATAGAAAGCATCCCATTTATTTGCCTGCCTGCCAGCTAAAGGAAGAGAGGTTAACTTTGGGAGTTAGTTTCAGAGGGCTCAGTCCATGGTCGGCTGGCTCCAAGGCAGAAGCAGTACAGAAGAAGGGCCTGGTGGAGCTGAGCTGCTCACTGCATGGTAACCCAGGAAGCTACCATGTGGAAGAGCTCCAGATGGAAAAGGGCCAGGGACCAATTATAGTTCCCCAAATCAGACCCCGGTGACCCACCCAGACATGTGCAGAGAAGTGTCTCACCACACCCTCAAATCAACCAAACTAACTATCGACATTAACTTTCACATACATAGATCAGCACATATCCAGATAATTAGGATCATTCCTAAATTGCATTATAAAAGATAAAGCTATAGTTTGATGCTTGAATTTGAGCATTTATTCTTTCTAAGATTTTCTGCTCAGAATATATACTTATTTGGATAAATAAACAAAACAAAAAGCTATTAATCTTAAATTAAATATTGGCTAGTGGCATGTAAGTTAGAGGTAAAACTAGTTTTTACACTGTACCACTGGTCAACAACATCAGTAGCATACTCAATTCCAATCTGAGTGCAAATTTTGTACATACTTAGTTGAGCTGGTAGATTACATAGTCAGTTCAGTAGAATCTGGACAAAGATATTTTTATCTAACTTTTCAACTCAAAGAGAGTAAGAAACAGTACTCCTTACAAAGATTGGAGATGAGGGAATATACGGAAATTGTGTTTCCACCCAAATTTACTTTAAATTTAAAACTGCTTTTCAAAATTAGGCCTGTTAATTAAAACTAAGAATCACCTCACCATATCCATTAACAAATGTCAAGATTACCGAGTTATTATATTAGCTACCAACAGGGAAAATTACTCACAATACATATATTAGACTAAGGTCTGGTTTTAAAATACATGAAGTATCTGTAGGTCTTCTAACCAGTCAGTGCACTGGAAGTAAAAAAGACTTTAGCCATGAACCAGAAGATATATCCAACAGGATGGAGACAATAATAACAAAAAAGAGATGATTAGTCCCTTGATGATTAGATATGATTAATCCCCTGATGATGAGGAATGATTAGTCACCAGGGAAATGCATGATCCGATGCCATCGAAGAGCTGAAATCCGTTGCGACCTAGGACATCAAACCCTGGCAGAGGCTCAGAGTAAGTAGGTTGATGGTGGGGATAGTAGAAAGCACCAGCATCCTGGAGGATCGTTTGACACATTGGTGTCTCCTCATACGATAATTACTTCTCATGAATGCAAATAAAGACAATAAACCTACTGACATATACAACATGAATGAATCTAAAATGTTTTATAAAAGTTATCAGCAGTACTGGCAGCAAATGTATTTTGTATGCCTCTATTTACATGTTTTTCAAGGAAACCCAAATTTTCTTGCTAATTGGGTGTCTTGGTTACTTTTCTCATGTTGCTGGGACAAAATACCTGATGCCCAAAATTAAGGAAGGAAAGGTTTATTTCGCTTACAGTTTGTGGAGGTTTTAGTCCATACTTGGCAGGTTACAAGGCAGAGTGGCACATGGCAGAGGGCTACAGCTCACAGCGGCAGAACACAGCAAAGCAACAAGCACAAAAGGGAGGAATGGCGGCAAGCAGCCTCTTCCTCTCCCTTACATATGCCAACTATCCACCCCAGGGCGGGTGTAGCTCTCACACCCATAATCAAACAAACACTAAAAGCCTGCCCCATGACCGCATGAATTTTGGGGGGACACCAAGACACAAACCATAACATTGTGAAAGCTAGAAATATTTCCATGGCATATGTTGGAGGATGGCACAGAATAGAGTGGAAGAATCATAATGAAATTATCAGGGCAATAGAAGTTTTCTATGTATTGCTTAGGGATGTGCATACTCAATTATTAAAGTCACCAGGTTTGCACCTTTGATTCCTGAAAGTCACAAAATTTGCTGACTTTAAGAAATCATTAGACTGAAAACATCAGAGCACTTCATTTTGTGTGGATTATAGTTTATTGCTGTAAAGATATTTTAGATATGCATGCTGACATAATCTTGCAGCTCACAGAAGTAAATACTGAAGGTAGCGATTTCCATAAAAGGGGTTCACTGGTTTCTTTGAATAATTTGGAGGCTGACATCAAAAGCACTGAATGTGGTCATAAATGATCACGTATCATATGATTAAACTGCACATCCTGTTACTTATCCATAGACTTGAGTCAGACAAGCGAGATTGCCAGTGTTAGGGTGCAGGGATCTGCCACTGGTTACTGTGTGACCTAACCCAACCTGGGAGGAGATTCGGGAGCTTTGCTTGTGCTGGCAAATTTGGCATGATGACCTACAATTTATGTAATACAAGCCAGTAAAATGTTTAGAATGCAAGCCCTTAGGCTAGATGACCCTTGCAAAGTATTATCTGCTAGTATCGTGACTTTAAAATGTGAATTACCAAGAAACAATGTAGGCATTTGTCTGAGATAAAAGATCCACACATTCTTTGTGAGGACTGATGATTATCTTTGGGGGTGTTTAAGCAAATTGTAAAATAAATGGACCATGTACATAAATTTTTTGTTAACAATAATGAAAATAATATTTTATTTCTAGATAAATATTTATAGAATTACCTATAAGTCTTGAAATTTTAAAATAAGCTGTAAGGACTTAACATATGCAAATTGGTTACAACTGATGTTGACAGTTTTCTGCCTTTGTATTTTAAGCAGAAAATGTGATGACTACACACAGGAGACTGAGGCTGTGTGGATAATTTTAAGGTTATTCCCTCTAGTTCTGTATAGTTTTGTGAAATTATTATAGCATAAAATCTCCAGTTTCTCATTTGTTGCTGTTTCCTAAGTTCTCTAAGTCCTCCTAAGCCCTTTCCTAAGTCCTCTGGACTTTTTGAAGTAAACATTGCTCTTTTCTTACTTTAGACACACTGAAAAATTGGAAATCATCTTCTAGCATGTTTAATGGATTTTGAATACCTGCTGGCAAAGGGTTTATACCCATAACTCAGATTTGTTTTCCTAAGGATGCCTTTAGCATCTAATTTGTGGGTGTGAGTTTCGGTGTGTATGTACATGTGTATGTGTTTCACAAAGATATATATATCCTTGTGCCCACATTTATTTACCTTTACTCTTTGTCAGTTCCTACTCTTTATCCATCTCTCACCTGAAGTATTGGCCAGATTCCCGTTAGAATATTCCCTTCCGGCATCCTTATCTCTCCATTACTGTGTATGGTCACACTCTACATTTCTCCTCTATCTTTTAACCCTGATTAGCCCCTTAACAACTTTAAAGCCTTATCTTAGGAAGTGCTGCAAAATGCACAAATTGAGTCAGGCATATTGTCCAGAAAACTTAGAGAAACAACTAACTAGGGTACAGCGTGGAGGACAAGAGCACGCTGCACCAGGCGTCATGCGCAAGTCTGTGTGATATTCATTCTTAATGACTTACCATAAATCATTCATTTCCATAAATGCTGTTGTGGTTAATGATTGTTATTTGTATTCCAGAATGGTAAGGCTGGATTATTTCACACAGAAGTCATTTGCATTTTTTAACAGGTTTAAATGTTAAGTATTCTTTCTATTTTAGGAAAATCAATTTTCCTTACATCTTTAGGTGAAGAGAAGCAAGGAAAAAGGAAAGAAAAAGAGAAAGAGAGAGA
>NW_004955470.1:8682134-8803577 GCF_000276665.1 Chinchilla lanigera | reverse complement strand
AAAGAAAGAAAGAAAGAAAGAAAGAAAGAAAGAAAGAAAGAAAGAAAGAAAGAAAGAAAGAAAGGAAGGAAGGAAGAAAGAAAGAAAGAAAGGAAGGAAGGAAGAAAAAGAAAGCAAGCACATTAACAGTTCATGGAGATCAAGTTTTGTATTTGATAAGTTAGCTCCTATAATAACCCAGAGTAATAGCTTTGGTTTTCTACATTTTATAACTTTAAAGATAAATAGAAAGCACACAAAAAAGGCAAAGCCAGAAATTGATTTCTAGCCACTCTGGGGCTAAAAGTTGTGTCTTGTGATGGAGCTATTCATTCAAAGTAAAAATTTTACTACCTAAAACAACCAACAAGAATCCTTGTATTTCTGTTCATTGTTTAGTAAAATCCCACACAGCTAGAAAATATTTTAAAGGGGTGATTGACGGCAGTAGAATAGTTTTCCATCAGCTGGGATAAGACACGTCTCCACCTTCACGAGACATACTTGAGCTCTTTTTCATAACTAAGTGCAACATTTTGAGACTTGTTCAAAACAGTTACATTATTAGATGTAAAGATATTGGCTGTTACTCTAAATGGTACCGTATAGTTGAGGTGTTTGTTTTCTGGGTTTTGCAGTTTTCCTGTTGTATTGCTTGCTGAATATCAGTTGTCTCTTCTTCCTGTAAATGTGTTTGTTGACATTTACCATGCTCTCCGATAATTGACAACTCTGATGTGACTTAAGGTTGCGAATGAAGCAATGAAGCCTATTGCAATTTTCCCTAAGACAAGTCTACCTAAGTAAGCCCTGGTAAAGAATGTAAAGAAATCCCTATGAATGAGCTTTGTGAACTATGGTAAATTTGTGATATTTCTATTCAATTCTGAGAGGTCATCTTGCACTGACTGCTTTGGCCTTGGTTGAGTTTTCAGTAAGCGAAGTTGATACAGGCCACAGTGGCTGGGATCACTTGCCTTCACATATATTTTATGCTGTACGTAACTGTCTTTCTCAACCACTTGTTAACCTCCAACATGCTCTGTTCAGATACATTCATTTTTGAAATAAATGCTCAATATCACCGATGTTCTAAAGGAACTGCCAAAACCTCATGCAATACACTACAAAAAATGCAGTTCTATAGATTTTTAATGAGCAGACATAAAAATGCAGACCAAGGATCCTGTTTGAAAATCAACGTATTAGATTTGTTCCATTACAGTCTAGATAGATTTCAACTTTATGTCACCTGAAAGTCCAATACAACATATCCAGAAGTGTTACAACAGAACTACAAATTGAAGAAGTATCAAATTGAAATAATAGGAGGAAATAAATGAAATCACTAAAGAATGGGCTGATGCAATATCATTTGTTTTAAGCATTATAAAACATTCCATATAGTTTAGAAGCTTTAAATATAAATTATACTTTAGGATGCCCAGGCTCACCACGTTGCTTTTTTAAATCATAGTTCTTGCAGTTTTCACCAGAACAATCACAAGTCAAATACAAGGCATCAAACTTGGAAAGAGTAAGTCTAACTGTCACTGTTTGCAGATGACATGATATTATACACAGGAAACCACAGAGACTCCACTAAAGAGGATTTAAAACTAAAATAAATTTAGGAAACTTGTAGAACACAAAAATAAAAACCATGGGTGGTTTTGGAACAGGCAGATAGCAATTTATCTGAAATAGAAATCAAGAAAGCCATCCTGTTCAGAATAGCAGTAAAGCAAAACAAAGCAAAAACCTAAAGATAAACTTAACCAAAAAAGAAAGATCTCTACAAAAAAACTTAAGACACTGTTGAAAGGAATTGAAGAAGATGTGAAAAGATTGAAGAGCATGCCACAGGGATGGGTTAGGAGAGTGAACACTGCTAAAATGTCCATACTACAAAAGATAATCTATAGACACGATGCGATTCCTGTTAAAACACCAATAACATTCTTAACAGAACTAAGAAAAAGTGTGTATGTAACCACAAAAAGACACAGTGACCCAAAGGCATATGAAGTACAAAGAACTAAACAGGAGACACTACATTACCCAACTTTAAAATATACTACAAGGTACTAGTGATGAATACAGCCTGTAATTGGCATAAAGAAGATACATGTATGGATAGAATAGAATCAAGGGCTATTGTGGAATAATGTGGAAAAATTTGCTTCGTTTTATCATCATCGGGGATCCCCACGGACTGATGAACCTGACTTTAACCCATGGATGCAGGGTCTCTGCAGTAGCTTATTGCCAGCAACCATGCCGGAGAAACCCTTCATTCTATTGGTCCGTTGGCTGCCTCTGAAGTGGAAGGAGGAGAATGCCGCTGCTCTCTTGCCTTTAATTTCTGTATCAAACATTCCTTGTCTGTTTAGATTCTGATTAACAGCTCATGGTTGGAAAAACAATTTCCAAAGTGTTTTATTTATCTCTTACCTGCTCTATTCTTGAGTTTCATGGGGCATTAACTATACTGGGTCTTTTCAAGCCCGACTGCTTGATCTTGACAACATTTTGGCTACTTTGGGCTTTTCATACTATTGGAAAGACACAACTTTTCTTTTTTATTTCCTTCCCTCTACATAAGTAAACTGAAGACATTGCTAGGCAAGCAATATGTTTGATTGGTTCTACTTAAGGAGCTAGGACCTTTTCTACCTTCTCTGGATCCTGAACTTCCAAACACTTCCAAATCTGACTCTCACCATATCCATTTTAGTAAATTTCCCACCATTTAGTAAATTTCCCATCTCAGTGTAGTAAATTTCTCACTTTCCAAAAACACTGGACTAACATACAAATGTAGGAGTCCACCTGGAACCCTTTCCTGTCTCAGTTTATCACTAAGCCTTTGGCTTTGCTCCCTCATACCTCATGAATGTACTTCTCACCACATTTCTAGATTTTTTTCTCATCTCATCCCACACAAAAATTTAAGGGAGCCTAAACTGCTAAAATAATCTTGGAAGAGAATACAACTGCAGGACTCATTCTTCCTGATAGCTAATCTAGCTGCATAGGTACAGTAATCATGATAGCATGTCATGGGCAGAAGGATAAACTCATAGACGGAATACAGTTGAAAGACTGAAAAAAGAATAGCCCTTATCTTCATGGTGAAGTCACTTTGGACTAATGTTCCAAGGAAAAATCAATGAGGAAGAATAGTCTCCTCAATAAATAATGCTGGAACAACTGGATATTCATGTGCCTAAATTCAGATGGAATCCCTATCTAACATTGTACAAAAAGTGCTGCAAAGCGCACTGAAGACCTGAATGTAAGGGAGAAATGTATAAAACTTAGAATAAAGCACAGAAGCAAAACTTCATTATCTTTTGTTAGGTAACAGCTTCTAAAAAAGGGAACCAAAAATATAAGTGACAGGAGAAAAAAATGATAGATTGGATTTATCAAAATTTAAAACTTTTGTGCTGCAAATTACACCATCAACAGGATGAAAAGACAGCACAGAGAATGGCAGAAAATATAAGCGAGGCCTATATCTGATAAGGCATGGTATTGAGAATAATACAAATAATTCTAACAGTTCAAATGATAAAAAGATAAGAAAGCCATTTAAATGTGGGCAATGGATTTGCATAGACATTTCTTCTAAGCAGATATGCAAATGGACAATAAGCATGTGAAAAGATGCTCGCTCATATTAGACCTCAAGGAAATGAAAATCAAGCCACAATGAGGTTTTCCTTCCCACCCAGTAAGATGACTATAATTAAAAAGAGGTACAATAACAAATGTTGGCAAGGATGTAGAGAAATCGGAACCCATATGCATTGCTGAACACAATACAAAGCAGAGCCTCCGGTTTGGAAAATGATTTCACAGTTCTTCAAATGATAAACATGTCATTACCATATGATGCAACAATTTCATCCTTACATAGATACTCAAGGCTTCTGCAAAAACCTTTCTACACTGAAAGTTGTACTTGGAGGTGTGATGTTACATTATTCATAATGGCTAAAAGTAGAACCTAAATATTTAGCAACTATAAATGAATAAATGATATTAGTATATTCATAGAATGAAATAGTATTAGAATTTCACAAGAAATGAGACACTGGTACATATTACAACATGCAAAAATCTTCAAATAGTTATACTACATAAAGGAAGATAGACATACAAGGTCATATGTCACAAAATTCCATACGGACAGAAAGTCGATGAGTGGTGTCAGCGGCTGGGAGCGGGTAGGTTCGGGACCGTGAGTGCTAATGTGTGTAGTGTTTCTTTCTGGAGTGCTAAATATTGTCAGTGTCTCAGTAGGACTGGCTGCAAAATTTGGTGAACATACTAAAAACCAGTGAATTGTAGAGTTTTAAATGGTGGCTTATACGCTCTGTGGATTTCAGTAACAAAACACATCCGTGCACAGACAGGTTTAAGTTAAAGGATAATAGATGAATACCAATGCGTAGTCAAGACTTTAGAAAATCATGTACATTTAATTATGAAGCGGAAATTTTACTCAATAGTCATTTTAAAGTTAGAGGAGAGGAAGTCATAACATGGGATTTGTGAGAATTCTTTATAAATCAAGTAGAGTCAGTACTGGCCTTAGAAACGTAGCAAATTATGGGTACTAGACAAGAAATATGATGCATTTACAAGGGACAAGCCACAGGATCAAAATATGGGGATGTGAATGATGCAGTTAAGGGATGGCTCACAGTTTTCAGAGCTGTGGTGCATCCTTATTAGCACAAGATAAAATAAAAATTAAGGAATAAATTTTAAAAATTAAAATTTAATTAAAAAATTAAAGATAAAGAATTAAATAAAATTCTGTAGGAATTATGTGATACATGACCTTGCATGTCTAGCTTCCTTTACATAGTATAACTATTTGAAGATTTTTGCATGTTGTAGTATGTGCCAGTGTCGCATTTCTTGTGAAATTCTAGTACTATTTCATTCTATGAATATACTAATATCATTTATTCATTTATAGTTGCTAAATATTTAGGTTCTATATTTAGCCATTATGAATAATATAACATCACACATCCAAGTACAACTTTCAGTGTAGAAAGGTTTTTGCAGAAGTCTTGAGTATCTACGTAAGGATGAAATTGTTGCATCATATGGTAAATAATTAAAGAAAAATTAAGATAAATAAAAATTAAGGAATCAAATCGATCGAGTGATCACTGGTTCCTGGCATTGTTGTAAAGCTCACCAAAACTAATTTAACATTCCTAATGCAACAGCTGATTTATAATAGCTCTACGGTTTCTTGCTCTCAAACCTGAAAACAAAAACTCCTCTCACAATGAAAAGGGATAAAACTGCTTTGAATTAGCACGCTGCTGCCTGAGGTCTTGACATGTCCTTCTTTGGAAATGTGCATTTGTTTCACTGAAGAATTATTGTTTTCACCAGAGTGCATTTCTAGATCCCTTAGTGAGATATGCATCATATATGATATATATGCACCACTGTACCTTTCAAATGGCAGAAGTTCTGAGCTTCAGAATACATCAGACCCAGGAATTTTACATAAGAGATTGTTATGGTTTGTGTCTGGATGTCCCTCCAAGCCTCATGCAGTCATGGGGCTGGCTTCTAGAGTTTATGACTCATTCATGGGTGTGAGTGCTACACCCGCTCCAGGGCAATGTAGTTTGCATATAATGTAAGGGAGGGAAGGAGGGTGCTTGCCACAGCTCCTCCCCCTTTTTGCTCTTGTTGCTTTTGCTCTCTTCCTGGGCCATAAATAATTGTTCCTCAGCCATGTCACCCTGCCTTGGAGTCAACGTTTTATGGACTGAAACCTCCACAAACTGTGAACTAAATAAACCTTCCCTTCCTTAATTCTTGGTGTCAAGTATTTTGTCTCAGCAATGAGAGAAATGTACTTAAGAAGACGGGGATGAAGGAGATATGTATCTATCTATCTGTCCATCTATCTGTCTATCTGTCTATCTATCTATCTATCTATCTATCTATCTATCTATCTATCTATTTATCTAGACAGCAAGTTGTACCAGTGCTCAATAATTCGCCTAAAGCTGACATCAGAGCCTGACTTGGAAATGGATCTGCTGTTTCCAGAGTCGTTGTTGTTAACCATCACACCAGAGCTTTGAACACCCTGGAAAAGTGAATTGAATCCAGATTGTTTCATTTCTTTAGTTTTGAACATAAGTGTTTGAGCTTCATTCTACTGTAAAAAAAGTTAGGAAACTAGTGTATTCTATGTGTTTCCAAAGGATTGGTCAAGTAGAATTACATACCAGGGAAGGCTGAAAAGAATGAAATTTTGTGTCTGGCAAATTAATTTTAAGAGTGTAATAATTTGCATTTTGGAATTTACCAGAAGATAAATGGCTTTTAAAGAGAGCTATGAATTGGAAGGTGGATGTATGGGCAGATTGATACTACCATGGCATGTAATGGATAAAATAAGTTTTCCAGTGGTTTCTCGCTGTGCACAAAATGACTTATGCTGTCAGTGGAACAGTGATTATACCCATTAGTGAAATATAAAAATTCAGCTCAATTAAATTACTTATGCTATTTTTTTCTTTTCCTATGAATATATTTTGACATTCAAGTACATCTTCATGAGCTAACAGAATTTGAAGCAGCTACAATTTATTCTGTTTCTAATTGTGGTTAAATGATGATGTGATTCATCAATAAACAGATAGCTAAGTTTCGCAGTATATCTTAGTTTACAGAGAGATTATGACACCATGACATGCAGTAATGCAGGAAGGGAAGGCGCTGAATGCAGATTTGTTGTTTCGCAAACGCTTCCATAACTTAAAGTTTAATTTAATGTTTTGGATGAAAGCTGTTATCTGAGAGGAGTAGAGAAAAATAAATTTTAAAATGTAAACTATTAGGGGATATAACATTTCATCTCACTTAAGAGGTAGCAATTATTAACAGTCGCTTGGCAAGGGAAGACATGGAGAGTGACTGTGAGTGATTTTTAAATGATTGCACATTCCTTCAATTACAATGTAACTAATTGAATCAGAAGGTTTGATTATAGTAATAGGCTCTAAATCCTTATTAGTTTGTGAAAGCTATGTTAGTGTATTTTTGTAGTGTATAGCATAGACTAATATTTATTATTTTGCACAAATATCTTCTAGTTGGCTTTGTAAATACAGCAGATAGGTTCCAACAACTCCACTGCTTCTGTGTGATACTGCATACACACACACACACACACACACACACACACACACACACTACCCATAAAAAGTCCATACTGGTAATTTCATATATAATGTAGTTCCTTCTAAAATAATTTGAGAAATAAAGATGCATTCTAGCTCATTCCTTCCACCCATTATGAGGTGTAATGTTTGAGCACGTCAGGGAAGGCTACAATTTTTGCAGTGCTCCCACTTTTGTTTTCCTGTGCCAAGTGAGTGTGTGTTTTTTTTTTTAATCTTAAAAAGAATTTTAAAAACAGTAAAAATGATAGAGAATTTCAAAACAAGATGATGGGAAATTAGCAGTGGTTATTACATTGCATGTTGTTATTCTCAATCACCCATAAAGGAAAGCCTATCCAGGCCCAGTGTGCTTTCAGGAACTCCCAATCCCCAGTCCATCAGAATATGGCAGAGAAGGGGGAAGGAAAATGGTTATGTTAGAAAAGATCGAGCAAGTGGGGTGACTCCATTTTGTAGTTACTTGTTTTCACGAGAAAGAGAATCAACCTACCCCTTAAATCACTCAGGGGACTGAAGCCAGCATAACCTAATTACCTTCCACCAGACCCATCTTCCGCAGGTTTCTCAACCTCTCAACCTGCTCACGCTCAGACCAAGCTCCAGGACGTGAAATATGGAGCGTACACTCAAATCACAGCACATTTTTTATGTTGGAATAATTCTGAGTGAAGATTATCCCTAGGCAATGGTGTTTTGGAGAACAAACAGCAAATATTTTACACAAAAAGTATTTTGACAAGACAAAAGAATCCTTGGCTTCATATTTGCATAATAAAGTCTCAATGCATATGAAGTCATTTATTATAAAGCTATATACTATGATGTACTTAATGTTTCAGTAAGCCAATAATGAGTTAATTTTCTATATTCCATATCAGTATTGTTAGAATGTTTTGAAATAGTTAATTTATTATTGGTTGTGAACATTTAAGGAAAGGTTATGATCTCTGATCAATCATTGATACATTTGTGTCTTGGTTATTTTTCTGGTTACTGGGACAAAATACTCAACATTCACAAGTTAAGGGAGGAGAAATTTATTTCAGCTCACAGTTCATAGAGGTTTCAGCATGTAGTCAGCTGGCTCCAAGGAAGGGAGGCATGACACAGGAGCGTCACAGAGGAGAAAGAGCCCATGATAGGGAAGAGGGGAAGCAGAGAAGCAGCCAGCACAGCAAGCAGCAAACCTGCCTTCCCTGTTTATCCCATCCAGGCCAACAGCCTTGTGGTTGATGCCACCTACACACCAGGTTGGGCTTCTGTTTTCAGTAGATCCATTTGTCCACATATAGAACTGTTCTAATTCTAATCAGTGGTCTAATTTAGTGCCATCACTGCTTAATCCCAGTATCACACAGCCTAGACCCACACAGCTCCCCCAAACCCCACCCATGCGTGCATGAGGCTCTGGGGGTTATTTAGATATGAGTCATAACAACTCTCCCTCTTCCAGCTCCGTCTGCCTCTGGCTCTGGCTCTGTCCCTGTCTCTATCTGCTCTTCTGTCTCTCCCTTCCCTTCTTTATGTGTGTGATACCACACAGAAATACACACACACATACACACACACACACACACACACACACCTTGTTATCCAAGGGAATATAATGAGGAAAGAAAAAAAATAGTACTACAGAAGAAAGTGTCTTAGTCCACAGCAACCAGGAAGCAGAGCAGCAGAACAAGGCCAGAGAGGACAGGGCCAGGAGATATAGCGAAGACAGAGATGACCTACGGAGACACAGCTAAGATGCATTGTACTTGTCCTCTGGGTATCTCACAAATGAATCAAGGTGACATAATGAAATTTAACCAGTGCATTCCAGCCCTTGTAACTTGAGACACACAGACAGATGTCCTTAAACCATACTTAAGAACCAAATAAACACAAGCCTATAATTTTACATAATACAATATAACTATCTTATGTACAATAAAAACACAATAATGCCTTCCTGAAATCTCAACAGTCCCAGCATTGCTAAAAAGTTCAAGTCAGTCTTCCCTGAGACTGAAAGCAAACTCTTAACTATGTGCTCTTGAAAAATAAAAATAAAAAGTTACATATTTCAAATAGAAAATGGGAAAGGATAAATGTTCCCATTCATAAAGGATAAAATGGGGAGATAAAAAAGAATTGGTCCAAAACAAGACCAAAACCCAACAGGGCAAACAGTAAGTCCTATAGCTCTATAACTGTCATTCAGGGTACATGATGGTGACACGTGAGTTCCATGAGGCAAGGATGGCACCGTCCTTAGAGCCTTGTCAGTTGCAGACCACATAGCCTCTCTCCTGGTCTGGCCCCACTCACTTCCTGAGACTTTTATTGGCAGACGTTTCATGATCCTGGCATCTCCAACTCTCTGAGTTCTTCACAGCAACTTTAGATTATGCCCACAGTGTCAAACACCAACTTCTCAGGGGCGTACTTCCTGGCCTCCCAGACTTCCTCTTAAAAATCTGGGTGAAAAACTTCATGACACCGAAACTCTTTCTCTCTACATACTGGTAAAACCATCATCACATGGAGAATGCCAAGGTCTTCTGGGGCCAGCTCATACAGTATCCAGGTCCATGTGGATGCTGGAGGAAGTGGCCTGGAGAAACTGAGCACAGTAAAACAAATCCTGGTGAATCAGTTCCATAAAAGGCCTCTCTTGATCAGTGATACCAGCAACCCTCTTTCTGAGCCTGTGATGGATGTGGTCTTGCACATTCCTGAAATGCTCTCAGGGCGTATTTCTTCCTGTCACTGCACAAAATGCCTGGTGTGTTTCTAATGGTGCTAACCTCTTTGGAAACTATCCTTGCTGGCCTCAAATTTGCATATGATTCCTTTGAGGCCAAACTTTAAATTATTCTAATTTTTTTGCTCTGCTTTCTCCCCTTATCTCCCTATAAATCTGGCTAAAAGGAGCCAACCATGCCCATGCCACAGGCTGTACTTTGGGCTGTCTTGAAATTTCCTCTGTTGATGACTTATTCCATCATCCTTAATCTCAGCTTTCTGCAAAGTCTTCAGATGGAAAAATGGAAATAAATGTTTTGCCATAGAGTAACACACTAGTGTTATGCTACATAGTGTTACACTACATAGTGTAACCCACACGTGGGCTCTAGTCCACTTACCAAGAGAGTCCTCAGTCCCACCTGAAACTTCATGGGCCTGGGTTTTATAATCTGCAGTCCTAACAACATTCTGGTCTTCTGAACCCTGATCAGTACTAACTACCAAGCACGATGTACAGTATTCTAGGACGTGTCTTCCCAACATCTGCAAATGTTTCCAAACTCCTCCCAAAACCAGTTTTGAAGTCTTTTAAACCATACGGTCAGAAGAAGTCACAGAAATGACCCCATTTCTCTAGTACCAGTGTTCTGCATTAGTAAGTTTTCCTGTTACTGAGACACAGTTCTCGCGCGATATAGGAAGAGTGGTGTAACTTGGCTCTCGGGTTCAGTCTTTCAGCCTACAGCTAGCTTGCTCCTAAGGGGAGTGTCATAGTGGAAGGGCATGGTGGATCGAACATACTTATGGTATCTGGAGAGAGAAGTGGGAAACAAAGCCAGAGAAAAAGGAGCCACAGACCAGAGAGAGCACCCAGTGTTACATTTCCATGACCCTTCCCAAACACCTCAGAGCACACTTCACTAATCTCGTAGGCAGCTCTGAGGCAAGAAAAGTTGACACAGTCAAGCTTAACTGTCACACTGATTTAAAATTTTCAGACTCTATTCCCCTTTTAACAAGTATTTCTACCATTAGTAGTCTATATTATATAGCTTCTCTTTTTAGGTCATGTACAAATGTGTGGAATTATATATGTTTTCTTTGGAGTTGCATAGAAGAACACTATCTCTTATTTGGTTTTACTACTTGACACTATATAAGTGAACAAAGTAGTGTGTATTCTATGAATTTAATTAAGGTATAAATGCTTTGAATTATATGAGGTATCATAACCTGCATCAGAAATTTTTATTTTACAAGAATAACCTGATACAAGTGCTGATAGAATATGATTAAGATCCTTTAACAAATGATTTAAAAACATATTTCAGAAAAAATTTAGCTCTTTGTTTAACTTCTAATACTCTAATTCTCTAATAGCTCTTTATTTAACTTCTATTACCCTAATAAAGAAATTAATAATTTTAATTCTCAAAAATTGCCTTTTAAAATTTATAGTCTTCCTCTACATGGCAGTATGTTGAACTCTAAATAAATGGTTTTGGTGTCAGAGAGCTACGTTTTGTTTCCAGCTCTGGGGTTTGCAGTAGTACCATGCCAGCTTCAGATGAGCTACTTAATAGTCTGGAGTTTTTACACCTGTGAATGAGAATAATTGTACCTACTTCACAAGTTACTTGTAAGATTTTAAGGAAGTGATATGAAACCTGTCTTAGTTACTTTGAGATTCTCAGTGTTTCATAAATTATCTTCTAGAATGGAGCTGTTCAACAGGATAAATGCAAAATTTAACTTTTATCCAAATTAACTTTATCTCTTCAGCAGTTGTTAATTCACTACAAAGTAAAGGAAAAAACAAAATCATAGACTGAGAGAAAATATTTGCACATCACTTATCTACTAAAGAACCTATGAGTAAAATATCTAAGAATTATCCAAATAAAATGTACTAAAAGAAGCAACTAAATAAAAAGAGTGAAATATTTAAATGCTTCACAAAAATGGCTTGCAGATGGCAAACAGAAACATGAACACTGCTCAAGAGTGAAACCAGAGCAGGACACTGTGAATACCTAGAATCCAAGATCTTGACTATATCAAGGGCAGACAACAACATGGAGGGATGGAATACTCACCACTACTGAAGGAGACATGGAACACTGCCGCAGCTATTTTAGAACACGAGAGAGGTACCCTTGTGTGTCCTATGCTGTCTGTTCAGCTTGGAGAGGCCCAGTGGATGGGAACCCGCCCAGAACGATGATCAGAATAGGGCTGGAAGGCTTGCGGGGCAGGAACGTACCTAAGACAGTACAATGAACAATCGATGGAAAAGAGAGCACTTGTAGCCAAAAACTCTACGCTGAGATGTTCATCTCTTACTCTTTGTTACTGTGCACACTTTTAATTGTATTTTTCTAAATAAAGTGGATTTGCCTTTACAACAGGTGAAGTTAGAGTTTCTAATTGTAATAAATACTTGCTCACTGACCGTGGTCATTAGGGCTATGTCAGAAGCATGTTAGATTGGATAAAATAAAAATTCATTTTGCTGACAGCTACATACATTACCTGTATTGTATTTAGCAATAGCTTTTACTTTACCATGTTTACCGGAAATGAGAATACAACTTTGCAGAGATGATAAAATAAATAAACAAAATGGAAATATGTTGGGGTGCATCCTGTGGTTAGGGTTGTTTAATAAAAAATAAGTGAGTAAAAGTATCTGCTGAGCAGAGTTAAATATACCATAAACCCATTACTAGGTTTTACTAAATGGATGAGTGCATATATCTATGTACGCAAACACCAATAAAGTACAAGCTATTACATGCATGTTCATACAGACATCTTCTATAGTATTTATGCAGGCAATGTCATACACATTCTATACAAATCTATCTGTCTCCATGGTTACACATACACAAAACCACATGTATTTGACACGTTACAAATTTAATTCTATTTAGATATATTCAATTTTTCCATCATTTATAAATTAATATCAGATTTTCCTGGTAAGAACAGAAATATGAAAAGTGGTCACATGCTAACCCCATGGTATACTGCACTGCCAGAGGTCAATACAACAACTGAATTGATTATGCACTTAAACTTCCAAGCCACGAGCCATGTCAACCTTGCTTCTGCTTAAATTGCCCATCTTGGTTATTTGCTATAGTAATGGAAGGCTGATTAACGTATCCCTCCACACTCAGGCTAACCACACCCCTCCAACATTCTGCACCCTACAATTCTAAAATTTAAATTTCTCAGGTATATCCCAAGTCAACCCCCTCCCCATTGTCCAATATATCAGATCCTTCACTTTATGTAAATATGGAATTTTAGCAATAGGTGTGCATATCTGAGTTTTCTTCTACTGATCTATTTTATTGCCTCTGTGCTTGTGAAAGCTCTGCGCTAGCACATGGTGGAGGCCTAGGGCTGGGTACTCTCCCTGTAGAATCTGCTGGGATAACTGATGTCAGCATCACAAATGCTGATCAGACTAATGAACCGGAAGTGCACTGTCGCGTGCCAGGGACAGCTCACTTGGCACTTTGAAGCCATGTGGCTCGCTCTCTGACCCTCTCTCAGGCTTCTGGCTGCTTGCTCTGAAGTGCACGTGCACCGACTGGAAGACCAGTGCAGCTGTCCTAACGCTCCTGCTTCTTCTCAGCCTTCCACACTGCCCATCCTTCCATGGGTGCCCTATCTGGCTTTAACGCTAACAACATGAAGTTTCAGGTAGAAGACTGGAAATTTTGTGAAGTGTGAAAAGAGAAAAATCAGATTGTAAGTGGACATGGAAATGGGAAATGTTTACGAGCTGTGTGCAGGTGAAATCTATATTTCCACACCTTTCTTAGGCAGCAATAAACCTCAAACTCTGACAATTCTCAAGTCTCCATGGTGTAACTCCTTAGACCATCACGGATGACTGCATAATAATTAATATTAAATTCTTTGAAACTCAAAGTGAAGGCTGATTAAAAGATACAAAGAGGGGACGAGAGGATGGCGATATCGCCTTCAAGGGCGTGGTACAGTGTCTTCTTTCTTCTCTTAAAACCCATGCCTTAAAGGTTCTACCACCTCCCAAGAGCACCACTGGAAGGCTTAAATGTAGGCATTTAAGGGGCCCTCACATGCAGAGTAGAGCAAGAGAATTGTGTCACTTAAATTAAGGGTATGGGTGGTAAAAACTTAATCACAAGTCTCCTTGTGATGCAAAGGCAGAAGAAAAATCAAGACATGTAATACATCACATAAATAGAATCAAGGATAAACATCAGATGATCATTTCCATACATGTAAAAGAGAAAGCATTTAATGAAATTCAGTATCTCTTCCCAACAACATCCCTCTATAAGTTAGGTCTAGAAAGATCATAGAAACTTTAATTGGAGTAGTTAGGCAAGAGAAAGAAATAAAAGGAATCTAAATAGGAGCAGAGGAAATCAAGATATTCAGTTGTGGATGATGTGATTGTGTCTCCTGGCACCCTACAAGACTGCACCCAAACACCAGTAGAACTCACAAATGGATTTGGTGACGTAGCAGGGTACAATACCAACATATGAAACCAGTAGCTCTTTCATATGCCAAGAAGGCATTCTCTGAAAAAGAAATCGGGAAATAAAGCCCATTTACAGTAGCCACCAAGGAACAAAGAAAAAAAAATAAAAGAAAGGGGAAGGAAAGCAAGGGAAGCAAGGAAGGAAAGAAAAGTTGTAACTTCAACTAAAGACGTTGGGAAAATGTCATATCCACATGTAAAATAGTGAATCTTGACTCCTATTTCTCACCGTACAAAATTGACTAAAAAGCGATCAAAGACCTTGCAGGGCTTGGAGTGAGATTTTCCTCACAAAATTATGAATATGAAGTACTCTACAAGGCTTTTTACATAGGGATAAGGTGGACAATAAACACCATTCCTAACACTTCATCAAGTACAGTGGGTAGAGGTTTATCTTTCATTCAAGTTTGAGAAATGCTTATTCTAAGTTAACCTTCACCTGCCTAGATCTTTCCTTGGCACTTAAGGGTCTTCAATTAAAGAAATAAACAAAGAAAAGCTACTTGTCTGTGAAGAAATTAAAATCTAGTGGGAGGAGAATTATTATTATAAAGGACAATGTTATTTAGTGTAAAATTATATTCCTTAAATCTATAAGTAGGCCAAAATTCAAAGATTAGATGACAAAAAATGCCAACACCTATATATCTTTAAGAGTTTTCCTTCAATAATATTGCAGAAGATACAGGGTTTCTATTTGAATACCCGGGTCTTTGATCCTTTTTTGATTTAATTTAGTCAGGGTAAAAGATTTAGTTTGCTATTCATTCTCCTTCTGTATATGGATAACCACTTTTCCCAGCACAGTTTGTTAAAGAGGGTATCTTTTCTCAAATGCATAGTTTTGGTCCCTTTGTCAAAGTTCTAATGGTTGAGTGTGCTTGGGGTAACTTTGCATCCTCGATTCTGCTCTATTGATCTTATGCCTGTTTCCTGCCAGTGCCATGCTGTTTATATCACTGTACCTTTGTAATATAACATAACATAATATCATATCTATTGCTCTTTCCAGTTGTTCAGAATTAATTTGGCTATTCTGCGTCTCATCTGGTACCATATAAATTTTAGCATTGTTTTTTCCAATTCTACGAAGAGTATTATTGATATTTTTATGAGAATTGCAACAAATCCAGTATTATTTTGGTAACATGGTCACGTGATAATATTGGTTCTGTGTATCTGGTAACAGAGGATGTCTCCCCACCTTCTAATATCTTCTTCAATCTTTTTTTTTTCCTTCAGAGCAATATGTTTATTATTATAGAAGCATTTCACTTCATTCACTAGTTTAATTACTTACTATTTTTTGAAGGAACCACAAATGGAAGTGTTTTCTTGATTTCTTTCTCAGTAGGTTCATTTCTGGAGCACAGGAAAATTATTGGTTTTTTTGTATTGACTTTGAATCCTGCTACTTACCTCAATTTGTTTCTTAGATCTAAAGTCTTCTAGTGAAGGTTTTCGGATCTTCTGTATAAAAGATCATGTCATAAGCAAATAAAACTAGTCTGACTCCTTCCTTTCCTATTCATATTTCTTTTATTTTTTTACTCTTGCATGATTTTTTTTGGCTAAAGTTTCAAATAGTTTGTTGAACAAGAAAAGGGACTGTGGAGACTGTTGTTCTTGAATTTAGGGAAAAAGCTTTCAACCTTTCACCAGTTAGTATGATGCTGGCAGCAAGTTTGTCACAAATGTGTTTTGTCAGGATAAGGTCCTTCTATACCTATTTATGTCTGGTATTTTACAAAGAATGTTGGATTTTATCAAAGACTTTTTATGCATCTACTGAGACAATCATATAATTTTTGTTCTTGCTTCTGTTTATGTGATGTGTTACATTTATTAATTTATATATACTAAAAATTTCTAGCATCCTTCAACTAAAATAATCTTTTAACAGATAGTAGCAGAATGAAGTTAAAAACTACCAACAAAATAATTCACAGAAAAACATAAACATATAGAGATTAAAGAATGCATTATTAAATAATCAGTGGATCACAGAAGAAATGAGGGAAAAATTTAGAAGTTCCTAGAATCAAATGACAGTGATTAAACATAAACAACATTTAAATAAACCTTATTGGACAGTATGAAGGCAGATCTAAGAGGGAAATTTATAGCTGTGAGTGTATATATTAACAGAATAGAGTCATTCTCAAACAAAATTGATAAACCCTTAGACTAATTTCCTAAAAAATGAAGAAGAAAACCACATCAATTAGAAGTGGCAAAGTTGAAATTAAAATAGACATTACCAAAATCCAGAGGATAATAAAAATTTACTTCAAAAACTTATACTCTAATAAATTAGAGAAGCTAGAAAAAGGAAATTTTTAGGCACATACAAATTACCAAAGAAGATGTAAAAATCCTGAGTAGATCAAAGTAGGCAGTGAAATAGAAGCCGTAATAAAAACTCAATCAACTTACCAAAGCCCAGGACCTGATGGATTCACCACCAAATTTTACCAGAATTTGGGGAGATCTAATGCAAATACTCTTGAAACTCTTCCTTGAAAAACAAAAGGAAGGACCACACTGAACTCATTCCTGGGAGCTAATATTTAAGTATTTAACAAAAAGAGAGAGAAAACTATAGTTCTATCTCTTTAATGAGTATAGATATAAAAATCCTCAATAAATTACTGGCAAATAGAAAGCAACAAATCATTAAAAAGATATACATCATGACCAAGTTGCTTCCTTCCAGGGATCCTAATTACATTTTATAACTAGGGAAACTGAGGGTCTGAAAGGTGTGCACCCCATTTCATCATCATGCGTAAGATAAATATTTTAATCATTTCTATTACTCTCATTACCATGAGAATTAAATTTCATATTCACTGTGTGGGTTCATGTGTATGTGCAACCTGTCAACATATAGTTTTCAACTTGACATTGTTTCAAAGTAAACCAACTAACAATGGGGTGGATGAAATTAATGACATTTTCTTAAAGACTAGCACATTACTATATAATTTCCATAGAATCCTTAGGCAATTATATAATGCATCTATCTGAGAGTTGTTAGAAAATTTCCTAAGAAGTAAGAAAAATAGGACGTATTAAACGCATTGCTGTGAGTAGTCTATGATTCCCAATTAATTTATAATTCCTGTACCAATATATATATATAATAATTTAACTACACTTTAGACATTGGATAATTAATCATCATTTCCGGTCATTATTATTTCAAGATTAAAGTCAATGTTTTCATTGAAATACCCCCTGCTTTCTTAATTATATTTTAGTAATGTAAATACTATTTCTTATGAAAGACTGAAAACACAAGTGTGAATAAACCCTCTGTGAATGAATAAGTGGTCAAAAGAAGATGATAATGTTTTGTTCTTCCAAATTATTGTGAGAATGCTTGGTGGGTGTGATTTCTGTCTGAAGCTCTTACCTCTGTTCTGTAATGATCATGGCCATTAAAACAATATTAGCTACAATTAGGTTTGCCTGCAAGAGACAGAAAGTTCAAAGTAATAGAAAAGTTCACCCTCTTACATGAATGCTTGAACGTGGCTGGCTGTAAACCAACGTCTTGGACCTGGCTTCTGCTCCATCACTTTCCCTCCTTATTTGGCTTCAGCCTCCAATTTCCAGGTGGTGGCATCCACATTCCAAGGATCACAGAGGTGTTTTCAGGAACAGGCAAAAGACACTGATCCAAAGGTGTCCTAGACACAGCCCCATGGCATTTTTAACAGAACTTGCAAGCATCCTCACATCTCTTTCCAAAAGAACTTAGCGTGTAAGTTCCTATTCTATTCCATGGTGCGCCAGATTCAATCACATATTACTCCCAAAGGAGAAGGGCAAAATACAAAGTCAAAATGGGTAAAACGAGATAGTCAAGTGTCACCAGAATGCCTGAAACGACTCCCTAAAGACTTAACAGAACAAACTTGAAAATGTCTCCTTTTTCTCACACCATACTTTCACTCAAATATTTTGTCAATTTTCAGAGTTGGTGCCGTAATTATAAATACAAGCAGCTGTACACATGACCCTTAAGAGATCAACCCTTCAGCTGTAATTTGTTCCTACTTGCCCCTCAGGATATCTTTTCTATTACTGAGCAAAGCTAAAGGGGGTCGACAGCTTGTGAGAGTCATCTTGAGGGTTCTCACTTGGGGAGGTACCTGTGTAAATGGAAGATATCTCAAGGTTTTAAAGTAAGTAAATTAAGAGTCAAGTTCAGAACTTCACCCTATAAAAAACCTATTCAACTGAGGTAGGAAATCAATCTCAAGAAGTAAACTTTAAGTTTAGAGAGGGAAAATAATTTTTCAGTCCAATCTAGAATTAACAGAAAATAATACAAGTAGTTTGGAAAAAATACTAGGTTGCTCAGAAATTGAAAATTAATTAGAACACAACTCAACAGCTTTGTTTTTCCCACTTTGGATGGATAAATGCCACTTGCATGTGACACTTGGAGGAATTTAATGTAATCTTCAATTCCGTTCTACACAAACATAAAATATCCTTAACACCATGTTTTGAGTAATTACCTGTTCTCATCTCAGGACAAGAGAAAGACAGAAAAAAGTGAATGAAGATAACAAAGTCACATTAAGCCCCTTCAATCCTATCATTACTATTAGTCCTATTTTTTAGGATCAAAAATTCCTTGTACTCAGTGACTCTTAAGAAGCTAAAACTGACTGCATGATCTGTTCTTGAACATTTATGGAGCAAGAAGCTCAACATATCTCTTTCACTTACTACCAGTTTCTCAGATAATTACTCAGTCTATGAAATACACTTACTTGGTCCTTTCTATTTATTTATTATATTAGGAATAGGTCTATTAGTAAATGTATCTAGGAAATCCTGTTATACGGAAGATCAGAAACTGGCAAGAAGTGACTGACATGGATGTTATTTAAAAATGGTAAGTCCTGTGTTTACTGTGAAACTTTACTGGCACAAATGGAAGTTGAAGATGAATCCCATAGTAAATCAGGAAAAAAAAATGTTTAGAAAGATTAGCAGGAATTTCTGAGATGAAGATACTGAAAGGTTACTCTTTGCAAAGGGGAATGACATAAATGAAGTGACACCCTCAGGAGAAACGGTTCACTGCAATGAGTAAAACAACTTTTCCTCAACACAAGTTAATCTCTGCAGCACTGCGTTTCAAAGTTCCTGCTTTAGGATTTGGATTATGACTCGGGGATGCTGTGATCTCAGGGAAGTAAATTTAAGATGTCAAGACTGATGCTCCACTCGGGTAAAGAGAAGGACAGTCTCACCTAGCTCGTGCCTTACTGAGAAAGGTAAGTATACTTTGGTAAAATCTGTTCCATAACTTTTTGTTTTTCAATTTGTATCTTGATTTATTTATTTATTTATTTTATTTTTTATTATTTTTTTATTTTAGAAATAAAAGGAGGAAAATACTAACAGATAGAAAATGTTTTACAAAATAGCAAAGGATCAGTACAGACATTACAGAGTTACAAACAGAGTGGTAGGGAATTAACAATGCTTATTGTATTACATATTGATATCTTCAATGTAGTTTCTCATGAAAACACATATAGACATACAAAGCTAATCAACCAATGCCTCACTGACAGTTTCTTTCAGCAAGGAAATACAGGACAGTAGAACACCTGTGTTAACTATCCTGCATATACATATATACAAACTTTCTCCTTCTTTCCCTTCTCTTTTCCCATAGTCCAGTTATCCTTTACCTATGAGTGCTTTCCTATCAATTCCCAATGTCTATCATATCTCCTAGTTTAAATTAACTCTTTCAGGCTTTACACTAGAGAAACAATGTGGTGCTTGCACATGTATGTTTGATTTATTTTGCTTATGAGTATGGTCTCTAGTTGTGACCATTTGCCTATAAAAGCCTCGAGTTTATCTTTCTTAACAGCTGAGTAATATTCCATTATATAAAAGTACCACAATTTTCTTATCCAATCCTCAGTGGATGGACATTTGGGTTGCTTCCACATTTTAGCAATTACAAATTGTGTTGCTATGAACATAGGTGCACATATATCACTGTGATAGGATGTTTTTAGATCTTCTGGGAAAATACCCAGCAGGGGGATAGCTGGGTTGAATGGGACCTCTAGACCTAGTTTTCTGAGGACTCTCCAAAGTGATTTCCACAGCGGTTTCACCAGTCTGCATTCCCACCAGCAGTGGAGAAGGGTTCCTATTTCTCCACAGCCTTGCCAGCATTTGTTATTGGCTGATTTCTTAATGCTAGCCATTCTTACTGGGGTAAGGTGGAATCTCAGTGTTGTTTTTTTTTTTGGTTTGGTTTTTCTCCGGTACCGGGAACCGAACTCACGACTTTGCGCTTGCCAGGCAGGCGCTTTTGCCGCTGAGCTAAATCCCCACCCCCTGGAATCTCAGTGTTGTTTTAATTCGCATTTCTCGAATGACTAATGATGTTGAACATTTTCTCATATATTTATTTGCCATTTGTATCTCCTTGTCTGAGAAGTGTGTATTCATCTCAGCTGCCCATTTTTGGACTGGGTCTTTGAATTTGGAGGGGCTGAAATTTTTTAATTCTTTATATGTTCTAGATAGAAGCCTTTTGTCTGATGGACAATCAGCTAAAATTTTTTCCAAGTTTGTGGGTTTTCTTTTTACTTTGCTGGTGATTTCTTTAGATGTGCAGAAACTTTTCAGTAGAATGAGATCCCAGTTGTTGATTCTTTCAAGTGTTTCACGTGCAATTTGGTTTTTGTTCATGAACTCTCTGCCTACCCCTATGTCTTCAAGGTTTTTACCTACCTTCTCTTCCAATGAACCAACATCGTGAAAGTGGCCATACTTCCAAAGCTGCTGTACAGATTCAATGCAATTCCCATTCAACTACCATTAGCGTACCTCACAGATCTTGAGAAAGTATGCCTTAAATTCATCTGGAACCAGAAGAGACCCAGAATAGCAAAAGCAATCCTGGGCAACAAGGACAAGTCAGGTGGAATCACAATCCCTGACCTGAAATTATACTATAAAGCTACGGTCATAAAATCCACCTGGTACTGGCTAAAAAACAGGCCCGAGGATCAATGGAACAGACTGGAAGAAACAGCCACAACCAAAAACACACTCAGCCACCTAATCTTTGATAAAGGGGCCAATCAAACTCACTGGGAGAACAACAGTCTCTTTAATAAATGGTGCTGGAAAAACTGGCTTGCTACCTGCCAAAGACTGAAAATAGACCCAAGCCTATCACCATGCACCAAACTCAGGTCAAAATGGTTCACAGACCTCAGTGTTCTATAACTTTTTATTTGGAGTCGTGAATACTGGTCGTACTACCTCCAAGGAGGAGTAAAAATCATTTCGGACTACAAGTTTTTCTAGTCCTACCTGAGAAAGTTTGCAGGCATGGTTCAAAATAACCAGTGTTTCCAAGTCCTTGAACAATGTCCCAAAACCAAAAATCAAAAATACATAAAGGAACAAAAACATCAGTCACTAGGTATAGACAATTCACTTTGTGTACTGTTCCATGAAAAAAATATAAACTATGCAAATAGGCTGAAAGCTACAAAACAAAACAATCAGTCAAAATGAAATAGCTGATAGAATTCATAGACAAAGACAATAAACTCTATATTATCATGGCATAAAATATATAATTTATATAGCTGTGCTGCATTGGCACAATATATATTAAAGAAAGAAGGAAGCACTGATATGTTCAGAGGTAAAGTGAGGGATATATAGGAAGAACCAAATAGAACTTTGGAAGAGACATTTATAATGTCTAAAATAAAAATGTGATTACAACTATATTAGCCATGACAAAAGAGGATATTTTTAAAATTAAGTTTTATCAATAGAAATTATCTAAAAATAAAGAGATAAAATAAGCTCGTTTGATAAGCTCCAGCACAACTTAAATGGTTATAAAATAAGTATTATTAAAGTTCCCTAGTGAGAAAAAGGGGAGAAAAGGGGCAGGAAAAGATTTCAAGAAGCAATAGTCAAAAGTATTAATAATTTGGTAAAAATATAAACGCATAGATTCATGATATATAAGAAGTAGATACTCATTCCTAGCCAACACAAGCACAGGAAATAGAGAAAAACTGTAGAATGATGTATTATACTCAAATTCTTGAGAACCAATATAAAATCAATGACGAAAATCTAAAGAAAGATCCTTGAAGCAATCACCAAGGAGACAACAATAATAGGACTTACAGAAACTTCCCATCGTACACCTCACAAGGTGGTGGACTAGTATGTCATTCATTTAAGATCTTTTACTACAATTTACAAAGGTTCATACAAAACCCAAAAGAGGGGATTAATACACATTTAGTACATACTAAGTCAGAAAAAGTGAAGTGGAAGAGAGAAAATGAGAAAAACAGAAAAAATAGCAATTTGATATTCTATAAGTCATCACAATAAATTCAAATGATCTAACTGTCTCAGTGAAAAAGCAAGTACAATGCTGAGTAGCAGCTCCCTTGAAAATAAGGAGACATATACTGGAAGTGAAAGCCTAGGAAAAGACAAACCGTGATTTCAGAGAAAGTCCTACAGTGTGTAACAGTAGTTAAATGGTTTTATTAATTTTTACATAAATAGATATTGGCACAAAGAATATTATCAGGAATATAGTGTCATTTCCTGAAGACAAAGGGATAAACCCATGACTGCTTAAGTCTATATTCCTAACAGGAGTCTTTTAAGAACAATGGAAATGCCAAAAGAAATGTGAAATTCAAAATGAAAGTCAGAAATTTCCATATTGGTTCCTCAGTAACTGAAAGAACAAATAATTCAAACATCAGTAAGATCATAGAAAATGTGAAAAATTCCATCACCTTATTTACCCAAAGCTTGAAGAATAGTGCAGACAGAATGCACACCCTTCCCCTAAGCACATAAAGCCCTTACCAAGACAGACCATATTTAAGCTCATAAAGCACCTTACACTAAATTTCAAATACTCAAGCAGCACAAACTATGTTGTCAGGCCACAGTGAATTTAAAATAAGTTTGTTAACTAAATTCTCATACAAAAGCGATGGGTGTGTGAGAAATTCCCAAGTATTTGGAATCAAAGAAATTTCAAAACACCTCGAGGATCAAAAGAAGACATCAGTCATAAAACTAGAAGCATTTTGAACTGAATGAAAATTTTAAAATAGCATATCAAAATGTGTGAGATAAAGCTAAAGTAATGATTAGAACTAATATGACTAAAGACCTACTTTAACAAAGAAAAAAATACTTCAAAAAATGTTATAGTTTTTACCTTCAGATATTAGAAAAGAAAGAGAAATCAAGACAAAGTACAACATCAGTAATAAAAACAAGAACATGGAGAACTAAAACAGATGCAGAAAAATAAAAAAGAAAGTCATAGTACACAAAAGCTAATGAAAAATAACACCTTGGTAAAGGTCTAGCTAGACTGATAAAGGAGAATACATAAATTTCCTACATCAAATGAAAATGGGGCTATTTCTTCAATTATAGCAGAAATTAAAAGGTTGCTAAAGGAATTACAAACAGTTTTAAGCCAGTGGATTTGACCATATACATAATATGAGCAAATTATGAGAAATGTATTAATAACCTCCAAATGAGAAATAGATGTATTGATTAAACTTAAATGTAAGAAGATCAAGATGCGGTGAGTGAATCTATTATGTATTGCAAACATACTAGTAAAATTTTTTAAAAGCTCATAGTATAAATATTATTTAAAAAGACATAGAATCTACAGCTCGAAAACTCCCCAGAGAAAGCTTCAAAACAAGATGATTGCATTGATTAATTGTATGAAACTTTAGAAGAAGAAATGAAATCAAATCTAAACAATTAATTACAGAGTATTCAAGAGGAGGAGTAATTCTCAACTCATTATTTGAGACCAATTTTACCGCGATAGCTATGGCAGAAACATATATTACAAGGAAAAAAAGCTAGAGACAATATTCTTCATAAACAGAAGTGAAAACTCTTAACAGAATTTGGTAAATTTGGTTCAATAATACATACAAAGTAAAGCATCTCCTAAGAGGAATTTATCCCAGAAACATGAGAGTGATTTAACCTTTAGAAATTAATCACTGAGATTCACAATATTAATGGGATAAATGTTTTAAAGTCTTTACAGTCAATACCAGAATTCTCAGCAAACTAGTAAGAGATGGGAAATTCTTCAAGTTCTCATAAAAGAATTGAAAAAATACATGTATTTTTTCGCAAACATAATTAAGAAAGAAGAAGTACTACCTGCTCTCCCTCTATGATAGGAACACGGTGTGGATGGCCAGTCTGTTTCCATTCAGCTATGTTCAGTGTCTTGCTCATTTTTGTAGCAAGACAAGAAAAATAGAAAAGATGCCCACTGGGAAGAAGTGAAACTACATTTCCTCACAAGTTTATTACTATTTATGCAGAAAATATAGAGGAATTAACAAAAACCCAGTAGGACAAACAAGTGAGTACACATATCTTGCAAGCTATTGATATTTGTGGATTGATTGCATCTATACGTAACAGCAACAATCAAAAACTGAATAAAAGGCCATTTGTGGTAGCTTCAGACAATATGTAGTACTTGAAAGAAGATGTGGAAGAGCTAATATAAATTACAAAATATTGCTGAAAGAAACTAAAACTGGCTCAAATTCATGTAAATATATTCTATGACAGCAGATTTGGAGAGGCAATATGATAAAAAATTTTCCATTCTGTTCAAATTGATATATTGATTCAACCCAATTCCAATCAAAATGCCAGCAGGTCTTGTAGAAATTGTCTTAAGGTGACTCTAAATATATATGGAAAAGTAAATGATGTAGAATAGTCAAAAAAGTGAATAAATTTGAAGATTTCACCCCTAATTTTAAGACTAACTCTATAGCTAAGGTTAAGGAAGAGAATTTGATACTTCATGAAGATTGACATATGTGTGTGTATATTGACACATATATTTACATTGGAGTGGAATATACTACACAATATAGAAATAAACTTGCACATGCATGATTAATTAATTTTCCATAAATAAAGAAAAGAAATTCAGTAGGGAATGATTACTTTAGTACTTATTTATTTATTAGTCTGATAACCGGTTTGGAAGGAAAAGGAAGAACAATTCAGTCTTTAACGACAAATAAGCCAATAAGCATTACACGAAAAGGAATTTTACTTCCAGAAATAAAGAGTAGAGCTCTTCTCCCCTCTTACTTCTGGCTAACACTATGTTATACGCACAACAAACATAAGGAAAAATGGAAGGATAGAGAGAAGAAAGCTTCGTGGCTAGAGATGTCAGCATCAAGGAGTGAGAGATGCTGGCTTCCTGGATTCCATTCTTGTCTTGTATATACAAAATGCGAACTGATTGGTGAAGACACAAATCCAGAAGCATCCAGGGGTACTGACATAAAAATCCTCGAAATATAATCTGTGCCATCTTGTTAAAGCTCAAGAAAGGGGCAGTCTAGCGAGGCAGAGAGCTTGTAGATCTCCGTGCCCCCGCCAAGCACGCAGACAAAACCTGATGCCCAGACAGGTGCACATCTACAGGGTGTCAGAGAGAACGAGGTGAGGGCATGGTGTACTGCTGCCAGCTGTAGTGACACCTCCTGGTGTTCTTCAAGATCACATATGAATCTGCAAAGCCAACTCCTCCAAGCAGTCACAGGGGCTGCCTGATCCTGAGGATTACAAAAGCTGGAAAGGATCCTGGATTTCTGCCTCTACCTGACCACCTGAACCAGTTATGCATATTTCAGTCTCGAATCTACTAATAAGAAAATCACTTCTCACACAAAAATCTAAGAAGAAGAAGAAATGTTTCCCTCAAAGTAAACTTTAAAAGGCAATACACACCAACAAGGTGTCATAAGTATCTAGACTGAGTCCTGAAGATTTTTAAAAGCCCACAATTAAATGATCAATCAAAACCATTCTGTTAACCAATTATAGAATAACCAATTGAGGAAATACAATATTTACACATGTGAGTCTGATTTATTTCACTTATGAGTATGGTCTCTAGTTGCATCCATTTATCTATAAAAGCCTCTAGTTTATATTTCTTTATAGATGAGTAATATTCCATTGTGTAAAAATACCACATCTTTTTTTATCCATTCCTCAGTTAATGGACATTTGGATGTTTCCAAGATTTAGCTACTACAGATTATGCTGCTATAAACACGGGTACATATTTATCGCTGTGGTATAATGTTTTCAGTTCTATTTGAAAAATATCCAGGAGGGGAACAGCTGGGTTGATGGAGCCTCTAATACTAGTTTTTTGAGGAATCTCCACACTGATCTCCATAGTGGTTGTACCAGTTTACACTCCTACCAACGGTGGAGAAATTTCCTTTTTCCGCACAGCCCCTACAGCATTTGTTATGGGTTGATTTCTTGATGATAGCTATTCTTTCTGAGGTGAGATGGAATCTCAGCGTTGTTTTAATTTCCATTTCTCCAAAGTCTAATGATATTGAGCATTTTTCCATGTATTTATTCATATTTCCTCCCTACTAGAAGAACCTGAAAGAGTGAATAAAATCTGACTGGTACAATAGATACTGTGAAAGGGAAAAGAGACTGCTCAAATAGGAAGAACAAACTGGGATGAAGGAAGGGGGAGGAAAATGAAAGAAAGATGAGAAAATATACATATATATGTATACACAGGATAGCTAGGATAGTTGCACTACTAATATCTGTTGATTTATTGAAAAGAACAGTTAATGTAATTGTACTGTCAATCTTACATGCCTATCTCACATTATCTGTGCAACTATTTTTCAAAATTTGTGTGTATATACAAGGATAGCTGGGATAGGTGTATTGTTGATGTCTGTGGTTTATTGAAAGAAAGAGTTAACGCTTAAAATTGTCTTTTTTCTTGACCAATTTTGCATGTTTGTGTCTGTAGTCAGAAAGACTAATCTGAAGACAACAATATGCAGTATAAGAACAACTGTTGAACTCCTCCCGTCTTGTAAGGTGAAGCTCTGCATCATTTCGAAAGTTTTTTTTTTTTTTTTATTGCTTGTTTCTGTCTTTGATTGTCTGATTAATCTTGCATTCTTACATCTAGTGGACTGAGCAACTTCATTGACGATAACAGTGTGTAATGTAGCAACCACTGTTAATTCCTATTATTTTGCTTTGAGGTCATGTATCATTTTTGTTGTTTTGTGTTGTTTTGTTTTTTTCATCACTGTTATTGTTTTGTTAGTTTTTCTCTTTAAAATGAAAAATTTTTTAAAGAGAGTAACCAACTGAGTATTTTAGAAGTGAATAATACACTTAATGATGTGATAGGTTTGATGGCTAAAATAAATGTTATAATAATGACTGTCTTAATTCTAAACATTTAAATAAAGTTCTTAAGGGAATTATATTATGAGCATCAATGGAACACGTTAGTATAATTCACTGATTAAATCATAGCATCAATCGACTATGATGTTATATATGTCTAAGGTTATACATAAAGCAACCATTATTAAAGCCATATAGAACAACTGAAATGAAACTCAACAAAAATTTCAATAACCTGCAGAAATGAAAAAAAAAGCAATGAGGGGGAATTAAACTACAGAGAAAGAAGACAAAAAACAAACAAAAGCAATAAATTTCAGACCACACCTTTAGCATACCACTATTCATATTAAATAAAAAGTCTATATAAACTAAAGGACAGAGATTGGTGTTGTGAATTGAAAAAGAATTATGATCAACCTATAGATTGTATATGCAAAACTCACTTCAAATATGAGAAAAAAAACTGAAAATAAAGGGAAGAAAAACATGTGTTACTCAAACATTAAAGGTAGGAAAACAAGCACTGGTACGTTACTGTGAGATAAATAGACTTAAGAGCAAGGGAAATTACCATGGACAGAGAGGGCACCACATGATGTTAAGTAGATCAATCTGTCAGAGAAGACTAAAATTTCTAATACGCCTGGATCAAACAACAGTTTTAAAATATGGGAGGCAAAATCTAGTAACACTGAAATGTGAATAGATCCACAATTACAACTGAAGAATTCAATAGCCTTCTCTCAGTAATTGATGAAACAATTAGATGGAAAATCACTAGGGAGGTAGAAGAATTGATGAACATGTAAACAAAAAGAGTGCTCCACCCATAGCAGAAAAATATACATTCTTGTCTCATGCCAACAGTATATTTCCCTAGTTAGATCATATGCTGAACTGTGAAATGCACCTCAACAAGTGCAAAACAACTGAAATCATATAGAATGGATTTTCTGTCCATAATAGAGTCAACTGGAATGAAAAGTTAGTAGCTGAAAACCCCCACACTCCTTGAAATTAAGGAGCATATTCTTATTTTAGCCTTACGTCAAGAAAGAAACGTTGAGGAAAAAAGATACAAAGTTTGTGTAATTCACCGCTTCTTCTGGGAAAAATATGTGACATTTGAGACTTAAAGGGGGAGAGATTTAATGTATTTTGCTTTCCAATTTCAGAGTTCTCATCCCACGATTGCCTGGCCCTGGGGCAGTCACATCATCGTGGAAGGACATGGTGTCGGGAATCAGATCCGCCTCATGATGGCAAGGAGCAAAGAGGAAGAAACAGAGAAACGCAAACCCTCTCTGATGGTCTGCTTGCGGGGATCCAGACCTCTGCTGCGGTGCAGTCTCCTAGTACCCACTCGGGTAAGAACTCAGCGATGGATCGATCCATTGATGAACTCATCACCATTGTAGCCCAGCCAGTCACCACTAGAGGCCCCACCTCTGAACACCTAGACATTCAGTAGACATTTTGGGTCAAAAGCATAACAACCAAAAAGAAAAGAGTACATTAAAATTTTGGAGACACAGCCAAGGCAATACAAAGATTAAAATTCATAGTAATGAAAACATATATTACAAAACCAGAAACATCTCAAATTAATAACCTAAACTTTAGAACGGAGAAAAAAGGCAAAAAATCTAAAGGGACCATAAAGAAAACAATTCTAAAGATAAATATAGAAGTTGAAGAATTTAACACAATAGCAAAGGCCATCTAATTCTATAATCGTTCCTTTGAAAGATGAGTAAGTTTAGAAAACCTCCAACAAGATGATGTGAACAGCAGTAGACACACGTTTTCAACATCAGAAGTGAATAGTGGCTAGCAGGGCAGACCTAAAGACATGAAAAGAATAACAAACAAATACTACAAACCACTGTATACACTCAGCTTTAAAACGTAAAAGAGTGGTCCAAGAAAGAAGGAGACTACAACTCATCGAATACAAAATTTAAAGAACCCTAAAATACTATGTGCATTAAAATTTTTATACTTAGAACTTCTTTAAAAACAGAAAATCTCCAGACCCAGTTATTCACTGTAGAATTCCACAGATGTTCTCTGAGCAATAATCACCACTCCATATCCTGTTCTAGGAAATAAGGATAAAGATATCAGTTGATTTTTTCTTATTTTTTATTTTTAAGAGAATAAAAAATATTAATAAAACATTAGAACCTATATAGTATTTCACTCAACAAGATATTAGCTTACTAGCAAAACCAACAAAGATATTACAGAAAACAAACCTGCAAACTAGTATTTACCATGAACTTATATGTAAATTGCCCTTACCCAATATTAGCAGTGAGAATTACAAAAACTAATAGAATAATTACATGCTATGGTGAACTAGGTTTAATATGGGGTGATTCAGTGTTAGTCAATATAATCTTCAACAAGTTAAAGAAGAAAAAGTGTATATGAACTTGTCAATTAATGCAGAAAGAGATTGACAAATTTTTTTTGGACAGAGTATTGCTTTGTAGCACAGGCTGAACTTGAACTGACTGTGCAGACTAGGCTGGCCTCAAACTAGCCATAGTCCTCCTGCGTCAGCCTCCTGGGTCCTGGGATTAGTGGTGTATACCACCATGGCTGCCTAGAGACTGACAAAATTTAACATGATTGATGATGAAAACCCTCAGGAAAATAGGAATAGTGCGAGGGTGCCTACCTCGATTAATAGCATCTATACCACCAACATATGGTTATTATTGTTAATTAGACTAATATCACACAAAATTGTGCCATACTGAATGCTTTATACTTCAATTTATTAACATGACCAGGACAGCCACATTTATTCAGTGTGATGGTAGCAGCTCCAACCTCCACTGAAACCAGAATAAGAAATAAAAGTCACACAGATGAGAAGGAAATAACATTGTCCTAGTCACACATGCAGTGATGCCCTGTGAGTGTCAAGGAGTTTCTAAAAAACCTCCTAGGAAAAGCAACTGAGTTCATTAAATAGGCAGGATATAAGATACTCATAAAACTTTTTGTAAATATAAGCAACAATCAAGCAAATACTGAAATTCAAAATATAATATTTAAAATCATCCAAAAATCAAAATATCTGTAATTATGCAATATATAAGCATATATGTGATGTATAGTGAATTCTGTATATAGAAGCACATGCATGCTGAAAACTTCACTTACAAACCAAATATTTAATAGTATGAAATGAGTCCATCCTTTAGATAATCAACATTTCTCTCCAAACTGGATATCATACTCAGCAGCAGGAGGAGCGGGCACAGGTACTTTCTTTCTCCAAACTTTGAAAAGTAAAACTCACTCAGTGGATTCATCTCAGCCACCTACAAATTCCTGCGTAGAGCTTTGTGCCTTGGGTTTACTATTCATTCTTCATGGCAGCATTTCCTGGCTCGGCTATGACCAGTGACAGCTCCTTATCAGCTGGTTTCTGACGCTTGCCCTGTGTTTCATATAATTGTAAGCTTAATATGTGCTCATCCTTTCCTCTATATCCTTCCAATAAAATATTATTGATCTCAGGTTGATTGCAGGTCGAGTGTGGTGATGCATGCCTGTAATCCCAGCACTCAGGAGGCTGAGGCAGGAAGATTGTTGCGAGTTCATGACCAGCGTAGACTACAAAGTGAGCTCAAGGCCAGCCTGAATTGCATACTGAGACCCTGTCTCAATAAGACTAAATAAATAAATAAATAAATAAAGTAAGTAAGTTCATTGCAAACCAGTTTTTGTGGCACACAGTTAAGAATCCTGTTGGATACATTTGAGATATGATCAAAATATACAGTGAATATTTCACTTAAAAATTATTATAGTAAAATATGCCATTAATGTCCTTAAAAATACCCTCCTCACTTTGACCACATCCTATCATTCTTGCCAATTTCTGGAACAGTTCTGAAAGTCCTGTTTTGTGTCTTTACAAGATATGATCAAAAATATTTTGATATTGTCTCCAAATATTGTCCAACGGAGAGGCAGGCTCATAAATATTATGACGTGTCTGCATCCACTATTTTCACTGAATGTGGCACCCTGTAACTTCTGGTTCTTCCCCCAAATCAAAATGGCCATAAAAGATAAAGTTTTTTAATCCATTCTGGACATTTCAAAATCAGTGACAGCAGCACTAATGAGCCTCTCAAAGAGGATTTCCACAACTGCTGCAGAAAGAGGTAAGTATGATGGGATGAGTGCATTCAAAACAAACATTTTGAGGATGGTTAATGGAAATGTGTCTGTTACTGTGATTTTTTATTTAAACAGTCGCAGTACCGTTCTATCACACCTTGCACATGGCTGTTTGTATACAAGCACATACCGCAGTGTAGATGATGACTTTCCTATTGGGTACAAGTAGGGGGCTACTCTGTATTGTTCCTGCCCTGTGGCCATGGGAAGATGACTGGATTTAGAGTCAGACACCCTCCAGAGCCTTATTGTAGAAGCCATGAGCACAGACTTTGAGGCTAAGCCATGAGTCCCTAGAAAAGCCACTTCACTTTGTATGACTTGGAGCAGGTTACCGATCATCTCGGAGTTTCAATCTCGGCTTAGATAAAATGAGGGCAATTATAATTCCACCCATATGGAGTTAAGCAGGGATAAAATAATTGATCCATACAGGACACTTAGCTGTGTGTCTGGTAGCTAATGAGCACCTGGTGAATGTCACTTATTTCTGTTATTATTACTGCTACTGTTGCTCATTTACCATGTAGTCTGATGGCTTATGGTTGAATTCCATCGCTAAAACTGATTAATTTTGTGAATTGGAGGAAATTACACGGCTCATTAATTTGGGGGTCTATTGTCCGGACTATAGAGATAATAATAAGAATATTAAATGGTAATAATATACTAACAGCAGAATATTTAGCACAGTGCCCAGTAGCATACTATAAACATACTACATGTTTTGATAAAATTGAAATAATAGTGATGATGATGTCTAATTCAATAGGTGGTTTCATGGAATAAGAAATTTGAACATGTAAATATATTATAATATTGGTCAATTCAGAAAGCCGAAAGACAATAATGACTATAGGATAACGGATGCCGTAACATTGAGAATGTCAAATTATTATTACTGTTGTCAGAGAAGTTAAAACCTCAGGTGGGAGGCACTCAGAACGACCTTGTGCATTGCTGAAGTAACTCCTACACCGACTGTGTGAGTGACATCTTTCTTAGACCTGGAGAGATTCTAGGGTCAACTGCTGAGTTGCTGACTAATGCTGCTTATAAAACAAATGAAGGAGCTAGGAGACATCTATTTTGGTGAGTGGATGATTTACATTCCATCAAAACCATGGGCCATGACTGATCAGTGAGAAGTATAGGAAGGCATGCTAGAAATTTCTAAACTGTGTTCATTATTCCAATACGCCCTTACTGGATCCCAAAAACCCTGCCAAATCCCTTTCATTCAATATGTTAATTATAATAAAATACTCTTCTGTGTTAAGAAATACAGTGCTTCCTAGAAGTCAAGTATAAAGAGAACTTAATGAAAATTTTAAGCACTAGAAAAATAATCTATTTGCAAACAGAATCATTATTGTTCTCTTCTCAGTCCAACGCAGAAGTTTAGATTTTTATACATTATGGGTTTGGGAGTAAAGTATATCTACTCTGAGAGTTAGTGAATAAATTAAATTTCCTTCCCAGCAGGAGGAAGATTAGAAATCACCAGGTGCCCCTGAAATGTTACCATTTTGGAAATCATTGATCAAGAGTAAAAATATCTAAATAATCTCAATGGCTCAAAAGAACATGAGTCGCTCTGCCTGTATTACACTGAGCTGCTTTATACTCTTATTCTTTTTACTCCTTTATAAATATATGTTAGGATTTGATGTAACAAGCACTTTATCAGAGTGGTGGCTATTTGTTAAAAATAATCTGCTTTTTAAAGATTTTGCAGGTGCCTACAAAAGCCTCACTGTGCTTTGCTAGACAGCTTTGAGAATGAAAATGCCCTTCTCTAGCCTGCTGAGTAAATATGAATTTCACAGTTAAATACATAAAATAACGATTACATCCAATGGTCGCGAGGGACATGTTTTTAGAAGTACACTAATTAAAGTACATCTTTCCAACAACATGTTTTTACACTTACCAGCGATGAACCATATCAGATTGGTCATTAAGTAATTAGGAATGCTAATGTAAATAAAGTGTCATTCAAACAAGGCTTTCAGACTGGAGATGAATCATATATTTTGTCTTCTCTCCTGCAATATGTACAGATGAATGATATAAAATAACTAAAGGGGAAAAAAGCAAACTAAATAATATACAGGGGAATAAAGAAACTAAAAGTAATGCTCCTGGCACTTACTGCTAAGTGATCTTAAATTTTAAGCAATGCTTTTAAAAATTTTATGATATAAATGACAATATAAAATACAGAAATGAGAGGCAAAGTTCCTTAAATCATGATCCCATGTGTCTTGGTGCCTGTTATAACTGATGTATCTGTGGGAGGGATCTAGTTTCCCTGAAGTATTAAAATAAACAGCTGAAGAAGATACAACATCAGGAAGAGAGGGAGAAGGAAATGGAGAAATGAAAGGCGGGGCACCAAGAAAACAATTAATACCAAGTAAAGACTATAAATAAGTGAAAAGTAACTGCAGGGAAAAGAAAATGAGGAGAAACGATTTGCTTTGAAGTGAGTAGACATCACACGATAGACGTTTGGAACTAGGTGATTTCATGATGCTGGAACCTGTAGATCTAGATTATGGATCAAGATAATTGAATACAAGTTTTATTTTAGTACTAAAAATTAATAAAAGTGATAAATATTACAGCTAAGATTTTAGAGTGATTTTTGTACAAGAATTCTTCAATATTGGGGATTTTTCAAAAGAAAAAAATTAAAAGTTATATTTAGTGGCAACATATAGTCAAGATCTTAGGGTGGGTTTTGCAAAAACAGTAAGTCAGTACTGGGGATTTTTCACAAAAGATGATTTGCTTTCAAAGCTTACGTTAAGCAATGAAGAGTTTTCTGATGCAGAGTATGTCCTAAAGAAATATTTGTGCAAGGAATTAATGCCAAGTGTGCAAATAATTTAAACTTCAACGTCAGATGATCCCCTTTCCTAGAAAGTCCAAATATGTTCCCCTGGTTATTTAGTCAGAGTGACAAACGTCCAGTAAGTTCCCATCACCCTTGACCCACTGGTGCGATCTTTTGTTAACCGATGTATAATATACACTAAATAAAATGCACAAATAGTGCAAATGGAAACCTTAATAATGTGCACAAGTAGACACCCGCTAAAGCACCCTGCAGCTCTTTTTCACAACAGCAAAAGACTTTTATATTCTTTTTGTGTGAGTAACAACTCCTTCAAAGATAATCCCCGTAGTTCCCTAGCTCGCCTGTCCTTGACTATCTTACAAAGGTAAGTGCTTGTGTGTGGCCTTACAAAGAGAGTCCCTGACTATCTTACAAAGCTTACCTGTCCTTGACTGTCTTACAAATGTACATACAGATACATATATGTATACATATTCCCATACATATATATGTAGCTTATACATGTATGTGAATATGTATACATATATGTACATGTATATAGATATAAATGATATAGATATAGATGATATAGGTGATATATAGATATGGATAGAGAGAGAAACATTTTATAATAAGAAAAATTATATTTTTTTGTCCCAATACCAGCTCCTTCAAAGATAACCACCTTAGTTCACCTGCCCTTGAGTGTTTTATAAGTGAAGACATATTCTGTAAATCCTTTTATGTCTCTTGTCTTCCAGGGAGCAGAGTGTTCATACCATTTACTTATGTCTTACACCTGTCATATGTACACACGTTGCCATACATATGCCTGAGTCTTTATGTTGCACGTGTAGGAGGTATCCGTGACACACGTACACTAAAAATGCGTTGAGTTTTCATTCCTCATTAGGATTCCATCACATTGAAACCCTGTGCTTTCCTCGTTTTCTCTTCTACTGAAAGGTAATTCATTCTGTCCAGTTTTGGCGATTATGAAATTAGTGTACACGTCTTTAAGTAGACACGTTTACTTAAGTCTCCCATCTGTGTACACAGGGCTGGAATTGCCAGGACACAGAGTAGGATGTCTATAATGTGTGTGAGTCTGCCAAACTATTTTTCTCAATCTATTACCCCATTTTACATTCACGCAAAGTAGGCCCATGCCCATGTCCACAGAAACGTTTTTAGGGTCATCCATTCTGGAAACACTGCTGCGATGATGCAGAGCAATGGTTTTAATTTGCATTTTTCTCATGTATAAAGTGGGGTAAATTTTCGTATATCTGCATATAGTCATTTGAATATTTTCTCTTTGACAGAAAGTTTTTTTCCCATTTGGTGCAAAGAATGATGCTGTATTTCAAAAATATTAAATGTGTTTCCTCACATAGTATATTAAAATTTATTGAGATGGTTAATAAACATAGAAGTGAATGCTAAAATAGTAGACTTCTAGGACAGAGGTCAACACACCATATGCTTCAAAGCCAATCTGGTCTGTCATCTGTCTCTCTTTTCCTTCTCTGAAAAGTCCTTTTTATTTCTACCTAGATGTAGATTCACATGCAGGCATAAGAAATAATGAAAACCTCTCACTGTAAAAAAACACTCAATAAACTAGGGATAGAGACAACGTACTTAACTTGATAAAAGATGATTATGGAAAGCCCACAGGGAATGTCATACTTAAAGATAGAACAGAAAGCTTTCCCTTAAAAGTTATCAAAATGCAGCAGCGGCCATTCTTGGTATTTCAATTTAACATTCTACTGGAGAGTCTTCTCAGCGAAATTACGCAAGAAAGAAAAAAAGCACCCAGATTGGAAAGGAAGAGTTAGAACTGTTTTTATTTGTGTGTGGTAAGATGTCACATAGGAACTATTCCCTGAAATCCATAAATTGAAACTACTGTAATTAATAAGCAAGTTAAGATCACCATAAAAGAAACTATTTTATAGGTACAGGTTAGTAATGAGAAATCTAAAATGGGAGCTAAAACAATTTAACTCACAAAAAATAAAAAATAAAAATAAAATAAACTCAGCAAAAGATGTGTGCGATTTATACTCCAAAACCACAAAACACAGTTGAAAGAAATTAAAGATGTAAGTAAACTGAATGGCATATAATGTCTATGGGCGGAAAGACTTCACATTGCTAAGATGATAACATTCCCTACGTTGGTCTGCAGAGTCAGCGTAATTCCTATCAAAGTCCATCACCTGTTTATGAAGATTGACAGGCTGAGCCAGCAGTCCTGTGGGAACTCAAGAGATCTAGACTAGCCTAATCATCATGACAGATAAGCTGGAAGAACCACATTTCCTCACCTACATGATTATAATCAAGCTGCAGTAACCGAGACTGTGTGGTATTGGCTATCAGACAAATTTAACAACTAAGAGAATGGAAGAGAGCCCAGGAACAGCTGTTAGAACTGTAGAGTCCATGAGAAGGCTCAAGGCGGCTCACTGGGGTGCGGGGGCAGCAAGCAGTGCTTTTCAAAGGCTGAGCTTCCTCCTGGTCCTCTCGCAGGGGTGTGTGGGACACAGAGAGACAGTCAGGAACTCTCCCTGGTGCCCCCTTCACTTCCCCGAGTGCCTGGCTAGTCCACTTTTATTCCGCATCTAGAGCCTTTCACGATTGTCTACTAGATGATTTCCAGTGTAATTCTTTGTAATTACACGGGACAAACTGGAACGCTAGATTTGTGTCATCCTGCCCCACACAGAAACTCCCATTGTCCGCTGTTTAGACACAAAATTTTATGAGAACTCAATTACACTTAAGTACATTTGTTCGAATATTATTTAAGGCTATTTTCTTAACTTGCAGAGAGGCTGAAGCAACAGGATTGCTTGACTTTGGGACAACTCTGGGAGAGATAAGGGGGCCCAGGTTGAAAATCAACCAACAAGTAAAATTAAAATAAATAAGTAAATTCCCAAGAGATGAAAACTAATTTTTTGAAAGACAATGTAGCCAATTCTAGTTTTTTTCAAACGTTCATGAAACTATCAGAGGACAAAAGCAATATAACTTGTATTTCATATTTTTGTTGTAAAGTATATTTTGCATGTGGGGGGGAGAGCTTGTGTCATCTTTTCTCAGTTGTCTCTTTTGTATGATTATATCCTAATGACATACATATATATATACACAGTATATCACATATGTGTATATATAATGTGTATATGTAATATATGTGCATATATATAAAACGTGTATATATAACATGCATGTGTATATATAGAGTGAGTAAGATACTTACAAATGCATTTTTGACATATATTCATTTGCTATACACATCTTATTCATGTTGACTTTATTATTATTATTTTTTTTTTTTTTTTGGTTTTTCTCCGGTACCGGGAACCGAACTCACGACCTTGCGCTTGCCAGGCAGGCGCTTTTGCCGCTGAGCTAAATCCCCAGCCCCAACTTTATTATTTTTTAATACTCATACAGTCATACTGAGATTATGCTAGAATTCTCTCTTTATGCCCAGGTGTGAGATGGGTTTCTGTGAAGTTTGGAGGACAGCATAGATGTGGAGCAGGCTCCTCCCTTCCCACCAGGCTACTGGGACCCTACAGTAGGACCTGGCTGAGGTTAAAGCCCTAGTTTTCTCCTCACCGGTCTCTCTGCTCCCTCCTGTGTTTTCCCCACTAGCCTTTGGATTGGCTCCATCCTCACTCCTGCTTTGCCTGTCCTGAATAACTTGTCTTTTATTCACTTCTGTTTTGTACCAAAGCAGGGAAAGGTCCTCTCACTGAAAAGGTGAGAAATCGCAAGATTCTTCAGCTGTGCCCAAGGTACCTGTAGTCATTGACAAATTGTGGCAGTAACACCTGATCCTAATTTTGGTCACAGTTCTCATTGCCCAGCTGAGTCGTCCTGTCCACTCGGGGACTTCTGCTCAGGGAGCAGGACTTGGAAACAGCATCAGAACTCAGGTTCTCCTGAAGTCTGTCTTTCCTCCACTGGTTTTGTGTATTCATCATGTTTTTCCTGCAGCTGGACGGTGTCCGATTGGGCTCTCCAAGCTGCTATCCTAGAGCGTAACCATTACTCCTGCATGAATCTATGACATGTATGTCTCTAAAGTTTCCTCTCTTCATGACTGTTACTGTGAGGGTCTTAAGTTTTAATTGATTTCTGAGGGAATGCTTGGTATGTTTCTCTATTGATCACTTTCCCTGCAAATTTGTTACTTTTTTTTAATAGGTTAAGGGAGTATCCTTCCATTTCTAATTTGCTAAGGGTTTTTTAAAGGTTGAGGATTGTACTAAATTATTTTTTAGCACCTTTGACAGAATCATGAGTTTTTATCATTCATAAATAGAACTCTAGTAATTCTAATTTACACTTTGCAGACTCAGCAAGCTGAAAGGATAGTTGAATCTGAGCCATAAATATTATTGCGTTGATGTGTTTGTGTTTTCTCTGTTTTACCTTCCTTATTTAGTTTTGATACTGGAATTGTATTCAACCCATAAAATGAGTTGGTGAACACAAGTTTTCTTTCTATTATCTGAATGATAACAATGATCTCCACTTATAATTTGTCAATAAACACATCTAAACCTGTTTTTTTCTTGTGAGAAAAGCTTAGTGTATTGGTACAATTACATTGATTATTGAAGGACTATGCCTGTTATCTGTGTCTTCTGGAACTTGTGTTGTGAGATCTTATTTTTGTCTATGTTTTCTTTTTACTTTATATTTTTGCTAGGACTACTTCTATTTTATCTAAGTGGTAAATTATCATTTCTATGTTTTGCTGGATACCCAGAAAATAATATTAAAGTTAATGTTTTATTCCTACATAATTGACTCAGAGAAATATTGAGGGGGCCAACTATTTACAGGCCTTCAACATCCTGCGTTCTTCACCTTCTGCCTGCCGTACACCTTATGAGAGAGGAGCGAAGGTCAGTGGATGACCTTGCCAGCACTTCCAATGAGAATGGTTTGTTAAGCAGTCTGTCTTCTGATATTTCAAGTCAATGCCGTTATGGCCATTCCCAAGGTCAGAATAACTCATTCAACTTTTAAGGACATCTACATAGAGCATTTCAATACTAATAAACTTGTCCAAACTATTACTGGATTTAAAATTATTGAGATGTGGCCCCAAACCAGCATATCGAGATAAATTGCATTAATTCCAGTGGAAGTCATTCAGCATGGGTTTTACTTGCCTGGAACCTAATCTCAGCATGAAGTGATTACCTTATATGATTGTATTTATCAGAAGATAGCCCTGAAAATAAACACTGCGTTGTCAGAGTTATAAGGCTCATTAGTAAAATCTTCCTACTTATCAATTTGCAGGCAATGTAAGTTGATTTACTTTCTCATTACCTAGGAAACGTTTTATACTCCTGGTACATCTTTGTTCTTTTCTTTGCACCAGCAATGAAGTTGTAAGTTCTGGGAAGTAATAGTCTGCACATCGTGATGCTTCATTGCATGATCAGCAAACAGGAAATGAATTATGAAGAACAAAGTCTTTGTTACACAAGCTCCAATGATCCTTAATTCTAAGAAGAAAAATAGCCAATCAGTTGTGCAAGGTCCCATAAACAAAACAGAATGATATGCATGTGAATTCTAATAAACTATGGTTTTATTTTAGTAAAAAGAAGACTATCTCAGAGAGCTTTTTAATAAATCCACAAAGCATGTAATGTATATATATGTGTGTATATATATGTGTATATATATATATATCTTTTTAATCTCCAGTACAATTTGGTCTTCAAATTATGGAGACTGGCATAAATAAGTACAAGTTCTGTGTCCAAATAACAAAATGCATTTTTTGAAAAGAAAAGTTAAATAAATGACTCCAAGGCCATTTAAAATTTCATGTACTGCACTGTTTTTTACCAGGAGGTCATGAACTTACCAGTGATAAATTATCCACAACCGGACCGTTCTATCTCTGCAATGTGTTTGTGCCATTACCAGGAAAACACCGAGGGTAAAACTGCTGAGCAGTGCCGAGCAGGGGAAACAGAAGCAATGGCAGAGTGGCTTTTGCTCTTTCATTTTGCCTGTGAGAAAATGCTCCATTTCTTTGACTTATTTTAATGAATAAAACTTCATATCTGTACGTTAGAAACTGGGCTCATGCTAGAGTTTCCAGCAAAGGTCATTAAAAACGCATCCATCTCATCCTGTCCAGGTTTTTCTGGAGAAATGATGATATCAGAAAAACTGAATGCGTTTCCACCGACCAAAGGTAAAAGACATTCCTAAATCACTTATCATTACTTGTTAAAAACATGTTTAGTAAGCAAAATGCTTGATTAAGTGTTTGGTCTGCCTTTTCTGTTGAATATTTCGGTAGATTATACCAGTAGTAAAAGAGAAATTTGTAATCAATTTTGAGCTAATAAATGAATGAGGAAATTAGAAACTTATGCCTTTGCTATTCTTAATCCATGAGTGTAGACGTCAATGATCCACAGATGTCAACAAAGGTAACAAAGTCTTTTGTGGGAAATGGAGGAAGAATCAGCTAAATGGACCCTAGTGAACACCTGAATCCACTACCCTGTCTTAGCAGCACTAAATAAGGATCAGTACTTCCATACACCTGCTGATATGATGCTATTTGTAATGGTGTGCGTGTGTGTGTGTGTGTGTGTGTGTGTGTGTACTATAAGCTTTTATTTCTCAATCTCTTGCATTATCTTTTACTTTTCTTTTTAACTATCTCTAACTCAGTCAATCATTCCTCCAAATATCATAGCTCTAAATATGTTAGAAGGCAACTGGTAGTCAGAATTGCTCAAGTATTAGATGCTAAGCACTTACACTCATGGTTGGTATAAGATGGATTCAGAATCTCAATCACTAACTTCTGGGTCCTCTAACAGTCCAAACTTGCACTGATTTAGTTAAATCATAGCGATACCTTATTAATCTCAATCTTAGTAACTGAAATTCAGAGTGCAATGGCAATGACTTCAGAAAAATTAAGAAACTCCTCTAGGAATAGAAAACAATACTTTTCCAAGAGCCTAAACTTGGCAAAAGACTTGCAATACAAACTTTTAAAAAATGTGAAAGTACAGAATGACTTGGTCATCTTTCACAAACAGCTAGCAGATATCTGAAGAAGGAGATCAGAGTTGATTCTAAGTCAGTTTCCAATTCAGAACCCAACTTCTAGATTTTACTTGTGAAATGAGTGATTTGCATGGGAAATGTGTAGCAATTATTAACTGGGAGAAAAAAAGTATCGGGCTAAGTTTCTAACAACTTCAGTACATTATATTTATATGTTAGACTCAGTCCATAATAGATGAAAGCGTGCTTTTCATGGAGCAGATGACATCACAGCTCCCCTGCTGTAGGGCTTATTCCAGAAATTCCAGTAGAGACATAATCCCTTTTGTGCATCTGAAATTAAAATGAATCATATGCAAAAATAGAGCCAGTGGAGAAGGTCTATGTAGCCCATTATGACTATTATGCATTATAGAACTGTCCGCTGGGCTCTGCAATGGATAAATTGTCGAAATAAAGAATAGCATTGCTCTCCTGTGATAATTACATTCTACAGAATGTTTCCTTGCCAGCGAAGAGATGGGATGAGAGGAGATTTAGATAGGTATGTAAAAAAGTTTGTTTTTGAATAGAAAGCAAACTTAAAATCGGTACCCTCCATTGAAACTCAATTCATCTTGGATATTAGAAAAATAAAAAAGCATAAATAAATGAGGCAGATGTTGGCAATCTGAGCAGGCCACAAATCTGCTCAACCTTAATAACCAAAATTCAAAAGGCAGATGGTGGAAGCCTCAACAAAACGGAGGAAATTCTCCAAGATTTGCAGCATTTCTATGCAGATTGGTAAAATGTCCTTATGACAAAGGAAGTGTTCCATCACCACTTGAAATATATTTTTTAAATATTTAGAGTAGATTTTTATTTTCTATCAAGGCTTGCTAACTCAAAAATACAATAAGGTCATGATAAAATCTGTTAGGAGCTTGAGCGGATTTCCAAAGGAAGGAAAATCCAGATGGAAACTCATTGACTTCTTTATGTTCTCCTATTAAACTAAATTAATCCTGTTGCAGAAACATTCCCCACGCACCTCCTGTCTTTCTGTCCTAATGCCCCCCTCCCTAGCAAAAGACAAAACCTGATTTCATAAAGTCAAGTCCTGTTTGCAAGTCTAGAGTTGTGTATGGAGCACAGTGAAACTGAATTTCACTCTGCGACCTGGAATTCCAAATTGTCCTCCATACACAGTTCCTGCTGCTATTTCCAGGTTTCTATAGATGAACTTTCCTCTGTACATCCTCCTGCGGTGGTGCCCGCAAGCTTTTCCTATTGGAGTTGGGGAGCTGCTCCTGGGTGGAATAGGCTAGCGTCCTTTCTTCGTCATACTGAGCAGAGAAAGACTTGACGCTGGACGCAGAGTCAGTGTGCTGAAGTTCAGCTTGACTTGGTACAAAGACAGATGCTATTCTAGAGTGGTCAGTAGCCCAGTTATTTCAACCAATAGTGTGAGGAGAAATGAGCTTATGGTTACTGAAATCTCTTTCACGAGTCAGTGGATATGTTGGAGAACCTACCATGTTCAAGGCACTTCTATAAAGATTTAGAAACAAACATTTCTGTTCACACGCAGAGTCTATCACAGTGAGCGAGATAGAAAGTAATTGGAAACACACATTAGAAGCTTAGTGATTATTTTTAAAACTGAGAAATAAATCATAAAGGGGCATAAAGAATGTCCTGATGTCTGGGCAGTGGTGGTGGGTCTATTATTAGATGGAGTGGCTTGGGTAAGCCTGGCCTGGATGACTTGGGAGAGAAGATGAGGGCCTTGAAGGGTTCACTACATGGGTTTTGGGAGGCAGAGCAGCCACAAAGGTGTAGCAATGTCCTGGGGCAGGGGTGGCAGCAACCACCAGGGTGCTAATGGAGCTTCACCAGGGGAGACCAGTGGAGGGCACACAGACCTGGGTGTTGCAGTAAGAGCTGACTGCTGAAAAGTAGGAATTTCTCAATTCTTAAAAATGGCCTGTCTCCTGAACAGGAGGCCTCAAGCTAGCCAGTTAATATGTGCTGCAATGACAAGAAAAACAGAAGAATGACAGGAAGAATCTAGATGAAAAGAGAAAAACCTTCATCTCACTCAGGACGTAGACCTTCTGTGTGCTGCACCAGACTTTTCCTTACTCCGGGGACAGTAGGACATGACTGAAAATGAATTTCAGAAACAGATTTCAGTGTATGCAGATGTTCACACATGTGGGTGCTCTTAAGTAAAGATTTCTTCTAGAAGAATCTGTATCTGCACACTTTCTCTTTTCATCTCTCAATGGAGTTCTGGAAGATACAGTGCGGAATGTGTCTCGCTCCCCATGGGTTGTCTGGCCCCACCAATATGAACCTAGGCTTTGACCCTCACAGCTCCCGCCCAAAACACCAAGAAGCTGTCCAGCTACAGGCCTTCAGATTCTAGTTTTTCATGGCTTACGTGTGGGAAAACCGTTGATCTTTTAAATATTGACCTCAGATCTTCTTTGCTGTATTTACTTATCAGTTGCAGGAGTTATTTCGTCCATTCCTTATATTTATGGAGGAAATCAATCGCTTACCTTTAGAGAAGGCTGTTTTGTTTCTGCTTCCCAACCTGAATGTCATCTTTATCTCCTCATTGTCAAATTGCAGCAGTCAGGACCTCCAGTAGAATTTCCCCTCAAAGTGACTGGAAAAGAAATCCGCAGCTTGTTTCTGATCATAGAGAAAACTGCTTCTCGGCCTTTTGGCTAAGATCAAGGGATTACAGGGAAAGGGCGTCCAGTGTCCCTAATTCAGGACCACACCTGTTGAAAATACTTCCCTTCATCAAGTTTATTAGCTTTCTTCTACTCCTACCTTGCTGAGAGTTTTTAATCAAGAGTAAATGCTCTACTTTGTCAAATGCTCTTTCTGCATCAGTTGAGATGATCCTAAGATTTTTCTTTGTCTTTTGACATGATAGATTAAGTTGATTGATTTGTGAATGTCAAACAAGGCCTCATAGCTTTACACAAAGTCAAATATGGTTTGTTAATATTTTGCTGAGGTTGTTGGTTCTATTTTGAAGAGAGAAATTGATCTGCCCTTTCTTTTAATGCCTTTATCTGATTTAAGTGTAACGGTGACTTGTTGGCTTCCTAGAATTTTCCCTGTATTCCTCCACTTCCTTTAGGAAAAGCTTGTGAATAAGTGATATAATTTCTTTGAAAATGTTTTCTACAGTTCATTAGTGAAATAGCCTGGGCTAAGGTGCCTTATTTTATTCATAATTATTTATTAAATATAAGAATATATAATAAACTATTATTTACTATTATCTCATTTAGTAATATTTTATATCCTTACATATTGCATGTTATGGTTAAAATATAATGTATAATTCTATAATGTATAATATCAAATACAGCATTCATTAATATAATAACACAATACTTATTAATTTATGAACATTTCATTTAAATCTTATAATAAGTTATTAAAATGACATTTCTGCATGTATGAATTTTGGTAGTTTGTGTCTTTCAATTGATTTTAATCTCATTTAAATAGTAAATTTATAGGCATACATTTGTTCACAGTATTTCTTTAGTTTTCATTTGATATCCATAATATTGACAGTAGTGGTCTTATTTTAATTTTGGATATTGGTAATTTGCATATTCTAATTTTTTCTTTGTTGGCATATATAAAGGTTCATCAAAGTTTTCAATCTTTCCAAAGAATTAACTTCCAGTTTTGATGATTCCATTTTTATAGGGTTTGTTTCATATTTCATTAATTTATACCCTGATTTTTCTTTCTTTCCTTCTGCTTCCATTATGGTTAAATTGATTTTTCACTGGATTATTAAACTAGAAGGTCCCACAATGAATTTTAAATCCTCCTACTTTTAAAATAGATAGATCCTATGTTAGTACATTTCTTCCTAATTATTTTTGCTGTCTCCACTAAGTTGTCATACAAGTGTTTGCATCAACAACTAGGTTAAAATATTTTGAAAATTTTTTCTTGAGCTTTCTTTGTGTTACTGAAAGCATATTTTGTGCTACCTAATCTATGAGGTTTTTCTTGTTTTCTTTCTGACATTGATTTCTTGTTCAGTTCCACTGTGGTATGAGAATATAGTTTGCATATTTTTTCCTTTTGAATTTCCTAATGTATGTTGTGTTTTTCAGATAACAGTCTATCAGTTGCATAATGCATTTGAATTTGAGAGAAATGCATTGTCTGCTGTAGTTAAATTTCACATTCTGTAAATATGAATTGGAGAGAAGTGATGAAGTCCTGTGCTGAGCAGAACAACCAGAACATTGCTCATATCTCTCTGATCTATCAGTTCTTACAAGAGGATTTGGAAGTCTTCAACTGTAGTCGTGGATTTGTCTGTTTCTTCTTTCATTTCCTTGCGTATTTTGAGGCTCTGTTGTTACACACACTCATTAAGGATGACAGTGACCTCTTCCACACCTGAGTCTTTCATCAGTTTGTAATGTTGCGCTTTTTCCCTGACGAGTTCATTGACCTGAAGTTTGGTTTCTTTACAATTAATAGAGTAATTTCTTTCCCTTTCCTATCATCTATTGTACATTTTGAGTTTTACCTAGTCTTTCAGGTTCCTACACCAAGGAGAAAATACAATGTTTACCCATCTAGGTCAGATTTATTTCACTTATGAGTATGGTCTCTAATTGCATCCATTTACCTACAAAAGCCTTGAGATTATCTTTTTTAATAGCTGAGTGAAACTCCATTGTATAAAAATACCACATCCTTTTTATCCATTCCTCAGTGGATGGGCATCTGTGTTGTTTCCAAGATTTAGCTATGACAAATTGTGCTGCTGTAAACATCGGTGCACATATGTTGCTGTGGTATGATGTCTGTAATTCTTCTGGGAAAATACCCAGAGGGGGAGTAGCTGGGTTTCCCATTTACTACTCTCTTTAAAATAATAAATAAATAAATAAATAAATAAATAAATAAATAAAATTAATATAGTTAATTCAACTTTCTTCTAACTAGTGTCAGCATGATGTATCTTTATTCACATTTGTCCTTTAACCTAACTGAGTCTTTATGTTTAATGTGGATTTCTCAGTCAACACATTCATTCTAAAAATCTGTCTATTCATTGGTATAATTAGATCATTCACATTTAGACTGATTTATTGATAGAAGTGAGTTAATATCCACCTTATTCTCAATTAATTTCTTTTTATCACATGTACTTTTGTTTCTTTTATTTTCTCTGCCTTCTTTAGAACTGTAGCATTTTATATTCAGCTGCAGTTCTCTTAAAATACCAAATATTTTCCTTAAAAAATTGTAGTGGTTCCCACAAATTTGCAGAAGTTATATTCCTTTTGAAATTGTTCCGTAGTGTTTGGAATCTATTCTGCTTTCTCACTGCCTGCCATCTTTTCTCTTTGAAGTTCATGCCATGCGAGGTCGATGGGTATATTATCAGGATCTTTCATCAAGACCCTTAATTTGTTTCTTGGCTCTCACAGTATGTTGATGGAGCAATCAAAGCACACTTCATGTCGATTGATGCCCTTTTCTGGCCTTTCCTTTCAGTTGTTCCTTGTTTCTGCTTTTCTGCTTTCATTACCCATCCCTTCTTACATGTTACCTACTTTATCTTTCCATTCAAACCTACTAGTATAAATTCCTTTTCTGATAATCCAAAATCTGTATCATATTTTCATCTCACTTCTGAGGCTTGCTTTGTTCTTCGGGTTGTTTCTTCTTGTCTTCGTAGCTAGTCTCCTAAGAAAGAGGCTGACTTACCATTTGCTGTAACTGTAGGAGGCAGGAGCCTCCGACTCCTCCAGCATCTTTGCCTTCAGGGTGACCACAGGCTTCCTGAGATCTCTGTGCATTGCGTCCATGTCTTGCAGCTCTTGGAGTTTAGTGTCGGCAGTCATGGGGCAGTGCCTGCGGTCTATGATTCGATGTCCTCCTCTTGCTCACCATTGCTCTTTGGCTCCTTAAGTGAGACAGAACCGCTAGAAGGAGCTGGAATCTGGGAATGACCTTTGCCAGATGGGATGGGGCTCTGGGATGGTCTCACAAGTAGACTACTGATATTTAGATGTAAATCATTTCTTAATACTTGGTTTTCTCTTTCCTCATCCAGAGCATAAAGTGATTTTGCTCAGATCTTTTTTTTTGCTTGTTTGTTTGTTTGTTTGTTTTCCTCCGGTACCGGGAACAGAACTCACGACCTTGCGCTTGCCAGGCAGGCGCTTTTGCCGCTGAGCTAAATCCCCAGCCCCTTTGCTCAGATCTTGACCATAATAATCCAGTGAAGTTCCTGATGGTAAAGCATAGGAAAGTGTGGGTTTTTCCTGAAACTGTGACTGCTGAAGACTTTCGCACCCACGGGATCCACATGCGCTTCTAGTGATTTGCCAGAATTCCCACTTATTAGTTTCTGCTACTCTACTATTTGAGTAGCTGTTTTTAAGTAACCTGGTCTTGGCTTTGAATCTAGATTTCGGAATTCAACTGTCTCCCCAGATTTAAAGATGGCAATTGACATAAATCCTCTGAGTAGTCCAAGAAAAGTTACTGGTTTTCAGGCTGTTTGTTTGTTTTTCACTTTTTATATTTCCTGCAGAAGTAACGGCTCCCAAGCTCTTCCCAGTAAGAGTGGAGACTGGAACTCCTGCCCCAATCCCTTCTGCCCATTTGTCTCCTGAGTCTGAGGAGACTGAGGAGAGATCTCTGTGGATATACAGCTCCACTGAAATGAAAGGAAAAAATAGTGAGAGACGAAAATTTTGGTAACTCCATTTATTTTGAGTTATATTTTATGTTTCCATTTTTTCCTTTCTTTCATGGTTGAGGGAGTTCTGGCCTCTCTGTTTAACCCTGCTTTGCTCCATTCTTTTGTAAGTACCATCAAAAAAAGAGACACTGATGAGACGAAAGGGAAGTGACTGAGTGCCCGTTAGAAATGACCCATGAGGTCGGGCAGTAGAACTCCCTCATCCTGTGAAGAACAACTCAGAGGTCGAAACAGTACCAAGACTCAGTCAACACTGTCGGGCTCCTCTGTACAAAAGTAAGGGGTTGTGAGCCCGAGCTTTGTGAATCTCTCTCTCTGCTTGTTCTGGGTGATATGGAACTAGTTCAAAGAAAACAACCCATTTGCTGAGTGATACAATATAACTAACAGCAATATACAGAATTCTTACATTTGTGTGGGTCCTGAGTGGCCGCCTCCTCTTCACTGAGCGTCATACCTCCTTGATGCCAGCAGAGAAATATAGGAGAAGGCATCTGGGCTCCGCAGGGTTGAGTCCACAAAACCCTGGAAGGAGTGGTGGAGGTCACTGTTGGATCCAAATGTTAATTGACAGCATCCTCTAATGTGCAGTTTGGAGCTCGGGTAATAGCAGTGAGGAAAACTCATTATAAGCACTGCAAGAAGACAGTGTCACATGCCATCTGATGCTCAAAGGGGTTTCGGGGACTCCAGGGAGCTTAGCCTGAGGACAAAACCACCCTCGCACCAGCAGGTGTGGGCGGAAAGCTGCAGTGGCCCACAGAAATGCCTGCAGGCAATGGGGTCCCTGTCACCTGCAGTATCACCCCGGCTTTGAAAAGCACCTCTTCCTTTCTTTAAGGATCTGAACCTTTCACTCTCACTTTGTGCACCAAGGAAAACTGACGAGCATTATTCTCATGTCCCAGCTTTGAAAGTGCTCCCCATTTGACAGACTCCCTTGTCACAAGCTTAGAGTGCAGGAATGTTACCTCTCAGACGTCCACGTCCATGAGAGTCACTTACACTTCTTTTTCAAGTGTTCACGGCAGTTTGGAGACTATCAACAGTGTCCTAGCTGGTAAATAAATCCCTCGGTCATGCTTTACTTTCCTCAGGACCACTCAAATTCTAATAAAACAAACTGGCAATTAACTTTCGAAATAGAGGAAAATGAATCAAAATGACTATGATATGATTTTAACAACCCTGTTTTAAGAAACAAACTGAGTAGCTAGGGCTTAACGTTCTAACGCTGCAGGGCTGTTAATTCTTGTGCAATAGATAAAACATTTGAACAGCAGTGTGTACAAAAAGCAAACAGAGGCCTTTACAAAAGTCTTTTCATTGACTACTATGGGGGTTAATTTTTTAAAAAATTGTTTTTATACTCATTTAGTTCAACTAATTTCCTCGAGCATTCGCTTCTGTGCTTTGGGGTGTCCCAGAAGCTGAATCTTGGGCAGTCAAGTGCAAGTTGCTTTCTTGAGAAGTTATTTCAATAAGCGCTGATGGAAAATTGATGTTGAGGCTGGAAGTAGAGTTCAGCCCGAAAGCAAGAGCTTAGTATGGCAAGGCCTTGGGTCCAATCCTTACTACACGTGCACACACGCACGCACGCACTGCACTGAGACAGGAAAGAGTAAGGAGCCAGTAAGTTTCATCAGGAAGCCAACTGCCCATGGGGAGTTTCGCAGTTATCATGAGGGAAGAAGTGGGCGTGCTTATCCTCCATGCAGACAGTTGCGAATCCCATGACACTGTGGCTGGCTTCCTGAGACCTGTAGGTATATCCACCTTTGACTCCTGTTACACCCAGAACGAAGACCTGGGCCACAGCTACTATAGCTTCTCAGGGCTTTTCCTCTCCAAACATGGTCCCCAGCCACAGCAGAGCATCACCTGAGGCCATGCTAAAGCACCAGTTTTTGCTCCCCTCCTATCAGGACAGTCACCTGCCACAGAGGTTCACTGCCAGCCTTGATTGTCACTGGCTGCTCTGCGAATCTGCCACACACCTCTCACTTCAGGAAGACCCTTAACATTTCCTAGTGTGGAGACTCAATTTTCTGAGTGCCGGAACTTTCAATGCTGAGTCTTGTATTTGCAAAAACTAAAAATTAAAACAAAAATTACAGTATTTTTCCTATGAAAAGACCTTTGGGAGGTCAAGTTAATTCATTCATTGCAAACCTGAAGTATATTTTCATATCTGCTAAATGTTATGCAAGCATTACCTTGTATCTGAATCCATGTGAGCTGCCTTAACAAAATACCTGACATGGTTAGTATCTAAAGAACAGAAATTTATTTCTCAGGTTCAAGTAGCTGGGAAACTCAAGATCAGTGTGCTAGCACTGGAGTGTGATGAGGGCTTCTGTCTGTCCCTCCAGTTGTCCTTTGTGAAAAGGACTTCATTGCCTCAACTCTTGTATGAGAACACAAATCCCATTCAGCAAGAACTAGCCCTCCAGAGGAAATGCCTCCCAAATGCTGTATCTCTTACTTCTGCTACATCCAGCACTGCATTTTAACATGGATTTTGGAGGTGCAACTTCATCCAACTTGTATCATCCTGTTTTACTATTTAGGTGTAAAATTTTAGGAAAAAAAAAAAATCTCCTTTGCTGTCTCAAAATATTTAAACTGGAGTTTGATTGCCTACTTTTGCCCAAAGCCTGCGAAATCCCACAAGAAATCTAAAGCCACTCTGGTTCTAAACATTTCTGAGAGGTATTCACTCTAGATTTTTTTGAATGTTATTCTCATGGCCTATTTCCTAATCCAATTCTTTTTACACTTTAGTGTGAATTAGAATCACCTTCTAGGGTTCTTCTAAATCTCTCAACATTCTAGCCCCAAACACAGAAATTAAATAACAGTCCCTAGAGGTAGAAGCCAGCCAGAGTCATAAATGAGTAAATAAATAACCTAATACTTTAAACTTTTAAGAAATGTCTAATTACGACCAATGGCAATGTAGAAAATTCAAGCAAACCCATGACCCTAGAAATTTTCAGAGGAATTAAAGTGTCACTAGACAGTGGGAACAAGCACTTGAACTTTGCAGAACCATCACAGAAAAAGAAGGAGACAAATAAAATTCAGGTTCTGATCTTGTTTAGAAAGCGTCAACCCACTGAGGTTCAGGGGAACACGTTGGATGTCCGCACACTGCACTGTGTGGACCTCCAGGCCGATGGTGCCCTCTCACCTCAGGAGGCTGTGCTTCTACCTGCACATGACAGAGACACCCTACAGGGAGCGTGGGAGCTGAGACAGAGATGGAGGAGGCAGTACTGCACAAGGGAGGCTGCCGATATGCAGTGGAAAAACCCGCTTTTCCCCAGCAAGAACAGGGGCCGCAGAGAAGCCTCCTAGATTTGTCCGTCCTTGGAGCGTGAAAGATACTTGAAGCAAAATCTAAACACCCTGTGCTTTAGCCCCATCTGTTAAGAGGGTCAGCAGTCTGGAAAATCATTCATTTATTTTCTCTTTTTCAATAAAATTCTGTGATAGTGTGGCCTTTAGATTATTTTCTTGTACTTTTGTCCGGGATAGGTAGAGATGTTGGCTTTATTTTCCCCTGCCCAGTTGAAATGCTAAGAAAGTCTTCACTATGGGAGGTGGTGAGATGTGAGCCTCAGGGTGACAGCGCGCTGTCTCGGAAAGGGGACCGCGCCCTAGCACCCGTCAGCAGTTCAATTTCACTCCCTGCGCCCTCCTGCAGATGCACTGGCAGAGCAACTGGATTGAGGTATTATTATTTCCAAGTAAGTGCCCAGTAAGTTTTCTCTCTTTGTGTTTCTCTGCCCTAGCAACTGAAAAGAATTTTTGATTTGTTAATAAAATAATATATAAAGCCCAGAGCATAGTGCTTCCTGGCATCTCAGGACAGCAAATATAAGGGGAAGCCCTCATATAGGACGTGGGGGAAAACATGGAGGTTAGAAAGAAATATAAGTGAGAAAACTTTGAAGAAGCGTTGTGTTATTATCTGCAGGCGGAGAATCATTTCTTTCGCTGAACTACGTCTCAGTGTTCTACACTCCTTTACTATCTCTAGCGGTGAGAGCCAAATCTGCAGGGGTACAGGAAAGGCACTTAGAGGGGGCAGATTTCCCGGCCCGTGCCGGTGACACTCTCAGAGGGGGCGGCACCAGCAGCGCGTGTGCAGGGGGAGCAGGGGCTGACTGTGAACCTCACGGCTGTGACAGCCACCAGGACCCTCAAGCCACTTGCTTCAGGATTGAGAGCACAATCAGTCCTTGCTCGCTAAAAGAAATCCAGGTTTGATTTCTGTGGTCAGTTGAAGACATTCCTAACTTTCCCGGATCCTTATGCTCTTTCAAACATGCAGCTTTAAGTTGTGTTTACAGATGCCTCCCAAATACCAGACACTCCATTTACTCTAACCAAAGCGCTGATAGGTAGCAAGTTTCGAGAGGATTCATGATAAACAGAGACATCGAGATATGTGCAATGTTAAGAAGCCTGAGATGTCTTAAAAATTTACAAGTTTCAAGACTGCAGTCAGGTGTGGTGGCGCACACCTGTACTCCCAGCATTTGGGAGGTTGAGGCAGAAGAATTGCTCTGAGTATGAGCTCAGCCTGGGCTCCACAGTGAGTTCAAGGCCGCCTTGAACTACATGGTGAGACCCTGTCTCGAAAAAGTGAAAAGAAAAAGCAAAAAGACTTTGCAATATGGATTCAACACACGGAGACTTTGGACCACAGCAATTAAGAATGTTTGTTCAGGGCATGCTCGTCTGAAAGCACAGAGGCACAGCTGGCTCACTGAAGTGTGGCTAAAATGCGTAAGTATTTATTTATATTTAGCCTTACCTTTGTCTTTCATTTATTTTTTCTATTATTTTGAAATGTTTTCAGCACAGAGCAAAAATATGCATCACAAGGATATTAAAGGAATATCCATACACTTTTGCCTAAATCCATATTTGCTTAGATTCATATATATATAATATTATATTTCATGTATACACATATACAAAATATAATATAATATTTTATATATATTATAAAATGTTACATTTTATGTATATACATATAAAGTGCTATATTTCATATATACATATATTTATATAATAATATACATACATATGTATCATATTTGTGTATATAAAATATTATATTATATTTTAAAGTACTTTGTTGAACACTTGTAGGTCACAGGAGCAAATGGACTAAACCTTAGATACCTAGCTGTGCATTTCCAAAGAATAAAGACATTTTTCAATACATTCCTGATGTAAGCTATACTCAGGAAATTGATACTAGAACAATATCTTAATCAATTACACAGTGCCAAGTCTAACAACAAAGTCTTTTCTAATTTTCCTTTTCATACAGCTGTAATCAAAGATCACACATGCACTGTTACATCAAGTGCTGCATACGCTTCAGCACTGAACCCGTGTGCAGACTTTTACTTTCCTCTTTCCCGTCTTCTGTGCCAGGCGCTTTTTAAAAGCAATTCGGCCAGCTTTGCGCGTGACCCTCCACTTTTTACTGAAATAAAATTTATGTGCAAGAAAATTCAACCTTAAAGGCACCCTATGCAGAGACTTTTAATATATTTGCAAAGTTTTGCAGCCACCTTCACTGTTTAATTCCAGAACACCTTAATCACCCCCAAAGCAGACGCCCCCATCCGCTGTTAGTCCTCCTTCACCCCCACCGCTTCACAGTCATCCATCTGCCTGCAGTCCTCGCCAGCTGTGCCTACTCTGGACATTTTGCATACATGTGAAGTCATAAATATCTGGGCGTCTCTGTGTAGCTTCTTCATATAGCAAAATGTTTGCAGGTTTTGCACACGTTACCGCAGGTGCCAGAATTTCCTTCCTCTTTGTATCCCTTTGCATGGGTGCAGCACTTATGACTTTTTCATTGCTCGGTCATTTGCACCACCTCATTTTGTAGATATTCTGAAATATACTGCTAGGAACATTCAAGTAAAATGTTTTTTGGAATAGATATTTCAATTATTTTAATGGTATATTTAAGAGTGGAATTGTTGGTTCCATTCTCACCAAAACTACTTATTATCCAAGATTTTGATCAAAGCTGAACCTGTCAGTGTGAAGTGATATCTGTTGTGATTGAGTCGTATTTCTTTGATGACAAGTGTTGAGTGTTATTGATCATCTATTTATCTTTTTAAGAGATATGTTAGTTCAAATCTCTTGCACAGTGTTAACTGGATTTTTTTAATTGAGTTTGTGCTCTATATATTATAGTTACTAGAATTTAATGAGATATATGCTTTGGAAATCTTTTCTCCAATTCTATGGTTTGTTGCTTGTCTATTCAGTTTCTTGAAACTGTCTTTTGAAGCATAGACATTTTAAACGAAGCAAATATTTTCTATTTTTCATCATTGCTTGTGCTTTTGGTATCATTCCTAAGAAAGTATTCTCTAATTTAGAGTGATGAAGATTTACAGTTTTTTCCTCTAAGAATTTTTTAGGCTTAGCATTTGCACTTGGCTCTTTTATTTATTTTGAGCTTGTTTGTATGTGGCATGAGATGAGGATCCAACTTATTTCTCTTTGTCATGCAAGTATCAGATGATCTCAGCGTTGTGGATAGATAAAAACATTCTTTCCCTTTTAAAGTTTCCTGACATCTCTGTCAAAGTCAGTTGCCCATAAATACAAGTGTTTGCTGCTGTTGTTACTCAAGTTAGACTCTGAATTCTATCTTTTTGATGCATCTGACTATCTTTATGCAATTATCACACTAGTTACTACTGTTGCTTTGGAGTGAGTCTAAAATCAGAATATGGAAGTTCTCCAATTCTATTTTCCTTTTCTCCAGATTCTTTCACCACTGTGAGTCACTTACTACCATTTCAGTACTAGACCCAGCTTACTAATGTGTCCAGAAATGGACTCTGGAAAGGTCTTTCTAAATCATTTGCACTGGTGAGTACTGACATACTGATGACACAGACTTGTGTAATCCATGAAGGGCCAGGGTTTTTCCCCTGGTCAAAGGCAGTTCAAGCGCTTCACTGAAGCTACCTTCTGTTTTCAATGTGCAAGTTGTATGACCTTTAATTTGACAATGGGATGATTCAGTTATTCTCAAGTATTTTACTTTTTCTTGTCATTCTCAAGAATGAAATTCCTTATTTTCATTTTTCTTTGAAAAATCTAAAACAAAACTAATTTACTACATAGATCATATATTCTGAAACCCATAGGATTTCCAGATATGAAATCACATCACATACCAGTGGGAAGGGTTTCCGTTCTTTATGACCTAGATCCCTCCCACCTCTTGTCGTTGGAAGAGGCCAGTTCTGTAGGCAGCCGCACTGCCCAGTTGGCTGGTCAGTGTTCTAGTGCATCTCCTGAGGGGCACCGTGCCTGGTCCACTTGCTCACTTGTTTAAAGTGTTGCCCAAGGGATATCTTCAGTATAAGACTAAATTTTCCCCCTTTAAATATATGCAGCCTGTGATGGGATTCTTTGAGGCATTTTTTTTTTTCATATTTCCCACTGTACAAGTTTTAAATATGGCATTCTACCCTGATCTGTGAATCAGTTTCAGAAAGCTGGAGTCCACTGTGGTCTGAAAAGGTTAAGTAGAATCAAGAAATGAATAGTTCAAAAGTTTTAAATAAATTTTATAAGAATTCTATTGTAATTGTTCTCTTTTATTAGTTACTATTCATCTCTGACTGTGCCTAATTTATAAATTTAAGATTGTCATATGTAAAGAAAAAAAGTTAAATATGTGTATTACAACTTGGTACTACCTGCAGTTGCAGGAATCTTGGAACATAGCCCCTGCACACGGAGGTCTGCGCTGTTATACAGAGCACATAACACTGCTGAGTCAGATAGCTTCAAAAGAAGGCTAAGTGCATGTGTTCTGGGAGCACATGTTCATAACAGATTTTATTAATGGATTACACTACCAGTGATGTTTGGGACCAGCCTCCTCCCAGGCCAGCTCTGATTTTCTCTGTTCTTTCTATCTTCTGTCCTAGGCCCAGAAACATGGTTGTTTGCTACAAGTTCTCCTGATGTCTTGGCTTCCTCAGGATTTGGAACAGTGCAGGTCCCCCTCTGGGTTTTGGGAAAACGAGTCCTCCATCTGTGTTGGCTTCCTCTTTCCTGGCATTTTCATTTTTAACATTTCCCATCCTCTGCTCATCTGCCCACCTGCTCCGTCTCCCCTTAGTTGCTGCTCCCAAGGCCACGCACGATACAGGCACGTGGACAACCCCACCTTGCCAGGGTCCTTGGCTCTCAGAAAAAACCAACTCCGAGTCCAATGTGCCTCTTTTCTCACTTAGATACAAACGTGCTGATCCTCAGTACCCTTCCGTGAAATTCAACAAGATATTTATCTGGATCAGTAATGTATTTTACATAATTGTGTTTAATACAAATGTAAACACTTTCAAGTTCTTTTCTGTGACTGATGTCATGTGTAATATATAAATAATAATGTGTACTATTTTCATAAAAAGGAAGAATGAATGTATATGAACATATATTTCTGTGTGTGTAATATATATGTATCTGGTAATTGTCTTGAGGTTAATTTAAGGGCTGCTCGTGCTTTCCAAGCAAATGCCCAGTAAATTTCTCTCCACAGAATGAATGCTACAGTTCAACAACTGTGGTTTAACACAGAAACAGAACCAAGGTATAAGCTCCTGGGATACCCTAAGGCTTTAACTCTCTGGGAAAAAGGAAAGCAAACCCATCCATTCATTTCCTCCAACACTTATCAAGGCCCTATTTAGTATCAGACACCGAAGCAGGAAAATAGGTAAAAAAAAAAAAGAAGGTCACTTCTTGGTCTCTGGAAGGCACAGACAGGCAGAACGCAAGTGAGCTGGTCTGAGGACAGACTCTGAATTGGCGTGGGAGTGGGAGGGACGCGTGCTGTGCACCAGCAGGCAGGAGAACATCCTGGAGCTTCCAGCACTGCTAACGGCACGCTGCAGTAGACCTTGGAAGTCTACAGGGAGGTCACAGTCGTTCAGAAGTGCCGCAGGAGAAGTGGGGAAGTGAATGCAGGCAGTGGAAATGGCACCGAGCCACCCTGCTGCAAGAGGAGTGTTGGGACCAACCCAAGGGCTTTGCGTTGGATCCCAAGGAAACTGAAGTAGTGAGGAAGCGTAGGTCCTGGCCAAGGGACAGTAGAAACTCTGCTGAGAGATGACCCAACCTTAGAAGCAGATTTCGATGTGTTAGTTCCTTGTTTTGTTGAATACCAGGGCTGGACATCCTGAGAAGTTCCAAGCACACAACACTGTGCTTACAAATCCCTATTGAGTAAATAGAAAAGAATATAAATAGCAGATTTTGCTTGCTAATTTCCAACAACCAGACGATGAACCCTTTACAGACATACTCGAGCTTCATCAACTCGATGGTGGTGAGAGGCAGATTAGGGTGCGAAGGTGCTCACGTAAAGCCATTTTCTTCCATTTCCATTCAGATGGGGTTTCACATGCAGACTGTTGTAGGTTTTGGCTTATATCCCACATTTTCTTCTTCAAGGTTTGAAATTTTATGCTATTATTATTAGATATAAATAATTTAACCGCTCAATTTAATTAATTAATTGCAATGCAATCATTACGAATTATTTAGTGTGCACCAGCATTACTTGCCTGTGTCCAGTACCACACTCACAGATATAGTTAACTTACGCTACGGACTCCTGTGAGCAACGTGCCTGCACACATGTGTCTTAACAGGGCAGCTCCAGTGTGGTCCAGCGAGAGGCTGTCCCAGTGCACAGGGATGCCCCTCAGACCACCCAGGCTGCGGTAACAAAATAACAAAAGTGTGATGAATTCTTATTTTAACTAATGCTTAACGTTTTGCAAAATTTTATTCTTGATATACACCTGAAAATGTATATTCTCAGAAAAAATACGTCCAGAAATACATCTCCTTTAAAAAATTTGTTGTACATACATACACAGTGATACCTCAGTTCACAAGCACTTCTGTTCACAAAAAATTAGGTTTGCAAACAGAAGCATCTGAAAAAATTTTGTTTCTATTCACGAACTCCATATCAGGAGAGGAACACAGCTGTAGTCATCTTCTCCAGATTCCCAGAAACAATTAAATTCATGAATCAAGGTACCAATGTCTGCACACATACATTTACATATCTGTGTTTCCACCGATACACAGAATATCTGTATATAAATACATAGAGATAGACACATCCACCAATATTATAAAAATCATGAAGCATTCTCTGGTATAGCAGAAGTTCAAGAGTCATGAGTAGTGGTCATGTGTGCACACTTCAACCTTAGGACAAAGGCTACTTCTCTTCAGTAGCAAATGATGGTGATGTAGTTTAAGTTTAGCGGTCTTTGCCTTGTATTCTTTCAACCTTGCAATAGGACTGCCATGTGTAATACATCTTGTTAAAATAATCCTAATGAAGCCATCCTTGAGTATTTGTACTGATTTTGTAGCGTTTAGCTTACATGCTGTCTGCTGTAACATTTTGCTTCACACACCCTCTGCCTTTCCTGTAGTGACACTTGACATAACAACCATCTGCATCTGCTCTAATACCATGCAGGCATTTTCTGTGCTGCAATGTGCTATTCAGTTTAGTGCATGTCTAGGTGACTTCTTTTTTGTGTTGTGAGCAGTTCAAAACCTCTCATCAATGTGTTTTTATTTCCTAAAGAAATAGTTTTTGAAATTGAAGAATTACCATCTTGAAAAAATGCTGTAGCTCCTTATCTCAGTTCCACCATTCAAAATTTTATCTCTTCCAAGGCTGATCCTAAATTCATCTTTATGCTTCTGACTAAAGGAAAACCACAGCTGGTATGTCTCATATTGTACCAGTTTTCCTACTGTGGCCTTTGCCTTCATTTTTGTATACAGATAAAACTGAGAAGTCCTAGTGGCTACTCTGAAGGTGAAGAAATACCTTGTCAATGAGGTTTGTTCCTCCACAAGGAGGTGAGGTGAGGCCCCCTTTGCCCCTTGACCTTATGGATGAATGGTAACTACAAAACGTTATCAACACTGCTGCCATGTGTCACCGCCAGAACCTGGTGAGGAGTTATGAGCACCACAGGGCCGGCACACTTTCCACCGCACACTAAGTGCTGCACAAATGTTTCCCTCGCTTTGATTCTGTGTTCAGTTCGGATTATTCCTGATAAACTCCACTAAGTATATTGGAGCTTCTGGTACATAGTAGATGCTTAACAGATTTTGGTCAAAATCATTGGAATCCTAGAACATTTAATTCAGAATTCTGATACTTCACTTTCCTTCTATCAGCATATCAAAAAAAAAAAAAAAACCTATTTTCTTTAATTAGGACTAGTCAAAGAATGTAATGTTATAAAGTTCAATTTTTATATTGCAGCCTATATTTTGAAACACATGCTAAATGTTTGAAACACATTTTGATGGAATCTCTTCAGCATCTACACCATATTATTTTTTCTCAGCATTTCCAATGCCCTCTTATACACCTACCTTTTCTTTACTTCATGTTTTCCTTAAGCAAAGTAGGTAATATTTGGTCAGATAATTAGAATGCAAACCTACATTGTACAGACAGCATTGGGCAATTCCTCTGGGGAATATGAAGAAATCTGAAAATAGGTCCCTTGGCCCTCAGTCTTGGTGTATTTAAATGATATTACTTTCCCTAATTATAGAAATGGGCAATAAAAGAGATGAGAATGTTTTAAAGATTTTTGCTATTGATAAGCATAGTGATTTTAGGAAAAAGAAAGCTAATATTCTTGATGAAAATAATCACATATAAATATAAAATTTTCTCAATGGTATTTAGGTATTAAAGAAATACCCTACTAGTTATTTCAACTTTTCTTTAAATGTTGTTATAGAGAGTCTGGAAAACTGTACTGACATAGCTTTTTGATAACTGGCAGTTTCTCAGGAATGTGACAGTCACGTTATAGTAGATTATTTTATTCAAAATGAATATTTGTAAGAGTGAATGAATTGAGTGCATAGTAAGTCTGAGGTCTAAAGATGCTGATGGACAGTCTAATGAATTCTTTTTTGTTGAAGATAAAAACATGACTAATGTGATACATTAGGTTAGGGCAGTGTCAATTTGATTGGCTTCAGAATCTGCCAATGGCATTAGTAGAGTACTCTTTTGGGTATGTCTGGGAGGGTCACAAGGGCTTGGTCTTGGAATCTATGTCTGTTTTTACCTCCTCTCCTCTGGTACTATTCCTCTGCTCTGCTCCCCAGTGACCATGAACCAAGCATGACAGTCTTTTGCCATGAACTTCCGCCATGGTGTTTCCGCTATGGTATTTCTGCCTTGGGGCCAGCTGACCATGGACTGAATACCCTGAAACCGTGAGCCGATACAAGCCTCTCCTCCTTCAAACTGTGGGTGTTGGGTATTGTTGTCTAGCAATGTGAAAGCTGACAAATACAGCTAATTTTATTTTATTATTACATATGAAGTCATTTGTATAGGGAGAGCATTTTACTTTGTGTTCATTTGTGACTCACCAGATTTCAAATATTTGAGGCAAAGCTTGTTGAAAAGATATCTTTGGACAATATTGAAATATACATATTTAACAGAAAGAACAAATAAATTTTCTTCCTCTATAGAACAGCACAAATTCTTTTTAGAAGAAACTATGGCCCAAACTAAAAGGATCCTGGGGACCACTCAGAAACTGGGGTCAAATTCCAGGTGTTTCATTGGTGCTTGGGAGCCGCCAGAGGAAGCAGGATTTGGAGAGACAGTATCCCCAACATCAAGAGACACTCCCAGGGACTTCAAGGGAAAGAGGCCTGCGTGGGACTGTAATGCTAGGTTGTCAATCTTGGTGCTAGTGACGCTCTATATCTTTCATTCTGTGTTCTAGGGAGCTACTCTTGGCACTACAGTGTTTCATACCATCCCTATACAAAAGAAGGCAGGAAGATCCTGCTATAGTTTGGATTTTAAGTGTCCCCCACAGGCCCATGCACTAAAAGCTTGGGGCCCAGCTTGGTGCTACAAGAAGTGATCAGATCTTTCAGATGTGGAGCTCAGTGGGAGGTCATTGAGGGTATGACCTTGAAGGTGACAGTGGAACCCAGGGCCTTTATCACTCACTCTTATGCTTCCAACCTGAGGTTAATGGCTTTGCTCTGTCCCAGATGCCCATCATGATGACCACTTCTCCCAAACCACACATGCACCCCTGGTCGTGGACTGAAATGTTCAAAATTATGAGCCAAAATAAGTGTTTTCTCTTTATAAGGTCATTTTCTCATGGGTTCGTTATAGTAATAGAAAGCTGACTAACACATACCTTCAAGTTATGACAAGCCCAGCTCTCTCAGGCATTATCAGATACTCCCTGGCGGACAAAACCCTTCTCTCTCCACCGTGAGGAAGTGTGCCCAAGGAGACGACAGTGTGAGAGGGGCTCATTCATGCTGGGGTGAGATGGAGTTGGACACACATCTGAACTACCAGAGGGAAACTACAGGGTTGTTCTACATCCTGTCTCAGGCCCCAGTGTGGAAGGGAAGGCAGCTCTTACCCAATCCCGTGTCTGGCACATGCTGATAGCTTCCTGTGTTCATGACACTTACTAAATGTCAAAGTGTGAAATTCTTGTGTTCTATATTGCTCCAGTGAAATGTTAGTAGCTAACTCTATGTAAAATATTCTGTGCAGAAAGTAGTTTCAGGGGGTCTTGTTTAAACAGCATAGTTGCTGATCAGCTTTTCAAAGCTTGGAAAATGCTAACATGCCTTATGGATCTTTATATAAGTAGCCTGTGCCCCAAACTAACCTAAACACATTTCAGGAGGTGTTACCACGTTTTAAAATGTGACTGTATTAGGTTATTTAAAATTATTTTAAGCCTTATTGCAGAGGGACACTTTACAGAACAGTTCTACACACCTTTTTATTTTCTACCCATAGAAGACATGTAGTATCCTAAAGAGAATATCATTATTATTAATTGCTAATCTACAAATAAGGACACTGAATTTGAGACGGAGAACATTAGCATAGCATCTTGTCTTCAAATCAAGTCCTTCTGCTTCTACATCATTGCTTCTCCAGTACCATGCAGGCTCTGTGCAGGATGCTAATCGATATTTAGCTACTTAGTTCATAATTTTTGTCTTTGTTCCAACGCTGCTTTCACATGCCATATAAACACTTTAAATGCCAAAAAGTTATCAAGGCAATGAAGATGCAGTATAGACAAACTGCTGTCATCATCACCATCATTAATATCCTATTGGTAAACTTCGGGAGGTGTGCGTGTAGGTGCTACACACACAGAACAACTTGAAGAAATAAAATAGCAAATACCAACTGTTCTTGGAATGGAAAAGCCTGGGAGTGTACACCTGTCCTTTTAATTTACAAAGAAGGAGCCGCTCTGAGGAAAAGCAAATTTTCCACTCCATGATCTTTCCTACATTTCTTTTCTCCTGAAAAAATAAATGTTGGTTCTCACTGAATTAGTTTTAATATATTTACTGTATATATGAGCTCTGTGCATTTAGAGAGCAATGTAAATCCCACCTGAAATCACATTTGGTTATAATTTAAAAGAGTATTTCCTTCAAAACTAATAAACAAATAAACAAATCAGTTTGATCTGGCGGGCAGATACTATTGAGAGGGAACATGTTTTTCTGAGACAAAAATTCACATTCGCTGGGGAAGTTCTTCCTGGGAAGCAGCGAGTAGAGAATTTCTGGTCCTGTGTGCAGCTCTGAGTCCCTTTCATGTAGCACGTTTCTCTGGCTGGGAGCTGAGAGAGGGTAGGACGAATCTCAGCGGATCAATTAACAGAGGGACCTGTCCTTCAGCAGCAGAAGATCTATTTCAGGATTTGCATATCACTGAAAAAAATTACAAAGCTGAGATAAATACAAGCCCGATAATAACTCACTGCAGACTTGGCTCCCTTCCTAGATTTCCTTGGCTGTTTGTCCTAATAAAGTGTCTCCACGGCACCCAGGGCGGGAAGGTTATTAGTAGCTGTCAATCAAGGAGGGGGTAGGCATGAGCAGGAGGAGGCAGAGAGGAGAGGTGACATTCATCCTCTCTTCTCACTGATATTGGGTATAAAAGTCATTCCGAGCAAGTGGTTAAAAAGGGACAGGTCCCTCTTCATCCCCACGGAAAAAAGAAAAGCTGCCTTGGTTACCAACAATTTAATAATAAAGCGAAATACATCAATCATCTTTTTTTCTGCCTTATTGATGCCTGCATGTCCATTAATTCCAAGGAAATGAAGGACATCTGAAAGAGATCTTCTTGGGGAACTTTTGACTTAATATTGTTTCCCCCCCCCTTTCACAAAATGCATACATACTGAGGCTCATAATTAAAGAAGAAAATTTCCACCATTATCAGACATCTCTGGATTTTTCTTGCTTTTATTTTAATGGGACAATTTTTTGTGCTTCACATTGCCTTGAGAAACAAAAAAAAAAAAAAGTCAGGTAGCAAAATCAGAACACAGTTTCTCAGTTCTTTTAAATCTGATACAGTGATTTTGATTCCACCAAGTAGATACTCAAACTCCAACTCTATCGCAATTAATTGATACTTTAAAGGTCTTTAAATTATTGCTCCACTTTCTTAATTAAAGTATATCTACAGCTTGAGCACACTGTCCCTCTATATGCATATTTTCATAAGTAACAGAGTCCATAGAGTGCTAATTGATATCCCGGTCTCCAGACAATACTTTACTAAATGAAATGACAATTATAACCAATTAAAATTCACTTTACATACTACTTCACCTATTTGGTATGTATTATGCATGAAGACCGAGAGTACATTTCCTCACTGCTCGGGATTTCTGTGTGCCTCAGAAATTGATGGACAGCTCCAAGATCTTATTTTTAGTGCATTTCCCCCCGCTAAACCAGGGGTCACTTGAGGGCTTATCAGAAACCCTATATTTCGATGTTACTTAGATTAAATATCTAATAAGAGCTGTTATTGTTGCCGCGTGAGGCTTTTTTCGTATTTGCCTAACACATCAAGAGCACTTCTCTGCAGAAATACTCTTATGATGAAAAGAGTTTTTAAATAGACTCACTGCTGTCTAATTATTTATCCGATCTCCTAGCCCCTTGCTGCAATATACCCTACATAAATACTGTTTGAATCTACAGCCCCTCACACCAGGGGTATATTGACCTGTTGCTCTGTTCAAGACTAAACTTGGAATTTTCTGACCTGAATATTATTCTAAGGTCCAGATGACCTTGAAATAATATCGAAAGGCACAAAATGTATAACAAAGCGAGAATGGTTAAAATTTACCTGTTTATTGAATAAAAGTACTTAACTACTTCATGGCATTGATCCTTTTAATATTTATAAATCAAAAATAAATAATCTGGAAGACAAAGGAGGAAGGGTACTAGGAGGAGGAGAGGAATATCAAGAAAAGAAATCTAGGACAGAAACAATTATTTCCTAAAACTGAAAATGGCTTTTTCATTTTCGAAAAATGTATTTAATATAAGTATGTGCCTAATTCTATTAGGGAAATCATGTTTGTCTTTGCCTGGCTACCCTTCAGTTATCATCTGTCCTGTTGTGCATACGTGGTATCTTCCAGGAAGACACAGTCTTGTTAAAAACTTTCTCACCACTGTGCTGTGGTAAGGAAGGTGGAGGGCTGCGGTCCGTAACATGGCTTCCCGTTTTCCCTCCTCACAGTCTTTCAGAACCTTCATTTTTCTTCACCTTTTTGCATGACGTAATTGCTGAGCAACAAATGCAGCAGTTTTCTCTCTCATTCTAGACTTGTAGGGGCTGGAAGCATAAAGTGTTTACGTGTGAAATTACTTTGCAAAAGTCTACACAAGTGATCAAAAAGTCAAGCTAGTTGTAGTTGATTTTTCATCAGGCTAGTTACTGATTTTGAAAATTTACCTACATCCCCTGCGGTGATGTTTGCATTTGTTTATTTGTTTTTAATGATGGAAGGTCCCATGAAATACTCAAAAATGAACTTTGAAATCTGACATCAGTGTGTAAGAAATTTGCCTTTAAAGATGCATCTTCAGTGGTAAGAGACCCGCTTTTAGCCAGCGCTTTTTATTAATACCATTCTTGCCTGGGACATCTGAAATCTAGAACTTAGAATTACCAAACAGGTCTACAACAGTAACTATGACAGAAAAATAACTCATAAATCAAATGCTTCCCAGTCAAGTGTTTTTTCTTTTGTTTTGTTTTTTGTTTTTTTGAGCATGAGACAATGCCGTATTAGCATAAACATAATTGAATAGAGCACATTCTAAACTAGATTTAATATCTATCATTTTCCATTTTCACAGGTAGTTTTCCTTCTCTTCCTTCCTCATTAACTTCTTTTCAATATTCTTACCTTCTGAAATAACCCGTTTTACACCCCAAGCCCTGGAATTGAACAAACTATTTATTAAAAATATAAAGCAGTAGGAGCGCTATTATGAGCTGAACTTTTTTTATGGACTGCTATATTTGATTTGCAGTTCAAAATTTCCTGAAATGGTAAAATCTAACATTTTTCTTTAAATGTGAAGTGCTGGTACATTTTACTTTTTGATATATTAAACATCACTGAACATTTCTCAGGTGCCAAATAATTGTGTCATATTTTTTATAATTACGAAGATTGATTTTTCATAAAGTTTATTTTTGTTGTTGTTTTTGTTTTGTTTTTTCTTTCTTTTTTTTTTTTTTAGAAAAGTTATTTTGCCCAGTAAATGGAATGCCAGTGCAGACACATGTAACCAACATTAAGCTGGCCAATGGAATTGAACAAACTGCTAAGGTCATTAATATAATTTGTTTTGGCACTGTTACATTTCCTAGTGCTACTCTGAGTACTTTGCCGGGCACATCAATTTGTTTTCAGCTATTGTGAAATTGGATATCTTGGCTTTCATCCAAAGCACCCTCTCAATTTGCATATCTTTGTTATCATTCAGGTTCTCAGAACATACTGTGGACTATCACACCATCTGCACCAAGATCCTCACATCCAAACACAAATTAAAAATGAAACTGTAAAATTTGCAAGGAAACAATGCAGACCTTTTATCTCATTCTCCCTCTGTTCATTTTCAAAAGAGAAACTTGCTTGTAGCCAAGCATAGCAAAAAAGGCTTTTATTAATTGGACTGGCATCAAGCATGCATACATAAAATTGTTTATTTTTCCCCTATAAAGGGGTTGCCTGACATAAAAGGGTCTTTGAAGATGACATTCAGATTTTGACATTTGCATGATATTGTATAAATATCAGAGGTAGGAGACTTTTCTGACAAACCAGATGGGTCAAAAAAAAAAAAAAAAAAAAGGAAAAAAGAAAAAAAAGAAAGAAAAGCACTACCATAGAAAGATATTAGTCCCTTACTTAAAGGATATTAACTTCTCCTCTAAACTAGGAATTATTAGGCAGGAAAAACAAACATTTCTTATAAACCAGATTACTTTTTTAAAAGAATTCTGATTTTGGCAAACTATGAAGTTCGTTTCTGAGATATGTTCTATATTTCAATGAAGAACACATAATGTAATTGAATCATGGCCTGCCAAGTGTTGAAGTAATTCGTTCTTATTATCCCAAGCATGGCTGCAGAATGGTCTGAATTTTGACTGTGGGTGGGGCTTTGGGGAGCTTTTGGAAGGCAGAGGGTGTTTTGAATCCTTCTCTTCACCCACATCTGGATTATGCAGACATCGCTTTTTACTTCCCTCGGTGATTTCTGAACGCAGATGGAGTCTGCTTATAATTTTTCACAATAATGAGAGTGTCCCTGCCAATCCCATAAGAATATCTGAACATTATTTTAAAAGAAGGAACAAAAAGAATATAAAAGAAGGAAAAGCCAGCTTGGCAGCCCAGAGGGACAAAGACAGGCAGAGCAGAGATGACCAGGGATTTATTCACAAGGAGTTTCCGCCTGGATTTCAGGCCTGGCAGAGGAATCCCCCTCTTCTGAGTGTATAGCTCAATAGCACAGATGTGATTAGATTCCTGGACCCTCAGTTATCCACTAAGAATCAGATGCAGTCAACAAGTTGTGCACAAAGTCAGTTTATGTTCTTGGCTCTCAGTACAGACCTCCTTTCCTCAGGGCCCCGGGGTGCCCTGTGGTTTCCTAACACCTTCACTCTCAACACACATCTCACTGTTGATTACAGACCTCCTGGACACATGTCCTTTCTGTGTTTTTGTAAGTCTTACCTTAAATAATAGTTTGGATCTTCTAATTTGCAGAAGAGTCTAAGATGCAAAGGAAGGCAGAGATCTGGTGGGAGGGCTCAGAGGCAGCTGGCTTGGAAGGCGGCTCTGGACAGACTCAAGGAAGAAGTCGTGTGCGGATGGGTCGCCTGCTTCTAGTGCCGGGGAGTCATCATCTCTGTGGGAATGAGGTTTCCATCACATCAACCCTGAGTTCTGGGTCTCAACTGAAAGGCATTTTTTTCTGTGATCGGAGCATTAAACTACCACTCTGTCCTCCACCGTCTTTGCTCAGAGGCCTGGCCCCCTCCTTTGCTGTTGACCAGACGGTCTGTCCTTCATGTCTTCTTCACCTTCCTTCATTTCTTCCAGGTTCCGGTGACCCTCTGTGTCTCCTTTCCATTGCTCCTTACTCAGAAAACTTCCTCCTTTCTATTCCTTGGTTTTAAATAAGATGATCAGGACATAGACTGAGTGAGCCACTACAGAGCTGAGACTCAGGTGATGGTGGTGCTGCTACCCCAAGCCCAAACACACCATCTGCGGAAGCTCCTTCTGCAGGTCTTGGGAACTTGTCCACCTGCTTGGACCCAATCAGAGCATGGCTGCTGGGAGGTGGCATGGGAGTTCCGCTGGTGTTTGGCTGGGACAGAGTTAAGGCATTGCATACAAGTTTTTCCTAGAGTTGAGCCTCCTTCTTCCTGTCCTTCAGCTGGTGGCAAGGCCATTTCTTCCTTTTGCCCTTGGGCTGTTCTGTTTGGCAGTTTCTGCGAAAACTGATCCACTGGGAGGGGCAAAGTTCCAGCCAACTCCCTTGCTTCCCCGGTCGAATCTTGCGCCCCCTAGGGAGTCTGCATTGTTCTTTCCATATTTCCAAGGCTTCCTCTGTGGGCTTCTTGGCTATAGTCAGTGATTTATAGTGAAGTGTGGGGCACCTGGAAATAATGACTCCTCCATCCTGAGTCCTCCCAGCCCTCACTTACTCCATGTTATTTCTTTCAGTGTATTGGAATTATGGTGCTAGCTCTGTTACCATTAGTAACCACCACTGAGGGCCAACATAAAAATGTGCCCACTGCTACCCTTTCATTCACATCTGACACAGTCTCATTTGTCCCCCGGACTGTACCCTAAAACAGTACTTGCTTTTGTGTTTCCTTCTTTCTTTTAACCGTTTCCTCTCCCCCGTGAGTCTCCAGTGCTGCTGTCTTCCATACCTTTCCACTATTGCTGATCTTTGATCTATATTTTCATTGGAAACCTTGTCTGTTTTTTTAAACTTGAGATCAATGTCAATTCAGTGTACTAATGATGCAGATGGTGCCCACTGATGTCACAGACACATAATACCTCAAGTCTCAATAACATTCTTTCTCTTAGTCTTGTGAATACCCAGCTTTCTCGGCAACTGAAGTAAGGAAATCACATTCCATGCGTTCTACTCTGTGCCAGAGTGTGCAATTTATTTTTGTTTTAGTTTTTCTCTTCAAACTTAAGCTGCTCCTCTAATTACTAACGAATTGTAGCACTACTATTGAGTGCTATGGAAAATAGAAATTAATTTCTGTCTTCTAGTTGTATATCTTGAGATATACAGATGCAGTCAACAAGTTCTACACATTGGTGGTGAGTCTCTCCAAAAACTCCCTTAAACTTTACAATTTGTGCTCCTGAGGAATAAGATCTCCTTAGTTCAAGATACATATAACACAGAAAACTATAGCTCTGTAGAGTATAGCATCCTTAAAATAAGCATTTGAAAGTAAAAAACCTGAAAGCAAATATTTAGTTATATTTGACTTGCAAAATATGAGAATAAAAGTAATGGCCCTTTGTAATTCAGCAAATAAACCTATGACTTTATGATAATAAAGCAATAGATAATGGCTATTTGTCTTTGTTATTCAAGGTCTGTCTACCTAGAAACCAACCAAATAAAAGTAAAATAAACTCGCTATTAAACAACATTTAGATCAGAAAGAAAATGCAAATATATAAAAATTGAGGATCTACTATAAAAAAATGATGAAAATATTTTCCAAGCAGAGTCTAAGGGTTAGAGTCAGTGGGGTACAGACAGAAAAATCCAGAACACTGAACATCTAACACAAAATCAATTGATAAAAAGTGGAAAAACTTCAACTCAAAAAATTAGGAAAAGAACAAAATAAAACAAACACAAGAGTCAGGAATTAGCAGAAGTCACTTAAAGTAAAATAAAAAATGTAAGAAGAAACTTAAAACTTATTGGACATACAGGGGACTCATGAATAACGTAAAATATTGGTTCTTTGATAACTCAATGGATCAGCAAAATAACTAGCTACCTTTAATCCACACAGAGGAACAAAGTATAAGCATATAAAATTTTTTAAAAATTTTTTTGTCAAGAGGAAGTCATATTTTAAGCAAATGAGATTTGAAAAAAATAAAAAAAGCACCTGCTCTCGCCTGGAGCAGTTAGAAGGGAAACTTCAGCTCCTCTACAGCTTTAGGGTGTCAGAGGCTCAAGAGTGGGAGGCAGAACTGGGGTGAAACGGAAAGAGAGACAGGTGGAAGGGAGACAAGGAAAATAATTGCCTAAGAATTGTACTTTGAATGAGATTATGACTGCAGAGAACACTCAAAGCTGCCCAGGGCTGTACGTGTCTGTACTTTGAGGTTTGTTTATGCTTCTTTACTTCCGGGTCATCACACCCACAGTTCCTAAAAGTTCTTGTAAGAACATAAGTTATTTTAGTTACTTTGGGTAAAGCCTCTTAGAGCATATCATCCAGTTAAAAAAAAAAAAAAAAAGACTTTGCCTCTGCTCTCATCCTGTAATGCGGGCCCTTCTTTCATCTGTACCATAAGCCAATGCTGTGTTTTGATGGCCCACCTCTTTCCCACTACAGTAACCCAGCCAAAACTGCACTGCTAAAAACACACAAGAGTCCCCAGCTCCAGACCAGCCTTTCCTGAAGGCCCTCATCCTCTTTGCTTTGAATGTGTACCTTAAATTCTGCCTGGTAAATCTTTTTCTGCCTCTTTATACAATTGCAAATATAAAAGAATGTGTTTTAGACAAATTTAATTTCTAAATGCATTCAAATGTATTTGAAGACCTAACTTTCTAGTAAAATAGGATTTAACAAAACAACCTTAGAACAAAAAACCTAACACAGCCTATTTAGAGAGAGAAATAATTTTAAAAGCAATAAATTTATGACAAGTGCAAATCACTTCATATGGAAACTTTACCAAATCCATAAAGACAGGAGCAATATGATACTACTTAATGTATTTCAGAAGATAGAAGAAGAAGAAACATGTTTATTCTTACAAACAAATTGACTATAACAAAAACTAAGGGTGATACACAACCTGAAAAGGATTATATAAGCACTGCAGAACAATATCGCTTATGAAGAGTAACACGGCATTTTTCCTGACTCTTTTTTTTTTTTTTTTTGTCATTTTTGAGACAGGGTCTCACTATGAAGTTCAGGCTGGCTTTGAGCTCACTTTATAGCCCAGGCTGGTCTCGAACCCACAATGATCCTCCTGCCTCAGCCTCCCCAGTGCTGGGATTACAGGCTGGTGCCACCACACCTGGCTTTTCCTGATTCTTTACAAAAGGCAAAATCAACTAAAGTAAGGAAATAACTGCTACTCTTAATATATTAAAAAGACTATTGAAATTAACACAAAAAAAATCCAACTCACTGGATAAATTGTAAAAGTACGAGAAGATGGTTCAAAGAAAAATCAATGCAAATGGCCCTTGAATTCTGAGCATGCCCTCAGCTTCACCGCTAATGAAACATGAGCACAGTCACCTGGGAACGCTGGTAGTCTGCTCTGAGGGTGTTGCTGAGGGGATGCCTGTGGGTCCCAATGCCCAGTGAAAATGCAGCATGGTGCAGCTCAAGTGGAAGAGGCTGTGACAAGTCTGCCAGCATTGCACACAGGCCTCCCCTTCCATTCAGCACCTCTGGCACTGGAAATCAGTCCCCAAAATGCATCTTCAAAATTAAAACAGAACAAGTGCCCTAATCAAATGGAGCACTCATATTAAGTGTGACATTGCTGCTTTTAACAGAAAATGCAAACCCAAATGTCCATCAGTAGAGTCTTGTTGAAAAAAAATTAGAGTGTATCTGTCACACAGGAGAATACTTCGTGACTACAAAAAAGAAAAATGTTTGCATACTAATCTGGCTTTATTTGTAGAGTATATACTAAAATTTTAAAAAAGCAAGAACTATAAAAACACCCTGGTTCTTAAGCTTCAGTATATGGCAGTTCTTCATACTTTCTGTATATGTTTACATGTACAGTTTTTGTAAGAATGAGAGAAAAATAAAAAGGAAATAGATTGAGAACTATATAAGCAGCACTGCAAACAAAGTGTAAAATAATGGCACGAAAATAAATCAAAATATGCTACATTCCAGAACCTACTAACTTCCATGAATGTAAATTTTATCAGTCATAAACATGACACGAGATTAATAATATCACTGAGAATGAAAATGAGGAAAGGGGATTTAGAAGAGGAGGGAAGCGGGTGAAAGGGGAGAGGAAACTGACTGAAACGCTTCAAATTGCATTAGGCCCGTGTACCCACTCCCCAAGATGACTGTAAGCTGCATGGCTGGCAAACATGGACTAATATAAAAATAAAAACACAATGCATCACACAGGTCTGAATAAGCCAGGTCAGCTTTGCCCCATGAGGCTTTCTGGGGTGCAGAGGATGGGCGGAAATGGTAGTTACTAGTCAGAGTACAGTCTTCCTCGTAGTGGAAGACAGAAAGAAGCCCTAGAGAAGCTCGGAAGCACACAAAATGCCTGCTTGGCCCCGATTCCCATCAGCACAGGCCCTTGCCTCCTGTTCAGAGGCCAAAGCAAGACGTGTACCCAAGCCCAGTCAACACGATCAGAGCAGGACTGGAGGTGGCCAGGGAGTTCTGGGCAGTGCGGGGAGCCTAAATGCAGGACATCAGTGGAAACTTCTTGAGCAACAATGGATGACAGGGAATAAGAGAAGGACTTTGACTTCGGTCATGGCTTTTAGTTGAAGTGGAGGAGGAATAGCTACAGGTAGATAGAGCCTTCTGGATTTCAAAGAAGGGTTTGTGATAGACGTGAAACTTTGAATATTAATTTACCATTGCTTTCACTGACTTGCCATGATATTTTAGTATTAAATATTGAGAAAGCATATTGACAAGACTAGTCATGGATATTTTCCAAATCTTGATTAGAAATGTGTAAAGAGGTTTATATAAAATAGCAGCATTCAGATAAAATACAAATAGATTTGAGACTAGTTTTTCCAGGCTAATTGATTCGGCAAGAGGATTTTAATCCTAGTTACACTTTCTGAAATATCAAGAGGACAGTGAGTGAAACGTTAGTGATTCTCAGGTTGAGAGGGACCTGCAGTGTCATTAGCACCCATCCAGTGCTCAGTCCTGAGCTTCACAGGCCCTATCTGCTGACATCCAGCCAGACCGCACCTGTCCAAAGAGGGGGAGGAATCCTCTTTATTTGCAGAGAGCCTCACTCAGTGCCTGGATGATTCCCAGGCCCAGGAAGCCCCCACCATTATCTTGGATGCACGGTGACTTGCACTGTGATCTCTCTAAGCTTGAAAATTATGGTTTCTTCCCTTTGTACTCAGGGAGAAGCACTGATCTTCTATAGGCATCTTGACTCTCCAATATCCCATAATACTTAAAAAATTATGGCCAGAGGTTACACAATCAGCAGCCTGGGATGCTGTTTATCTGGGGCCAAAGCCATTATCCTGAATCTTAGCTACACCATACTTTGAAATCACCTGGAAAAATTATGAAGCCTTGGGCCCATAACTAGAGAATCCTGTAGATGTCAATGGTAGATCCTAGGTATCAGAACTGTTGAAAGTTCCTCAGGTCACTTTAAGGCCTAATCAGAGTTAGAACCTCTATTGTAGGATCAGAAGTCTTTAAAGCAAATGACTGTTCTTTTCATCGTCACCTCTGGTATGAATTAAATGAGTCCTCCAAATAGTCATGGATTGCAAATTTGGTCCCTGAACTCATACGTTAATGGTATTCGGGGGTGTGGCCTTTGCTGACAGACAATGAGGACTCCCCAGTGAGGTTTTAGGGAAAGAGTCTTGTGATGGTAGAAGTGGCTTTATAAGAGGAAGTTAGAGAGCCTGCCCTGTCTCACCACGCGATGCCCTCTGCTGCGTTGGGGTGCAACAAGAAGGCCCTCAGCAGAGATCAAACTCTTGGTCTTCCCAGTGTCCAGAACCATGAGCTAACAATCCTATATTCTTTATGAATTATCTGTTTCGAAGCATTTTGTTACAGCAACAGAAAACAGACTAAGACAGGGTTTGATTCCAGCATACCTGTGGACCATTAGGACATTGCTCTACACAAAGGTGTAGAAGAGGACACTGCTAACTATATCAAGTCTTGGTGCAACTTAGAATAAATAAGCTACCATTATTTATAAACTTCCCACTCTGTGGTATTCAACTGTACCAAGAGAATAGGGGCATAAGACCACCTTATTTGGGGGCTATAATTTCCTACTAACTCTAAATTAGTAAAGTTTGCTCAGAGCTGTAACCTCTCTACATAGAGAAGGGCTTATTGCTTCATATGAGAAAAATTTCATGGAAATTCAAGAAGAGGTGAAGCAATACTTCTGGACCTCATGAGTATTACATTTGGGGTTTTCCTCAGCTGTCAGAGTAGCTATGCTGATGCATCTACACCACAGTTCATAGATTCTCCAAATTGCACCTTTATGGAAATCATCAAGGGGTCCTGATAGTCAGTTTTCTGGGCCCACTCAGAGCTTGTGATTTGCAATTCAGACAGAGCTGAGCACAACAATTTGCATTTTGAATATGTCCCTACTTGATGCCCTGTTGCTCACTTCCAGGGGCCAAGCTTTGAAGACACTGGTAGGTACTGGTGTCTTGGGGGCTTCTGTGAATGACTTCATCTGCTGTTCTGCCTGTTTGCCTAAGGTAGTGAATCTCTACCTTGTGCTTTCCTGCCCTCCAGGTAGCCCTGCTGCAAGGTGAAGTTTCTGGTCCACTGGTCCATATGCTTGGCCTGCTGTGCGCTCTCTTTCTTCCTCCACCACCTTTCCCTCTAGCAGAATCCTGGTGGAGAGCAAATTCCTGAAGAGCAGCAGCTAGTGTGTCCCGTTCATCATTTCACACCAGACCACGAGTGCCACTACATTTTGCACATGGCTTGGTGCCCAAAGGTTTGTGTGGTACAGCGTGGTCCCCAGGGTGGTAGCACTGTAGCAGTGGAATTTTTAAGAGGAGGGACTTCTAGGAGGATGATCATGTCACCAGGGTTATGGCCCTTGGGGAGAGTTTCTGTGTTTCTTTAGGACCTGCAGTTACTTATCCCAAGCCAGACTGGTATAAATTTTTAAATAATAAAGTAAGTATGTTCCCTCCTTGATCTCTGCACTTCTTATCTTGCCATATCATCTCTCTCACACACCTTTTCCTGCCGAGATGTCCTCTGTCATGGGGTGAGACAGCCAGCGGTTCCTTCTCAGAACCAACTCCATGTGGTTTAGCCTGTAAGCCTCAAATTTTGAGCTAAATAAACCTCTTTTCTTTGAAAGTATCCAGCCTCAGGTATTTGAGCACCAGTAAATGGGCTGGTCCATAACTGGTCAGCTTTAGTTTGACCAAATATTCCATCAGCCGTGAGCAGGTCCCCAAAGCAGGACCCTTGGACCAGTAACAGCAGCCTTGCATGGCAGTTTGGCAGAAATACAGTTTCTCCAACTATACTTAAGACTTGAGTAGAACCTCAGGAATGACACTTGGCAATCTATGTTTTTAAAAACTGCCCATGTGCCACCAGTGTGCAAGAAGGCTGACAATCACTGCCACAGAAGAGGAGTCTAACTTACCGCTCAATGGCCTCTTATATTCTTTTATCTTACCTCAAGTGGCATATACCAGGCTGTGACAGTAATCATCAAAACACATTTAAAAATATAAAACATGGCCACTAATTTGCACTTCTTGAAACTTCAGCTTTTACAAGGTCTATGTTTCTCAAAGAGGTATTTTAAAAAATATAAAGTTATCTGTCTTCTAGGCCATAGGCCCTCTATTACCAAATTTCATCATGGTCTTTGGTTGAAACCTTACATAAACAGCCTGGCTTTGGTTTATAAATGGAATCCACAAGGGTCACATTGGCAATAAAATACTCCACAACGCCATGGCAGTGAACATCTGGTATGTAATTTTATATAAACAAATTCTACTTTGATGAAACTTAAACCTATGAAATTTAAACAAAACGGTGTTAGGGCTGAATCCCAGAAGAAAAAGGAAGGAATTTGAGTTTCTATTTTTCCTTGTTGGAAACCCAGGTGCACATTAAAGTTAATGCCAGGACACACAGTTGTGTAGTTTGGCTCAAGCGCCTATTTTCCTGTCTTATGGCATTAGACTGGCGACATCAAAATAACCACAGGCCTCAAGCAGAGCCCTGTAAATCCCACCCTCCCACCAAGGGAAAGAGACGGAGTTGGCCTGGGAAGCCAGGGTGTAATGTGTTCAGCCCACCTCAGCCTTTCAGTGGTGTCAAACAAAACACAGGATGCAGCGTTTCCTACTTTGGACTGAGTAACTTCATCCTTCAATGAAGGGATCTGGTTTAAGCCAATGTCTGTATCAGATGCTGCAGAGAAACAAAAGCTGTGATATTTCTCTCCATCCATGTCTACAGGGAAGAGACCCTCCTTGAAGTCTTTTAGTATATGATATTCAAAGATGAAATTGTATTGGTAGATTCTCTAGGCTGTATTTTTTTTACTTAAAGATTTTATTCTCAACTATAAAATTTTCAAATGTGAATGAAAGATGAATTTGAGATTGATTTGGGGAGATTTAGGTTTCTTTGAGATTTAAAACTCAAACTAGTATGCTTAGTAGATTAGAAGAAAGGGCACTAACAGCAGTCACTCTTGAGCTTGAAGACCTTTAATTAATATCCCAGCTCAACCTCCGAACTCAAGGCCATCCCATCTGATCCCTCCTCTGGAGCTTCCTCTCCAGTCTACTCTTGAGTCTGGGATTCTCAGGGACTGTGGATGTGCTCTGCTCCGGAGCCCCAGCCTCTCCTTCCTGAGTGATTTTACCTGTGAGCCTCATCCTGAGTGTCCAGACATCAATGTTACTGCTTAGTTTTCCATCACTCCTCATCTGCACTTACCAGAGGCACCCACAGCTGAGTATGCCTCTCGCAGAAGTCAGTATGCTCTTCTCCCTTGTAACTGCAAGCTTGGTGTACAGTCCGTGCCCTTGGAGCATATCTTAAGCAGTAAATCCAATGTTTATTCTCTCCATCTTACTCATTTTCCATTCTGCTACATAACGGTCACTCATTCTAACCAACTGTACTTGAGGATTTCCATTTAAATCTGCCCTCTGTATCTATTTGTTATCACCTTTCACCTGCACTATTGCAGTGTCTTCATATTTTCCTTCCACTGACTCCCTTCACTCCTACTCCTTTCCTCCTTGCGCCACTTCATTAAAATGCCGATATGTCCTGAGTGTTGCTCTTTTTTGTTTCCTCCTTGGAGATGCTGTAGTCCAGAGAATGGAACTTACTAGCAATGGACCCAAGGCCCTGCAGAATATGCCACCCACTTGGCTACTGGCCTGCCTCTCTAGATATCCATCATATGCTCTAAAAACTGGCACTTTCTGCCATTGTTGGAATGTGGTGTGTGCTTACCACACTTCTCTGTCACACAAAATGTACCATCCATTAACTGCAAAGCCCCTGCCTTCTTTCTTTGTTGCCTACTCATTTTAATTCCCTTACCCTAAGCTGCGTTCTCAGATCATCTCTGATTTTCTTTCTTTGTTAACTCATAGGATTGCATTTATTCTATCACCATGCAGTATATTGTGAGACTCCTTGTCAGATAATTCTAGTGCTCCCTGACATTCCTTCCCCTCTCAGGGCACAAAAAGTACTGTGCAGCTCTACCTCTCGGCAGCTGTTTGGAGCCATAGTGTCTGATGTAGGCAGGGGTCAGAGAGAAGTGACAGGGGTCACCTCCAGCACATGCACATGTGTGATTGCTTGTTCCTGTGAGGTAGCAATGCAGGGGTGTGCAGTGGGCAGAGGGATGTCCTGTGATCCGATGGAGCAGAACATCCCTTCTACCCATGAGCAGGTGGCATCCATGACAACAAACCTTCGACTACATACTATTTATTGACTGCTCGGTAACAAGTGGCAGTTTCAAATGGGATAGCTTCAAATGGTATGACTTCTCATGGGCTCGTGGCTTTGAGGGGAAGTCTGCTGATCTCTTGAGGTTCACACTGGCTGGGTGGGAGCACTAGGTGTCTCTCCAGGTAGTCTCCCTCCTATACATGGTCTCCTCCTTCCTTCTCAAGTTCTCGTCCTCCAGGCACTGTCCACGTAACCTCCCCATATCATGGCGGCTGTGCTCTGTGGGAGGCATGGTTGCCAGATCTCATAAGAATTAGGTCAGGAGTCTTCACATCTTATTCAGCAGAGCGACTCCTGAGGTCATTCTAGAAGCAAAGAAAGTTTCCACACCTTCCTGCAGGAGCATGGTTAACATACAGGGAGAAGAGAACAACCACTGGTCATCTTGAGACTGCTATGTAAAAGTCAGGCATTTAAACTAGGGGGTTTTGTTATTGCAGCAAACCCTCACCTTTCCTGGTTGATATGTTCTATGTGCCTGTTTGTCTCGTGGACTAGTCTGTAGGGTTTCTGTGATAAAGAGAACCATGAAGATGGATTTCTTTACTTCATGTCTAAAATTTCCAAAGAAGATGCTTAGATCATTGTCAGCAATACACTAAAAGCTATGGAGTAAATTAACGATGGTTTTATTCATGCCAGCAAAGGAAATAGAGCTTGAGGAGGATAAATGCCTGGAAGGAGGTCAGAACATAATGCCCAAATAATGTGGTATAATGACAATCTTATGCAGGGTGCCTATTTACCACTACCTTGCTTTTACCTAAAACAGTTTTGCATGCCCTCTAATCTTTGATCGCCTCAGAATTCCTATGAGATATAAAAAATTGGGTGTTACCAAAATAATTTTACAAATCAAACACTTAAGTCACAGGGAAGGTAGAGAAAATATTCAAAATCCAATCACTGGAGTTGCAGGTATGAGTCCTGTGGATTAGAGTTTGGTCTTCTCTTCATACCTGTCTACATTAATGCATTGGAATTTGGGGGAATGTTTGAAAGTGAAAATAAAAGAAGTGAGATGAATGTGCAGAAGAGTAAGGTCAAGGCAAAGATTTAAAAGAGGACGAATATATTGAGCTTTATGCTGCCATGAATAATGTGGGAAGGTAATGGATACAATAGATAATTCAATTAGTTGCAATGGATATGTGCATTTAAGGAGAATGTATAAAAAATTTTAAAAAAACACTCAGAACAAGCAGTCACGATATGGATCTGTGTACAAAAGGAAAGTGACACAGATCATGAATGTTCTCTGCTAAATTAAGCATTTAGAAAAGAGCAATATATATGTCTTTGGAGAAATAATCCATGCCAAAAGAAAAATAGGTTTTTGGTTGGAAATTCCTCTTTCAAGCTCTATTTAGGGTTATATTCTCCTCCCTGGGAGATACTTCATTTAGATATCTTTTTCCTCACCCTCTTTTATTTTCCGCTACACACAGCTACAGTATGTAGCATCCATCTTCCCACTCGACAGACATGGCACCAGTGGATGGATGTCTGTGGGAAGACCCCGAATCATGGTGTAGCCCATCTTCTGCCTGCCTACTCACCCTCCCTGTGTGCTCTTGCCAGGACATTAGGAGGAGGAGGGATGACAGAACTTGAAATTCCTGGGAGGCAGGATCCGGCAGGAAGAATAAACTCCCTTTATTATGCTACCTGGACTCATGCTGAATTCAGCGTGTCTCTCTGTAACAGCCTCCCTGCTCCTTCTCAGGCCCTCCAATACATACATGTGTCAGTCCCAAGACAGCTGGAAAATAATGCCTGTTTCTCCACACCAGAAAACCTGGGTCTTGAAGTCCACACCAGCGTGGATACAAACCTGAGTTCTTTGTATATAATGGTGCCTCGCAGAGCCATTCCCTCTGCTAAGGAGAAAGATGCTGCTGTTCATGGGGAGAGGTTTCCAAGCTAGCACTCGGCATGAGCACTTCCTGCTTTGGTCTCCGGACTCTGGATCCTTTAGTGAGTGAGGACTTCTAAGAGGTTCTGTGCATCTGATACTCTCCCTTAATACTGAAAACACTGGACGTTAAAACTAAGCCTCTGAGAATGTTTATCAATTCACTTAGAATAACACTGATTCCTTGACACATGTCCATAAGTAAGAATTTCTTTTAATGACTGTGTTTCAAAGCAAAAGTAATCAGTGGGGCGAATAGAGCTGCAACACTGGTACAAATGTGTTTAATGTGTGGCTTAATAAAAGATGGCTGAGTTCTCACATCTTCTCTGGCATCCACTTCTGATAGGTAGGATTTAGTTGAATCATGTGAAGGAAATCCATCTTCAAGCTTTTATTAAAAGGTAGGCCCCTGCGGACTCCTTAAACAAGTCCCAGAAACTCTCCAGAGTTTCTTAAATTACATTTGGAGAAGCTGTGTATATGTGTGTGACATTCAAGTATTTCATCAGCTGGGCAGTGGTGGCAGTTACAACCCACAAAAAAGTGAAACTGAGTAATAAGTGATGGTAAATGATGAGGTTTTAGGTGTTGGGATGCAGTTAGCATTTATGGTAAAGACAGAGCACTAGAAACTGAAGAAATTAGAAAAGGGAGGGACTCATTGGCTACTGGAGATTGGGTACGATTTGAATATTCCAAAAATTAGAGATTTTCAGTTTGGGAGACATGAGGGAGATATAATAATAGGTTTTAGCCAGTCAAAACCAGAAAACACCTGTCTGGTCCTGATATTTTGCAATTTTGTGTGTTTCAACCTCCAACTTGCTACTCAGACCTACAGTTTGTCCTGTGCTGTGATCCATCCTTTTTTTATGGTAGAATACCATTTATGCTCTACCTAAGACAGGGAATATTCTCCGTGTTTAGATATGTGTGCCTCAGTGGTATTATGATGTATTCTTACCATTCAGTGCTGCTTAGGTTGTTGTGAGGACATACACAGAGCCCTTCCTGTCTGAAATGGGACCTCTGGCTGCTTCCTTCTGTCCTGGAGCTCTGCGATGAATCCTGTTGGGTTACCTTCAGCTGGTAGATGGGCAGCTCTGTTAGAGTTTAGATGTTACAGTTTAAAATGGTTAAACACAAGTACATAAGTGGTTACAGTGGTTACTGTTACAGTTTAAAATCTCCTCCGAAGCTACATGATTTTGGACGGTGATTGGATTATGGGTGCATTAAAGCAGATTTGCAATTAGGAGGTGGGGCTCAGTTGGAAGAAGTGGGTCCCTGGTGGTGTGACCTAGAAGCGTTTGTCTCCCTCTGGGGTGTTCTTCTTCACTCTCTGGTTTCCGGCTGCCACAACATGAGCAGATTTTCTGAACCAGAATCTTCCACCGCGCTTTCCTGCCAGGTGCCAGCCAACTATGGACTAAAGACAGGAGCCAGAGTAAAGCTCGCCGCCTTCAAGTTGAGGGTGTTAGATTTCGTTCCAGCGATGAAGAGAGCGACTAAGAAGATTTGGGTACCAGAGAAGTGAGGTTTCTGTGTGACTACACACAAGTGTGCAGAGCCCTCTGGGAGTAGTTTGCAGGAGTTTGGAAAGGTCCAGAGATGCTGGTTCCAGCAGTCCTGGTTATTGTAAGACAAACTAAGTGGGAGTGTCTGGTCAAAGCTCAGAAGACCAGAATGATGACCAAAATGTGGACACCAAAGGTCAGGCTCAGGTCCACACTTCCCCTGGAGCCCAACTGCCAACAGTCTTTCTTCCTAGCTGAAGGAAAGGGTTGCTGAAAAGGTTAGCATTAAAAAAGAAGCCAAGTACTTCACAACAGGACACTAGGAAAAGTGCCTAGAGGGCATCTTCACAAACAGCAAGGCCTCAGTTTTTAACCTGGAAAAGTGAAAGAACTTTGCTTTGAGAGGAGAGCCCCAGGGCACCCTACTGATGAAGGGCTGCATAGGGGACTGGTTCCCAGGATGTGCTTCAGAGTGCTCAGAAACCTCTGCAGCAAAGATTCAAGGGGCCCAACTAAATGTCCCCAGTGACCTACCTCTTCCCAACAGACCTGAGAGGCCAGGCAGGGTTCCCAGGATAGAACAGTGCATGAAGTTGTGAAGGAGCAGTGAAAACTCAGTCTCCCCTGGAAGTTGGAGATGCTAAGAATGGGAGTATCTTTGAGAGAACCCATAGGCAGTGATTACAGCCACCCAGGAGAGAAATCATGTGGGGTGCATTTATTATACCTAAATTAAAGAATCATTACAAAAAATGACACATCGGGGCTGGGGATTTAGCTCAGTGGCAAAAGCGCCTGCCTGGCAAGCGCAAGGTCGTGAGTTCGGTTCCCGGTACCGATTAAAAAAAAAAAAAAAAAAAAATGACACATCACCACTAATTTTCCTCAAAACACTCCCCCTCTATTTTAACACCATTATCCCATCATTCTGGCCATTTTCTGAAGCAGTTCTGCAAGTCCTTTTTTATCCTTATGATGTGTGGTAGGAAACACCAAGAATGCCACTGCCCAGGGCCATCCAACAGAAAGGCAGACTCACAGGTGTCCTTGTCCACCTTAGTCACTGGATCTGGTACATGTGCCTTCTGGCTCTTTGCCAAAGTCAGAATGACTGTAAAAGTAAAACATTTGGAGCCCATTCAGGACATCCAGGCCGTTCTGATAGTGTAGCAAAGGATGTTCATGAAAGAGGATTTCCAGAATTTTTTTCAGTGGCAAGAATGATTGGAAAAGTGTGCTCAAAGCAAGGCAGATCATTATGTGGGGGATTAATGGCAATGTGTCTTTTACTATAATCTTTTTTAAACATGTAAATATACCATAGTTTTAGGTCACCCCTAGTCACTCTACTATGAAGCCACCATCACATGTAGGAAATATACTAGCATCAGAGAACTTCAGCTCCAGGAGCACTGCTGGCTGCTCTATCTGTGTGAACTGACCCCGAATAGCTTCCTGGTAGCAGGAACAATAATGGAAAAGCTCAGGCTGCCATGGGAGCTGCGTACTGGACCCCTCATGCAGGCAGTGCTGGGTCCCAAGATGTGGGAACTGTCGCAGCTGGAGACTCCCAGGAGAGAAACCTCTCCAGTGCCCTCTGCTGACGAAGGCTAGCACCAAGCCAGCCGGAAAAGGTCAAGTTCCAGAAGGGCCCAGATCCATTTTCTCAGAGCAGGCAGAAAACTGAATTCGCTTAAATACACTACTACACTTAAATTCATGTCCAGCAGTCAGGTAATGCTACACAAACGGACAGGACCCAGCTCGGCACGGAACTTAGTAGCTTAGATTCTAACCTGTGTGTAGCATGTGCCTGGAAACTGGGCTCCTGGTTACTTCAGTCAAAATGAAGGACAGAGAGACTGTGTGTGTGTGTGTGTGTGTGTGTGTCTGTGTCTGTGTGTGTGTATTGTGGGATAGTTACACATACTTCTATCTGTGTGTCCATGTGTGGAATGTATTTTTATATAATACGTTACAGCTGTCAAGAAAGAGGAAAAGAGGCATGCTATGTTGTTAGGGTTTTTTTCCCTTAATTCACTACTCATTAGAAATTATACTTTTCTAGTCATGTACATGGCCAGTGTGGTGGGAAGGACCAAGGAGACTTGAGTGGTTTAGGGATATGCTAGAGGGCCTGGTGAAGCATGTCTCTGTGCGTGTCTGGGTGGGTATCAGAGGTGTATTTCTGGGGTTTCTGCTTGGTCCCCCACCCGATCCTCTCTGACACTGCTCTCTTCCTCCAGCCCTCTGCTGCCACAAACTAAGCAGCTTACCTCCACACACCCTTCCTTCATGATGCTGTTTCCTTGGGGCCAGCCCTCCCTGCACGAAAAACTCCTGCAAACCAAGGGACCTAATAAACTCCTCACTGAAGGTGTGAATGTCAGGTGTTCTGTCCCAGTAACAAAAAGCTTGCAAATACAGCCAGAGAAACGTGTTGGCTTAATTCTTTCTGCATCCAACTCTCTGAGATCATGTTAGGAGGAGCTACACCAGTGTAAGATAAGACGTGACCCTCTGGCTGTGGGTACAGCTCAGCTAAAAAAAAGCACTTCACCCTGAAAGTGTAGAAAAATGGACCAAATGTGGTTGTTTGGGAATGCAAATGTGGCTGTAGAGCAAAAGCAAGGAGTTCCTTCAGAACACAACTCTGTGAAATCCCACTCACCCACAAACTGTAAAGCAGGACACCTGAGTGACAGTGCATCCTATGAGTCCTTTTCAAGTCACACCGTTCTGGACAAGGACTCCCAGATGCCCAACCCATTCTGCCCTGTGGGAGACCAGAGAGAAAAAGACTCCTTGTCTCTGTTCTAAGTTTGCCCCGTTATTGTTCCAAGAACACAAATAAACTGACTTTATCCATTTGCAATAAATAAGTATATCGTAAATTTCTTTATTTACAGGGCTCAATTTGGTCAGGAAATGCATGGATAGGAAGAGTCACAAGAGGCTCTCTGTGAACCACTTAACTAGCCTCAAGTCTTTCAAAACATCCTCCAAGCTTTAAAGAAGCACTGGAAAGATCTTCAACAAAGAAATTATATGATCAGTTTTGGATTTAAGAACAATCACACTGTCCCTAGGAAAAGAATGTATTGAAAAGACATTAGTAAGGAGACCATTAAGGTTGTCCAGGCACACGGTATTGGAGACTAGAGGCAAACAGTTACAGTTAGGTAGGACAGGCAAAGAGAAATCAGAGAGATATTTCAAGGATAAAACACACTTGACTTGCAAAATGGAACTGAGAATCTCATCCATGATTCAAGAATTGGACAAATATCAGCACTGTTCAAAAATTACAATAGGGACAAGCTGGGAAAGATTCTTTGGGATGTATTGAGTTGGAAGTACTTGTAAAAATGAGGTGAAGGTTTCTAGCCGACCATTAAAGATGCAACACACACACACACACAGAGACTATATATGCTCACTGATAAAAGGCTGTTAAAAACATTTACTGCTTCTCAACTGGGAAGAGTCTCCAGCACATTTTCTAAGCCATTTTACTTACACAGTCAAGAGGACTGCTATGGTGGGAGTGACGGTTGATAGCCCTGTACAGAGGCAGGTAACACCCTGTGGATGGATTTCCTGCTCTCTTTTACGATCATGTCCAGACAGGATAACTACAAGACACTAGCAGTTTGAATCTGGGTATGCTTCTGGAAGGAAGATGCCTCAGAGACCAAGCAGATCAAGACTTACATCCCTGTGTTAAGCCTCTGAAAATGTAAGCTTGTCACTGCAGCAGAACTAATCTTTTCCTTTCTAATACAATGGGCCAGGTAGAGATTGAAGCAGATCTCTCTCCACAGGAAATGAGCATTCAGAGGACAGAACTCCTGGGAAACAGGAATATTTAAGACAGTAGCTTTTAACATCCTTTTAACTAAGGATGCTCATCAAAATTATTCAGAAAAATTTTAATTTAAAAAAATTCAGGATTCTCTTTAAGGAGTTCTGACTGAGTTGTGCGAAGATAAACCCAGGCTTCCACTTCTTCATGTGGGAACCATAGGCTCAATAAATGAGAAATGGCAGAGAAGATTGTAGGGAAGTTTCCACGACAAAAGAATGGGAAAGTGAACCAAAAAAATAAAAATAAATAAAATAAAGCCCAAGAGCAAATAGTTCCCTAAAAACCAAGGATAATGAGCTTCAATAATAATGGCATCATCATTTCACAGAGTGAAGAAACCAGTTAAAGAAACCCATCCCAGGTGGCCACCATCAGCTGAGCCCAGAAGAAGCAGTGTAGGTGGTCCGATGATGGCATGTTGAGAAATTAGCAGGAGAAGACTGAGATAAGAATTGTTCTTTGGAGAAATCTTACAGTGATTTCAAATGGTGTGGGTAAAGTGAGAGTCAAGAATGAAGATGGTGTCACTTTTTCTTTTTTATTCATTTCTACCCCTAGATTTTATTGAAGTTTCAGTATATTAATGGATTTGCATGCATACAAACTCCTAGTGCCACCACAGAGTTAAAAATAGGGCTTATTTCCCAGCAAGCCATCGGCTCTGCCCCCATTCACACCAACACTCCTAAGAGGTACTTACTGGTTTCTGTCAGGATAGAGTGGTTGTAATTGTTCTTGACCTTTGCATAAATGGGATCATAAAGCACATATTTTTTTCTCTGTGCTCCTTCCTCAACATTACAGATCTGAGCTACATCCATTTTGTAATGTGAACTAATACTAAATTTTGGTTGTTCACGGAGTTTTACTGTAAACCCTTCCATACTGTGTTTCTTCCACCCAGCTAGACTATAAATTTCTTCTTCAACTCTGTTTTCTCATGTGCTAGTGGTAAAACAGAAACAAACAAAAAATATCCAGAGCACATCCATTGCTATTTGCAGCCTCCACCATGAAATTTATAAAGTTTGTCCAGTTTTTATATCTGGGTACAGTAAGAAGAGTCCACAGGAACCCCACCATTTCTTTTTTAAAAAATTCTTGCTTTTTTATGTTAGAATGTGCTAGAGGATTACTACACATTGAGGAAAGGAACAGAGTCAGAGGTTGAGATATTTCAGAAGCAGGAGAGAGATGATTACATTACAGAAGAATTTATGAAGGATGCATGCTCTAGAGTAGAGGTAACATGATTTAGTTTTCAATACTGCAAAGAACAAATTCCTCTCATAAAATAAAATAAAAGAATATGGGCTGGTTTAAATTTGGAGTATGACATGGATTCTCCTAGGGAGTCCTGTTGCGTAGAATTTTTATAAATATAAATAGTATTTTTGGACAGATTATATGCTGAGCATTCAGTGCTCCAACACACAATGACTATGTAAGGAGCACCTTGGTCAGGGATGAAGGAAATCAGTGGTGGCAATTAGTGACTGAGGACCACAGTGAAAGTCCATTAAGGATGGTAATAAGACAGCTGTGTTGACAATAGGCTTCACTTCCTTGTGTGCATGTGTGTGTGTGTGTGTGTGTGTGTGTGTGTGTGTGTATTCACAGTCAGTGTATTTGTTGGCTAGGGCTACCATAAAAGCATCCCTTGGTATCCAGAGAATTGATTCTAAGACCCAACTTCCACATCACAGCTTACGGGTGCTCGAGGCCTGTACATAAAGTAGCACCTACACGCATCCTCCCATACACTGAAAGTCACCTGCAGATTACTTTAAGTATCTAAGAGAATGGAAATGCTGTGCTGATGGTAGTTATACTATACTGTTTTAGGGAATACTGACAAGAAAATCTATACACGGTCAGCACTGACATAACCATGTTAAACTTCAGTACACTTTCAGACCGCAGGTGATTGAATGGAAACCACAGATGTAAGGAACAATGGCACCTCAAAGTGGGGGCCTAAATAACAGAAGTTGATTTCCCCCACAGTTCCAGAGGCTGGAAGTCCAAGGTGAAGGTGTTAGCAGGCTTGAGTTCTTCTGAGGACTGAGGGAGAAAGATCTGTGGTGGACATTTTGTTTGGCTTCTGGAGAGCCATCTCCTTGTGTCTTTTCACCTCTTCCTTTAACCTTACCTTGTCTTTGTCGAAATTTCCTCTTTTATATGGGTACCATACATACAAATCAAAGCCCACTCTTGTGGCCTCACTTTACTTTAAAGACTCTATCTCCAAGTTCATATTCCAGTGAACTGAGAGTTAGGTCCTCACTGTATATCATTTTGAGTGTACAAAATTCAGCCCATAATACTTAGCAAAAGGAGTAAAAAACATCTTGCCCATTATAATGTTACAGGTCAAATTGGGACAGAGGAAAACTTGATTACGAAACTTCCACAGAGTTTGGATAAATTTAATGCATGTAATAAACACCCCGAGAACAGTGAAATATCAAGTAAAAATGGATGTGAGTGGGCAATGATGATAATGGCTTGCCTGAGATACAAACAGCAGGCGTGTGTTTTCTATAGATAATTTAAAAATACTTGTGGGTCTAACAATTACTGAAGTTTCCTTAAAGTTTTAATAACATATCAACTTCAAATTCATATATTTTACTAGTTACCTTTCATAAAAACTGTATTCTACATGGCCATTAACTTGAGAACTAGGTAACATGGTCCTATCTGTGTCATGTGGAATTAGTTCACTTTAAAAGCAAGGAGTTCTTGTCTCCAATTTCTTTGGTCCTATATAGCAGGCCCGTTGCTGACACAATACCTGAAACCCAAAAATTTAAGGGAGGAGAGGTTTAACTTGGTTCATGGTTTCAAGGGATTCAGTCCATAGTTATCTGGATCTGAGGCAGAAACATCATGCCAGGAGGACTTGGTGGAGAAAAGTTGCTTAGTTTGTGGCAGCCACAAAGTAGAGTAGGGGAAGAGCACCAGAGACAGAAGAACCAGGAACCAGACGTAGACTCCAGGTCACACCTGCATGACCCACCAAGACTGACCCAGAGCGTTCTTCACTAATCCAGAGTGGACTCCATGCTAACCAAGTTGGCAAGCAGCCTAAGGATCACACATTTAGCCCTAGACTATGAATAAAGCATGGCAGAATGGTACTATAGGACAAAATGGAGTTCATTCAATTCTGAAATTCTCTTGGAGATTTTGTTTGTGTTTACAGTATGAGATTTTGAAATACTGTGAGACCTAGAGTGAGTAATATTTTTGTCTGATAAAATGTTAAGTTTTAGTTTACACACAAATAAGTAAGTGGAAGTCCATGTCTTTAAAACTGAAGTATGGGGGCCAGGGATTTAGCTCAGCGGCACAGGACCTGCCCAGCAAGCGCAAGGTCGTGAGTTTGATTCCTGGTACTGAAAATAAATAAATAAAATTGAAGTATGCTGTTTTAAATTATTCTTTTGTTTTAAAATTAAATGTAAAAAATATTTTCATTCACTGTTAATACATTTTTTCATGGAGGAAGGAGTTTCTAAAACAGGATCAACCATTGTTGAATTCCTAACATCTTGTTTGGTGGAACTCTGTACCACTTATAAATTTTTTATTTTTTATTCTCTTTAGTGGTTTGATTAATCTTGCATTCTTACATCTGGTAATCTGGCCAACTTTGATGAAGATAAAACTACATAATATAACCGCCAAACAACCACCGCTAATCCCTATCATTTTGCTTTTTTTTTTTTTTTTTTTTGTCTTTTTGAGATAGGGTCTCACTATGCAGTTCAGACTGGTCTTGAGCTCACTTTGTATCCCAGGCTGGCCTCGAACTTGCAACGATCCTCCTGCCTCAGCCTCCTGAGTGCTGGGATTACAGGCATGAGCCATCACACCCAGCTCCTATAATTTTATTCTGAAACCCTGTTTCATTCTTATTGTTCTTGCTTTGTTATATTTTTGTCTATGCTGTTGGCACTTTTCTATTGTTCTCTCTTTTATAAAAAAGAGAGAGTTCTCTCTAAAATAAAAGTTTAAGAGTTTTAAAAGTTCTCTCTAAAATAAAACAACAAGATCTACCCATGTGTCAAAGATATTATAACCACCATGCCTGAAGCTCTTAGGATACAAGAAATTTTTTTCTGAACTTCTTAGAGCCCCATGGAGAATAGAATAGAAAATATTTTAGCATGCTTTGGAAAAAAGCATAACGAAGCAGGCAAAGGACACACTGTCCCTGATAGTTTAACCTACTGGTAAGTTCCCTCCTGGGGTCAATGTGAAGAGGTCCTGTGAAAGAGAGTGGGCAGGGTTGGCAAAGTTATCCTAAGAAACTGGGCAGCAAGAGCCAGGTCCGTGGGTGTGGTATTGCCTTCCGGTCAGGGGTGATGGAGTGAACATTCAGAGGATAGTGACATGTTTGTGTATAACCAAAAGGAAACAACAGAGGCAGAAGGCTTTCTGACCATCTTGCCTGAGCCAAAAGAAGAAGTGGGTGTAGTTAGAAACTTCTTTCTTCTAGTCCCATATCATGAATATTGCTGTACCAAGGCCCCCTTAGAGTAAAGCCTCCCCTGCCAAATATCACTGAAATATTCTGTGCCGTTTTTCAGCACTTTCACTCCTTGGAGGTCTATTGAGCTTCTCAGAGGGTCAGAAATTCATAAGAGTTTTTGGTTAAATGAGCCAATTCGCTTATTTCACTTAACACTCCGGTAGTAAGGTAAAACCATATTCCCCCAAATACTCAAATTTGTCCTTCTTTGTAGCAGAATACTACTCCATTGTGCATAAACCTAAATACTACAATATCACAGTAGCATCTCTTATTTGAGAAACCCCAAAGTATAAATAAATTAAAGAGCAAGATAAAAGACAGATAGTAGGAAACAGGGAGATGGGCCTTGTACAGTTGGGAAAGGGAATAAGAGATGGAGAGGGCAGGAAGGAGAGGAGGAGAAGGAGTTAAGAGACTGAGATGTGTTAGCGAAATGCACGAATTCTCCACAGCGAGCGCAGTCGTGCACCACAAATAAGCATTAATAAAAGATGTTTGAAGGAGCCTGTTGCAATCCCAGCCAGCATTTCATACATGCAGTTTGAGTAGCCCCCTCCAAATTAGCATGTCTTGCAACTTGTGTTCTATAGAAAAATGGTTTTGACATGAAGGTATTTCATACTCTTTGAGGGTACACTGTGATGTGCTTCTCATGCTTGGTACAGATCAGCAGAGCATCTCTGCTAGCAATGGGCTGGAGAACTAGAAACCTTATACCCACACTGGTGGCTGTACCTGGAGCAAGGTCAGCTTGAAAATATTTTGCCTTCCTATTACCAGTACTTTTATTATCTTTCCAAATTTTCGTAGTGATATGAATTTTCTTCAAGGAAAGCTCTACCCTTTTCAGAGTTGATGTTCTCTTATCATCGGTAGGTAATACTTGGTAAGATGTCATTTCCCCCCTTTGTTGCAATATAGAAATGAGGCAGGAGGATCACTGTGAGTTCGAGACCAGCCTGGGCTACAAAGTGAGCACAAGGCCAGTCTGAACTGCATAGCGAGACCCTGTCTCAAAAAGAGAAAGGAGAGAGAGAGAGAGAGAGAGAGAGAGAAAACAATTTATAACCATGTTCAACCTGAAAAGTCTTGAGTGTAAATGAAATCTCATGAGAAAATACCTTGTTTTGACATTCTTTGTTCTTTTCCATTTTAGAAGAGAAGTCTAGGAAAACACTCAGATATCTGAATGCGACTATGAACTTAGCCGTTGAGTGGGAAAGTTAATTTTCTAGTAAGTGCCTTTAGCACTAAGCATATCATTCACACAGAAGGGGAGGCATATTCCTAGCATGTGAGTTATACACTGCCTTCCTATAACATAGCTTCCCTCTATATGAGCCCAGATGTTACACGAGTCTGTTCAGGAAAAAAATAACAATATTGCGTTCTGCGAGTACTATGCTAAACTTTTGGTTAACAGAGACAGCTTGTCTCTTCTGAGAGGGTGTGGACATGCTGGGTCTTCCTAATCGAATCTTGAGCTGACGATGCCAATTCACATATTCTCTTCCCATCCCAGAGAAGGGAATAGCAGACACCATCAGTACCAGCACCTCACTGAGTGTTGGTTGAGTCACGGCACAGTTTTCACCTATCTGTCACTGGCCACCCCTGCTCCTGGAGCCCGGGGCCATATTCATGCTTAACACTACATGCACAGCATCTGTAGGCTCCCGCATGAAGATAGCACACAGGTAAACAAGAATGATAACTCCAGAAAAGCCAAAGTTTCCCAAAGAAAGTAAAATACAGTCATGAGACACAGAGGAGGCTGTCAAGACATTTCTGTGGAATGAAAGAAGGAAAACAGTTCCTCCACAAATGTCACTTGGCAATTGCTCCAGGCAAACACAGATGCCCTCTTCCTAAGGTTACGGGTGGTGGGTTTTCTTCCGTGCCAGCTATGCAATAAAAGCCCATAAAGAGAGACTCCCGAGCCCCCGTCAGGCACATCCCACACACACAAGTTTCTTGGGAAAACTCTCAATTGAGGCTTTTAATTAGAATAGAGATAAAAAATCTTTCACTGGGTTCTGTAATCCAGATCTTGTCCTAAATATTCTGCCTTTACTGGCATTTAATACACAGCAACAGCCTTATAATTCCCTGTCTTCATCCTCTTTTTCCAAATGAGAATGTTAAGGCACAGAGACACTCAGTCACTTACTAAAGGTCACACATCTGCTGCATGGCAAAGTTAAGGCTGAAACCCAGGCCACTGGCTTCAGGGTCTGAGCTCTTTCCTTCGGATGTCACGGTGAAAGAAGGAGGCATATTAATGACACCGTGTATTCCTCCCCACCCTGTCCTCAAAATCTCAAGATGTGCATGCACTTTCCACCACATATCAGGGTGTGCAAGTTTTGTCTTCTCCATAGATTGTGGCAAGTCATCATGAGCAGAAACACAGGGTATTATTTTTCTTTCTACAAGTTCAATATACTCCCTTTAGATTGTCAATCCCAACTGTGACTTAACAAGGTCTGGTACCTCTAGACTCCGGAAAACTGCAGAAGTATGCTGCTGGGGAGTGCAGTCTTGCTCTATGCTACTGTGTTTTCATTTATTATCCCCCCTACTAAATTATGACCTTCTAGGGCCACCATGTCTTGGTCAGTATCAGAGTTTTGCAAAATTTCACATACGCATAGTTATTCACCAAACACCTATGAAGTGAGTGAGTGAATGATGCCCTGCGGCTCCAAGCCTATATGTAAGGATGGGGTTTTGACTTGTTCTAACTTTTCCGCAGTAGAATAGTCATTTTTCTGCAAAAAAAAACCCTGTAGAGCTAAGCAGTAAATTGGTGGAGCGCTCAACTGGACCATCAGTGTCAGTAATGGAAAATTAAGAGATTGAAACTAATTGTTGCTTTGAACTCTCACAGCCGAGGAACCTTTATTTAGAGCCTCCTCTAAAATAATTATCTTTTTATAAACATGCGTTTGATCTCAGCTACTCTTCCACAAGTTATTCCTGTGTTCGGTGCTCTGTTTTGACTCTGAGCTCCCGTCTGGGTCTCCATCTGTCAATAGCAAAGTGTTACAATTATGACTTCCCCTCAGTCAAATCTGCTAGCTTTCTCAAGCTCAGTTGCTATAGCACTTCAGCCTCCCTCTAAAGATCCTTGTTTTTAATACTGCACATTTTCATCTCCTATTCATTTACTTACACCCTTTCACAGATTTTTGTCGACATGCTACAGACTTTGACACTTGACAGTTTTCTGAAGCTTTTGCTAAGTAAATTGAAAATCGGGATAGTACAACAGGAATCCAGCCCATATCTATATGTTGCATTTCCATCTCGCATTCTCTGAAGTCCTGCAGTGGTGGAGTCTTCAGTGTAGAGCTAAAACTCCATTTCCACTTGTGCGGGCTCACCACTGTACTTATTTGGTACTGTCCATGGTAGAAATCTCAATTGTACACCCTAGAAATCTCAGATGTCATTAAAATAAAAAAGCAAGGCTATGAAAGATACATTTATAAATTTATATCTGATAAGGGATTTGTGTCCAAAATATATAAAGAACAATTATGATCCTACAATAATCTAATAAACTTAAACTTAGAAAAACAAGATTTTATTGGACATTTCTCCAGTGTAGACATAGAAATGGACAATTAATACCTGAAAGGGTGTTCAGTATTATTTGTCACACACATAATGACGATGGATACCATCGAAAAACAACTAAACACTGCTGCCAGCACTGTGGAGAAATGGAAGCCCTCTTGTCTTGCTGGTAGAAATAGAAAATGTCATAAACACTGGGAAACAGTTTGCAGTTTCTCAAAAAATTAAGCATAGAATAATAGAACAGACACAGAAATTCATTCTGAGGTATTTTCCCAAGAGAAATGAAAACATGTCCACATGAAAACTTTATCCTGATGTGAATAGCCACGCTGTTCTTAATAGCCAAGATGTGGCAACATCCCAAATGTCCAATGTCTAAGTGGATAAACAAAATGTAGCCCATGCCTTATAGGGAATCTCACCCTTCCATAAAAAGAATGAAGTAGTGATAGTCATAACAGCATGGATTAGCCTTAAAAACAGTAAGATAAGTGAACGAAGTCAGATACAAAGGCACATTATGACATATCCAGAGTATGCAAATCCAGAAAATAGTTTAGGATGCCTAAAGAAGAAGTAGTTGAGTACAGATACGGGAGGTTTTTAAAGGAAAATAGAATTGTTCTCAATTTCTATTATGGTGATGGTTGCACAATTATTTGAGCATAGTAAAAATAATGGAGCTGTACAATTTAAATAGGAATATTTTATGATCTGAGAATTAGATCACAATAAATTTTTTAAAAAATAATATTAACTTCTTCCAAATCCCACTGAGAAGTAGCTACCGTTGATGGATGTTAAACCTCATCAGAGAAGACTGAAATGGCAAAACAGTTTCCTAAACTGCTATCAGTAATGTGGGAGAGACTGCTAATTATTTCTGCCAGGCACAGCAGCAAACCATAACAATTACAATACTGTTAATAACTGTACCACCATAAATACTGAAAAGCATAATATGAAGAAGAATATATGGTTTATATTTTCTTTTGCCACATTCATACATCTCATTGTTCATTTTAAACATATTTATCTTAGAGGAAAACTCCGAAACCTGCTTATTTTTGCTTTAGATTCAAAACGGCATCAAAAGGGCAAATTAATGGAAGAAACGTGTTTTTTCTCATCTTCTAGACCTTCACTTTTTGCTTGTGTGTTAGGTCTGGATTTGTGTATTTCTGACCTCACTTACTCTGTGTCTGCACTGTTAGACTTGGGGATCACCGCTGGTCAGCAGAGATGATTCCTCTCTTACTCTTTGTCAGACCGTATTCCTGTAGGTTTTCCTAGCAGAAGGCTGCCTCTAAAATAATAAGGTCTCCAGAGATAACAGAGACTAGGTACCTTGTTTATAGTATCGTGTGGACTGACAAATGCATGCGTGGGTTCTGGGCACATATTTTTTCTATGTATGTGCACTCATATCCCCAGAAGATTTAAGACCTCATTTCAAGTTTTTAAATTGCATAGGAAGACGATACTATATATTGAGACGTTAATTCTCTTCATAATGAAGAAGTGAAGCCAGTGTGAAACTAGCGTATTTAATTTTGGAATCATATTTTAGGGAGAGAAACCTAGTTTCTGTTGACTCCGTTGAGTCTTGTCAGATTTAATTTATTGTGGTAGAGTTTTGTGGAAGCAAACATATATAAATGTACAAGTTTCATGTATAATTGGGAAGCATAGATAAAAATAATTTGACATTGAAATTTATACTTAAGAAATAGTGCACTTCACTGCAATCAATTTTTCATTATGCTGTGGAGATCAATAGCTACAAATAAGATATAAAAACTCTATTATTGATGGGGCATATGTCAGTATAAAATGTGCCATTTTCTACAACATTTCAGAGGTAGAAAATTGTATTATATACTTTCCAATGATATTCATATTGCTCTGTAGAGAGTGCCTATTAAAGTCAATGTACAGTATGCCAACACAGGGATATTTTATAATATTGAGAAATGGCAGAACACATAGAAAACAGGATACTTCTGTGTTTTAAATATTACCTCAAATTTATCTGTCTGGGGTAGGTTTGGATTATTGAAATTGTGAAGAAACATGAGTTTTGTTTTTGCTTTTAGTATTTGTAACTCAGTTCAGCTTGGTCTTTATCAAATCTGATTATCTCAGCATGCTGTTCAGCCTTGTGACATTTCTTTTAAAATGTACCTGTTCCCTCTTCATCAAAAGCATGATTTACATTGGTAAGGTTGAGGCCAGGAAGCCCCAGAGCACACATTTAGAAAGGGGAAGAAGCAATAGGGATGAAATGTCTTGGGGTCCCAAGGAAATGTGCCATCCATAGCGTTAGTCCTGGTAGTTCAGGTCCAAAATCTGTGATCATAGCCCCTTCCCCCCATTCACTTTGGAAAAAATGGGATTTGAGCGTGAATGTAATAAGGAATCCATTGGTATTAGAGGATTTAAGTGTGGTGGACCCAGCTGAGTGCATGTATTTCCTTTCTGAAACCTTGATTTGGGTGAGTAAATTGACATGTAAACTGTTCTTTAAAAGAATTTTTTAACATTTTTAATGACATATTTGCAGTACAGAATGATTTCATTCATCTCCAATTTTCTGATAAATAAAACAAAAGTCATAACGTTCACAGATTTACTTAAAATAGCCAGACCTTTCATCTGAATTTCTTCACTCAGTTACCTCTTTCAATGGTAATTCATTTGACCATCACATAAGTACATTTTAATGTAAGATAAATTGTGTCTTTATCTGGTGTAATTAAAACAGTACTCATTTTATGTTTCTTGTTGTTGAAATAAAACTTGTTAAAAACATATAATTTGGTAATGATACCAGTTTCAAAAATTCTTTTATTATATAAGTTATATTTATACATTATCTGAGCAAATGCAGGGCTTAGTGGACATCTTAGTGGACATCTTAGTGGACATCTTAGTGGACATCTTAGTGGACTGTGGAATAGAAAGGGAGAAGCAATCTCCCCAGAGAAATTATTGTTTACATTTTATTAAGTGCATATTTCTACTTTACAGCAAAATGTTCACTTCTAAGTAAAGTGATTATGAGTAAGCAGTGCTTTGAGGGAAAGGAAGACGTACATATTCCTAGTAGGTGCTTTACAGGTAAAGAGTATTTGCATGTGTGTTTGCATTCACAGCAGTAATCACTGACAAAATTCCATCTTTCTACATTTATTGACCCACACTTCAAAATCCTGGGAGGACCTAAAACTGTATTAGAGAGGTTTTAATTTCATGGAGAGTTGGATTAGTTAAGCAGTATTGCCATAAGAAACACCAAGCAGCTTTCATTTTTTATATTTTGACCAATTTTGCATGCACATATCTGGTAATCTCAGCAACTGATTTGAAGACAACAATATGCAATAGAACAACCTTTGGTGAATTCCTACCACCTTGTCTAGTGAAACTCTGTATCATCTCTAATTTTTTTCTTCAGTAATTATTTTTTATTCTCTTTAATGGTTTGAACAGTCTTCCATTCTTATATCTGGTAATCTGAGCAACTTCGCTGAAGATAACAATATGTAACATAACAACCACTGTTAATTCCTACCATTTTGTTTTGAAACCCTATATCATTTTTAATGTTCTTGCTCTGTTTTGTTTATGTCTGTGATGTTGGCATTTTGCTATTGTTTGCTTTTTTTACTACTCTCTTTAAGATAAAAGAAACAAAACCACCACTAACTGGGGCACTGGAGCAGCAGCCTCATTGTTTCACAGTTCTGGAGTCCAGAAGCCCCAGGGGAAGGTGCCACCCAAGTTGTTTTCTACTGAGATCTCACTTACGGATTCCTTGTCTCTGTGCCTACACATCCTTGATGTCTGTTCTTCTTGTAAGGATACCAGGCCTACCAGACCACAGCCCCACAGCTCCTTGCAACTCAAGTACCTCTTGAATGCCCCTACCTCGAACTATAGCCATACTAAGGTCAGGCTTCCTCATATGAATTTAGGAGACTGACACAATTCTGTCCACCACAGGAGCTAAGAAAAGTGCACGAGTGTCTTTAACACATTCAGGGAGTCTCCTTAAAGATACTGTGGTACTCAGGAGAGGATGACTTTCATAGAATGCTTTAGATTTGAATATCAGTAATCCCTACAAAGAGGCGACCATCGCCAATTTGGGAACTTTTCAATTAAAAACTGAATTGACATCAGACTACACTTCATCAACCTGATGGCCAGAGGTGATTGATGACAGCATGTAGGTTTTCTGTGGGTGGGCATCACCCATGTTGGGGCGACTCTGGTGCAGCAGAGCTATATGTGGCCCATAGCAGAGAATGGCAGGTGGCAGAGTTTAGGGAAGAACTAGAGGACCCCTAGGGAGAGGAGAGCCCACACCCAGGCTGGCTATGAGAGAATACCAGGTGTGGATGAGATGCCAATGCTAACATTTGTCTCCTCCATGTGAATTTATGATACATTTGGTACCTCTGTTTTCCAATATTTTCATTTCATTTCATTTCATGCTCTTTGTTTGGTTTTTCGGGGATCACATGATGCTATTTAGTTCATAAATCCAAAAATCCAAATATAAACCCTACGCAAGAAGTTATTCCAGAGCAGCAGTGTGACCTGGAGGAAAGAAAAGAGGTTATATACTCAAGAAATTTCAGTTATCAGCCAACTTGGCCATTTATCCGTTCTTTCTGTTCTAGTTGTTTAAATAACCTGTGCCTCCATTTCCTTATCTACTAAGTGGAGCAATGGTATTGGGACCACGAGATTGAGATTATTTAATATTCATGACACAATTAAAGCATTGCTATAAATCTAGTTAGATATTTGATATTAATTCAAATGGGAGCACTGTATAATGCATTAATATTTTATATATTATTATGGCTTATATCTAGATGTCCCCCCCCCAAAGCCTCATGCACTCAGAGGTGGGGAATTCTGAAGGTGGCTGGATTAAGGTATGTGAATATGGACCGAAGATGTGATACTGTGACTAAGGTTGTGGATAAAGGAAGCTCCATCCCGGATAGAGTGGCACTAAGCAATAGGCTTGTGGCTCAGAGGGAATAGAAAGGAACAGGAAGAAAGCAGGCTTGTTCCTCGCTGGGGCTGCTGCAGCTTGCTGCCTCATGCCTGCCCTGCCATGAACTATTTCTTTTCTGTGATGCTCCTCTGCCATACTACACTGCCTTGGAACCAGCCAACTATGAATTAAAACCAGCTTACAAACTGTGGACTTAAATAAGCCTTTCCTTCTATAACTTTGGATGTCAGAAAAAAACTAAGACTATATCTATACCAATATTATGAAAAGCAAAACTTCCTACTCTATATTTCCAGAAACATACCATATTTTTAATTAAAACCAATTCAAATCATAGTATATCATTTAGATAGTTTTCATTTATGGTTTAAAGTTCATGTTTCCTTGTTGTTCATACTTCAAAAGATGACTTATTAAAATTATTTACCATCCATCCCACGTGTAGTATTATGAACAAGAAGGTAGAATCAAAGAATACTGCATCTCCTTCTTTCAATGTCACTCAGATTATTAGGACAAATCTTAGAACGTAGAACATTAATCTGAGCACACTAAATGATACCATAGTGCCCTAGTCTACAAAAGCAATTTACAAAAAGAAAGTAATTTAGCAAGTCCTTTGTACAAATATTAGTTAATTGGTCACTGACAAATAACTAGGATAGTTTCAAGGAAACAAGCAACTTAAGTGTCATCTACTTAAACATTTTGGGTTAAATCAAGTTTATCCTTCAATAAATGCTTATTAATTACTAACATTATATATAAACTCACTCATTTAGGGTGATATACTAAATACATTGACAATAATCACCTAAAATATAATAAAGGAAACTTATTTATGGAAGTACAGAAAAAAGTACATCAAATTGGGAAAAGTCAGAAAGCCACTCCCAAAAACTACAGTCTTCTCAAACTTCCACATGGTACCTCATTACATAACAATAAATAATTCATTAATGATAATCTTCACTATCATACCTCCATCTTCTTTTTATAATGTATATAGAAATGCATAAAAAATTACATATAATGCACTGATGGGGTAAAATTCCTTGTTAAACTCTAATGATTAACTGACCACTGGAGAATAATTGTTATAATGCATTTTTCTAGAATTAGAAATTTTTGTAATCCAGAGAACAATGGCAGACTAAAATAAGTATCTCCTTGTTTGCCTTTTGCTTTTTGAAGTATACTACTTTTAATTAAGGAATCAAATAGGGTGCACCACTGCTGCTGCTGTCTTGTCACCAGACTGAAGTCCATCTCCACATGGAGTCTCACTGTCCCTCTGCTCTCTAACCTGCTGGGGACTTGCTCATCAGTAGTAAGGCCACAGGATTTCTTAGGCAAAAGAGACCAAAGGAACAATCACATGCAGTTGTTTTATCTCCTCCAGAAATTTGTGTGGACCTGGGCTTCTTGCTCTCTGCAGAGATCTTCTTTCTGGACCAGTTGCTTGTGGACTGAACGTGTCTTCTGCTGCTGAAATTACTCCAAGAAAATTAGAGTCAGCTCCTCTCAGCACTAGTAGCTGAGATTTTTCTAGCATTGTGAAATATTTCAAGTTTACCTGGGCCATTGTTTTAATATATTCTGTTCAGTTTAAGTTAGAGAGCAATTTTATTAGCTAAATTTATTCTTCAAATATTGTAGACTGCCTAGACACAAGGAATATAAAAATGAAGAATATACAGCATTGATGTTCAAGCAGAACACAATTTGATGGTAAATACAGACACTGCAATGGGACTCAGCATCAGGAATATGCCCAGGAGAGCGAAGAAGCATGTCGTGCTGCAAGATTTCCATGTGTAATAAATCCATCGCTTGCTCCTCCCCACGAAGTCTATACTCCTTCATGGTGTGGAAAGCATCAGAGGCAAAAACTCACCTGAAGTCACACAGCTAGGAAATGGCTGAGCCACTCAGTATTCAAACATAAGGAATGTTACTTGAGAACTCTCCTGGAGTAGCCGGTGGAGCTCTAACCAAAGTGCAGTGAACCTCTAAGTCACAAAGGGAGGCACAGGAGTGGGCCCAGAGCACTGCCAGCGGAAAACGCAGCTTGGAAGATCATTGGCTGAGACCCCAGCCGCTGGTGTGGTCCAAGGACCACAGTTCAGGGTTGCTAAGGAGCAGCACACAAGAGGGTACTGGGTGAAGCCCGTGGGGAAGGTAGAGGCCTGACTGCCAGGTTACGGAAGTGCTTGCTCACCTGGAGGTCGGAGTTTCGCAGGTGTTGCTCCAAAGAACTTCATAATCAAATGCTCTTAGGTAATTGCTGTGCACATTTTAAACACGTTTTTTTGTTTGTTTGTTTCTCAGTTTTGTTTTGTTTTTTAGCAAATTTGGTAGGGTCTTTAAAATACTAGCATTTATTGCAAATCTCTAAGAGAAAGATGGCGTTTTCAGCCTTCTTCATTTACTTGGATGGCTGAATGATGTTACCCAGTGTCTCCTGGGACTTTGACTGTCCTGTCCTTCCGAACTGGGCTGGGACGTGCAGCAGGGGCTGCTCTGTGATCGTGAGTCCTTGGAACCCACAGAGGATACAGACTTGAAGAGGCCAAGACTGGAGGTGTAGACACGGCGCCCAAGCTGCGCCCTTGCGGAGCTAAACTGTCCTAACACAGTCGTATCTGCTTTTTCAACAACACCTTTTTTCCCCCTTTATATAGTTTCTTCACCTTTCCTCAAATTCAGGAGAGCTTTCTGTTGTCTTTGCTAATGCATGAGATATGACCATAACATGGGTAGATGTCTAAGTTACAGGTAATTGGAGAGCATTACTGTGCAAGCATGGTCAAGGTTAAGAGCTTGTGATTATTTATTTTTTAATAGAAGTTCTTGAAAGCAAAAAGTATCCTCAAGACTCAAAGAAAAAATTACAATGGTAGAAGGTGGATAATGCATTAAGAACTTGGAATCTCAGAAGGCAAATAATATGGGATACACAGCCACACATTCAGCTCAGAGATGGGATTGCCCTCCTATGAAAAAAACTTCATTAAGAGGACGTGTAAAAGCTGTGTTTCCTTATACATGTAAAATGTGGAGTGGATTATGTGGGAAAAGTTGTAGGGCCAGAGACTTTGTATGGAAGTTTGTGATATTCTACAGTGCATGGGAGAAAGTCTAAAAAAATAAAAAATACCAGGAACTAAAACTCTCAGGATTATAGTCAGGAACCTCATCTCTATAAATCTGTGGCTGTAATATTAATTGTGAAATTTAGTCACCATTCAAACTGTCAATCAGTTCTTGAGAATGAGGAATGCATTCCCCCAAGGGGGATTCATCTGCCTGTGAATGAGGTGGAAGTTTTTCAGACAATACATATGAGGACGAGCCACTAAAAACATTTTAATAGATTTAAAAATCCTAGAGTCAGGCAGGCGCTTGTGCTGCTGAGCTATATCCATGGCCCAAGAACCCTAGAGTCAACTTTTATTTTGTGTAGGAGTTGTAGACGCTTAAATAGAGCAAGCGTAAAACATATGCAGGCCTCATATCTAAAAACATAGAAAAATTAGTTTTTCTTCTTTCATTATAGTTTTTTTTTTTTTTAATTTCCAAAACCTCACTTTTCCTGTTGATTTTTACTGAAGTGGATAGCTTATCTGACATTTTGAAACTACAACCAAGAAAGACTTCCTTCCCCTGTCCTAGTGGCTTTAGGCACTTTAAAACTATTAGAGGGGGTGTCGAGGATTCTCAAATTAATAGAAGGGAGCATTTGCAGCCTGCATCGGAGAAACGTGAACATAAATATGTTGCTTCCAAATGACTAGGAGAAAACGTTTGGAAAGATGCAAATTTACAAAACAATCCGGAGACAATAAAGTAATTGGGTTGAAGCTCGGAAAATATGCACTGGGTCTTTCTCAGAGTCTCTATCTGGTTTTAGTTTGTTTTCTTGTGATGACGTTTAGATTCCCTGCTGGTTGACGGGAGGCTGTGCTCACCCAGCTCTCCGGCCCGCCGCAATCCTGTTTCGGCAGCAGCGTCCGGGTGTGAGTGGTCTCCCCATGGGTTTGATTAACTTGTATATGAAAGCATAATGCTGCCTGTAGATATAATCAGGGAACAATTATTTGGACAACTTTTTGTAAATTGTTGGTTGTGTTGGGAAAATTATTTGACCCACAGAAATAATACAAAGCAGTACCTAGCAGCATGAATGCAGATAGGTGAGACCAGATGAAAGTGTCTCTTAGAAAAAAAGAAATATCATACCCAACTAATTTGAAGAAATAAGTATTCAAAACATGGTGTCTCCAGCACACCATTCCAAGTTAATGTATCATTTATGTCTTTAAATATGTATATGAACAGAACAGATTGGAAAACTAGAAACAGCTAACACAAGCCCCCAGGCCTATTTTAATGGGAAATACCACATTAATTTTTGTTCTTTCTCAAAACATATAGGGAAACATGAATCCTAAAAAGTAACATGGAATAATGCATAATCACCTTCCTTATAGGCAAGAGTGGCATCCTAGACATTATGGGATCTGAAACCACATGGACCCTGGCATCAAAACAGGGCCCTCCGGGAGTGTAACACTCTGCAGAGACATCTAGGAGGGTCTTACTAACCGCGCCCAGGTCCAGAGGATGGGTCCTGGAAGCCGGGGCCTCCAGGGCTGCTGCCTGTCTGCTGTTACTTCCTTTCTCCTCTGCTTTCTTCCTTCTCTTGTTCCCTTCCTTCCTTCCTTCCTTCCTTCCTTCCTTCCTTCCTTCCTTCCTTCCTTCCTTCCCTTCTTCCTTCGTTCCTTTCTTCCGTCCTTCCATCCTTCCTTCCTTCCATCCTTCTTTTCCTTTTTTGACAAGCATTTTGTAGTTTCATCTTTGCACCAGGCTCTACAGATTGTGTAGCTGCCTTGAATTACATAGACCTCCGCATATGCAAACAAATTAGGATGGTGTGAAGCATGGAGCTAATAACGACCCTAATAGCTTCCCCTGCATCTTGGGCACTTGCGGAAATCACTTGACCTCACCTGACTGTGTCTGACTTGAGCTGTGGGTTGTCACGCAGGGAGTGCACCAGGGGAGAGAGATGAGCTCAAGGAACAAAGTCTCTCCACTGACAGCTGCAGTTCTCTTGTGGCCAGAAGCTCCCCCTCATCAGAGGAGACGCAACAAGGTAGGGATGGCCTTCCAGAAGACCTCCTGGGGCCCAGGCTCCATAGTGATGCCCCAGTGGCTGTGTGTTTGGCTCACAGAGCTTCCGCCTGTGCATACTGGAGGAGATATCATCAGCCCAGGACGAAGAAGAAATCAGGGTGCAGGAGAAGAAGGTGAAAGCGAGGCTCCTTCTCAATTCTTTATCTTTAAACAAAGTGGGGTGTCCTTTGTGTCCTGCTTACCCCTGTGGTTCCAGCATCAGGCTGCAGTCTGCACAGCTGAGGAAGCCGGCTGCTACTCCACTCCTTCCGGACACGGAGTCCCCAGTCTCCAGCCCAGCTCTTCGTTGTTCTTTGGCGCCCGTGCGGCTGACCGGCACGGTTGGCTCTCTTGGTCCTCCTTCCTTGCCAGCACTTTCTTTGTCCTGCGTCTTCCAACACTTTCTGGCCAACCGAAAGCCGATTAAGCCTTGGATGTTATTACCCTGCCATGTCTCGCTCGTCTCCTCTCTGCCCTGTTCCCTGGTTCCCCGAATCTCAGCGGCCTCAGTGTTGGCCGATGAGAGGTGTGGGGAACACGGCAGCAGATGCTAGCCCGCACATCGTTCTTAGCCACCTGTCACTGGGTCTGATCCTTTCTTCCAAGGATGTTAAAAACTAAAATAGCATTTACCTGTGAGAGCGTTAGTTCTCTAAGGGTTTCTTTGTCCAAACTGGAGTAATCATGTCCTCATGATCAGGATGGAAGTCCTAGAGCAAGGGGCGCTGCTTTCCAAGTTTTCCAGAAGAAAACATTTTTCCAAGTCTTTTTTCAGAGTTGGTGATTTGGTGAATGTGGAGGGATTATTTTCCAATTAAAGAATTCAATGCCGCTTCTCTCAAGCTCAAATGATCACAGCGATGGCTGCCCACCCTCTGTCACTTTCGTCAATATACTCTCTTCTTGGGCCATGTAGCCCACATTGGCAGAAAACGCAGCTCCATTTCACCATCTCACTCTTAGCACAGGAGTAATAAGTATTTCCTGTCCACAGGCTCATTCTGAACTTAACCTTACTTCCAGGGTCTGCTAGAATGCAAGGTCTTCCAAAGCTTAAAGTTGGACCAAATTTGGGATCCTAACATCCTGGAACAGCTACACTAGGACAAAAGGAAAATAATTCAGAAGAAGTCTCCTCTTCTCTGCTCTTCACCATCCTTGTCACGCCCCATGCATGCAGAAAGTAAATCCAGAACTAATATCCTAATCCTCCCCACCAATCCTGGCTTTGATTTTAGATTTCAACCCAAAAGTATCTATCCATATAGCCAAACAACCTTACCATCTTCGAAGCAGCAGTTCTGAATCAGCAGTACAGGCCCAGCATAAAGGCGAATCCCCAGGACCTTTGATTGCTGTACTGCTGTAATTAACCCCAGACCTCATACTGGACAACACAGACAAAAAATTTACAGAAATGCTCTTATATTTGTCTGATTTACTTGTACATTTCATGCATGATGAAAATTTTGCCTAATTTAATCGCAGAATATTTTCAGCAAGCAAAAATACTTTGCAGAAAAATTGATTTTATCTTATTTATCACTTCATGCCTACAAATTAGAATATCTTGCACAGTATCTGTGACTAATTCAGACATTTTAGATCCTGAAAACCTTGCTACTGTACCTTTGGTTTGAAACCTGCCTACATCTGTAGCATGGAATCCCCACACCCCTTCTAGACAGCTGGCAGGACTCTTTTCTCCCTTTGGGAGCTGATCTATTCTTTGTGGAATATTCCCACACATGTCTGTGTCTATTTCTCAGAGCGGTGCCACAAAGGATATGACCCTTTTGCTCCCAGTAACCTTTGATGGTGCTGAATTGCCTCCGAGACTGGTGCGAGTCAGCACGATTTGATTTGCTATGGTAAGAATAAGATTATATCTAACAGACGATGACATTTCCAGGTTCAATGGGCACAGATTTAAAACTAGTCCTCTCTTTGACCCTGTGGAGTCTCTTGAACTCTTGTGCCTTCTTTGACAGTGTTTGTGAATGAGTGAATTCATGAAAATTCAAGGTTATTTTAATGATAATGGCACCGCGATGACAAAGGAAGGAGGCAGGGCCGGTGTCCCCAACCCAGCCGGGTGTTCCTTCTCCGGAGCTGACTTCCTTCCTGGCAGGCAGACTGCACAGAGAATTCCTGGGGAAGGTCAAAGGCTGAGAGCCGCTGTGTGTCTGCAGCCGGGCTGCTGCTACTGATCTGTGAACATGACATGCCTGAGAATATCGCATCGCCATGGCAACAACAAACATGGGGCTAAATTCCATTAGCGGCAGTGACTCAGTGAGTCAAACAGATAATGCGCCGGGCCTGGCCAACTGCCCACATCGGCTTATGTGAAAGTGGTGATGAATTAACGCCAGCGTGCTATGGTTGCCTTGTATAAATTCTCTTTTTGATTACTTACATCCTTATATTGATGGTATGTCTTAAATAAGCACTTAAAAACCCATTAACTAGTCCACTCGGAGGAATATACATTCAGGGCTAATTTCTGCTTTTTTTTTTTTTTAAAATATCCTTGATTCTCATTGTTCGGTCTTTTTTTTTTTTTTCTTTCAAATTTTCATTTCTGTAGATTGTTAAAAACCTTTCGTATCCCCTACAGACTAGAGACGGGGAGTTGAAATTTTTACATGGCATTTCTCTTCAAGTGATTTTCTTAGAGATGTGTAGAATAAATTTAAAACTGGCAACATTCTTGGCTGACATCTGCGATATCAAGGTTTTTCTAAGGAGAGCAGCAGGTCAAAAGGAGAAAAAACAGTTAAGCTCTCTGATATACGTTTTGGGTTCAACTGAGGGGCCATCAGTTCTAGATAAGAAAAAAAACATAGAGGTTTCCAGAATGACTTTGAATATGTGCACTTAGTGGCTCTGTGTTATGTAATGTATATACTTGCTACTACGCTGGATTCAGAAGCATTATGGTCCTTCTTCAAGAAAAGATCAGAGCAATAGAGCACATATCCTGCCTTCTTCTACAAAACTAGCTAGCAGGAGGGTAAGAATTAAGGGTGTCCGGGTCTATTCACCTGGCCCTGGGTTCATCCTCAGCACACAGCAGGGCTTGAAAGGAGACTGAAGAGAGGAATTTAACCCACGCACATAGGCCAACATGCCTTTGTCATTCCAGAGCCAAGCCTGCGGCCCTGAGCCACATTTCTCTTTCCGGAACACACGTGTTCCTCTGATTTGCCTCTGCAAGCGCTGTATGCAGCATGGCGATGTGGTGGGTGAGAGAGGGTGATGGATGTGAGGATTATTCCGGACCAGATGAGAAAGCGACATACAGTTCCTGCTGCAAAAGGAACATGCGTGCAACAGATTCACCCTAGGGAGTGTCCGTCTAATAATTTAATAATTGAGACACAAAGAGGAAGCCCAGCCAACTAACTAGCGTATGCTTTTCAGAACAGCAAACCAATATAAAACATTGAAAGTTTTTAATAATTACAGACATGTACACTGCTGTCTTTTTCCAGGAAACTTTTAATGAACAAAATCAAATCACACACACACACACTTTTCCACTTATAAATAAAGATATATTGTATCTCTGGTTTTTTTTTTCCAACAAGGGGATAAAGATAGCAACCTGATATATTAAGAGATCTCATACATTTTCCTAGCTTCTCTCTATCCAAAAGTTAATCCATCTTCCCTTTAGCATAAAGTTTCAGGTGTATTGTATGTGTGTGTGTGTACATATGTGTGTATGTATGTGTGCATTTGTCCTAGAACAAATATAAATTATAGACAGAAGAAGTTGACAGAAGTCAACTGAGGGTCAGTGAGCAGCCCTCCTGGCCTAGAGTCTGGGCCAGGCAACCTTGGTGGGCTGGGAGGCCCAGGCGTGGCCAGGGCCTAGGCTGTGAGTTGGGTGGGGCACCAAGGCCTGCAGAGCTCCTGAGTGGGACAGGGAGCCTAAGACGCTGTGGGGGGACAGTCAGGAGCCAAGGCACAGAAGGCAAGCTGGGTAATCTGAGCAGTCACAGAGTGCTAAGGTCAGGTGTAAGAGAAATGAGAAATGAGAGATCCAGCTTTTATGTCCTTATGTGTGTAACTTTGATAAACCTTTTCCAGTAGATGCAGCTCCAATGATCTTCTGTACCTGTTTAAGGTATTGCAGTGGAAATCTTTTGCCAGAAAAGTGCATGTGCTTAAAGACACGGAGGCCTAGACTAGGAAATTCTACCTTTGTTGGGCAAATACCAAAGACTCTTCATTCCCTGCTGGTTATCTCAATGCCTCCAACCCAACTCCTACATTTTTTGGAATTGCTCCCTTTATTTCCTTGAGAAAGAGAGAAAAATAGCAATAACTTTTGCTGTTCCAATAACCTGAGTTGCCTCTACTTATGCATTTGAAAAAAAAAATGTAGAAAAACTTGGAGAAAACATAAACTTTTTCTTAAATAAAAAGAAAATCCGTAGTATCTTAAACCAGTCAGAAGACATTAATGAAGCTGACTAAATGGTTCAACATGAACTTGCATGAAACCGAAAAGGATGATCATTAAACCCTTTGTATGGTTTTAAAACAGGGAAACCACTTTTGTATATTTCGTTGTATATTCAAGAAACCTGAACCCACAAGTGGAAGATGGAAATGCTAAAGAGGGATCTGGTGGCATTTTCCTATGCAAATTAGGCTGTTAGAAAAGCTGGACATGAGAAAGAAGAGTCCAAAAGTCAAAGATAACAAAGTGAACAACTTCCAGATCACAAACGAAAATAGGTTATTGCCAAGAAGGCTGCTTATAAAGATGAGGCCATCCCTGTTGACAACTGGTGCTGGTTTTTCTCAGAAAATTTTTAATTCATTTACTTAAATTATCACTTTTCTGGAATTTACTTTGTAAGCATTTATGTGTCTCATCCGGAAAAGCTAGGGAGTATTCAGTGTACCCTGAACCTTAAGAATTTATCACAAATCAAAACGCGTTTAATATCCCCATCTGAGGAGCATCATGGGGCTTTTGCTAAGAAGCTCATCATCATCATCTCATGCGGAGGCGGAGGTGAGGGCGGACATAAAACACTGCGGCGCAGGAAGCAGTGACCACAGTGCAGGGACTAGCGTCAGCGATGTGACAGCACCAGCCGGTGCTTAGAATGAGCAGAGCTCAGGCTAGCAGGCAGGGAATCACCTGGGGATGGCTGAGGTGGGGCTGGAAGCCTGCTGAGAAAGGGCTATGTTATCCTGAAAGACCTTGAGCATAGGAGAAACAAGATCAAATTTGCATTTTATAAAGGGCACTGTGGCGGAAGAGTGAAAGGTAAACCAGAGCTAGGAGAGAGCGGACACAGAGAGGGGAGAGAGACAATGGGGGTATGAACTTGGACGGTGGTGCTGCAGAGCGTGCTGTGACACTGACACCATGCCCTCCGCTCTGTCACACTCTCCCTCGCTACTCTCAGTCCACACAGGGACACACACACACACACACACACACACACACACAAAGTTTACAGAATTTTTAAATGTCTAACCAGACACCTAAACTACTATGTTACTTGACAATATGGGTTGGTTCACAAATATAGCATATTTTCTAATATTATACCTAATTATATATATATATATATATGTCCAAAACTATGCTTGTAGAGTTCCATGACATTATTACAATTTACAAAAATAATAATTCAGTGTTGAATTAATCCTATTGCATTGAAATGAAGAAACAAATAGGGCAGGAACAATGAACAGAAGGATGATGAAAAATGAGTAAGCAACATGGACCCCACGTTTGGACCCCCCTCTTGTCCTGAGTGGGAGATCCAGTCTGATGCAGTTTTCACACATGAAGCTGCTTGTCTGCTTGCAGGACTAGGAATGGAGCCGGTGCTGACAGCCGGCACACCACAGGGTTTCACACTGCGCAGGGCCGCAAGGTGGGTGACAGGCCCTGCCCACATCACCTCCAGGCCAAGCATGCCATCGTTTCATCAGTGCCACGACTTTGCCACCCAGCACGTCTGACCCAGAGGCGTGGGAGCCCTGAGAGCAGGAGCTTGGCTCGGGAGAAGCGAGTAAGTGAAGGGCCTTTCACAGTGACTCAATACATTAGTCACCGCCCAACCACTTGGCGTCTGGTGTCTGACACTGACCAGCCAAGGACAGAGAGCAGGGGAGCTCATCTGCCACATGCTGGGCTTGGTCCTGGCAAGTCCATGCCAGGATGTGCGTACAGGGCATGTGCTGTCGCTGCTGGACAAGCTTTCCACAGTTATTAGGGCACAGGCGATTCCCTGCATATGATGTTTCAGCGTAAGATGTTGGGACTTTAGGATGGTGCAAAAGCAATGGCGATCAGTAGAACCTGTCCCTGGAATCTAGGGTTTGGGTCCTTCCTGGACTGGCACTAAGGAGCCCATACTCTCTGGTGAGCTGACAGGGGCAGCTGCAGTCTGGAGGAGAGGCATTCACATGCCACAGATGCTACTGGTGTCTGGTTGGCCAGGTGGAGGGTAGCAAAGGAATTTTGACACAGGATAAGTCCAGCTGAGGCTGCATTTGTCAGGACATAATGCCACCATCAGTCAAGAAGCATCCGTGTTACACCCGGCTTTCAGTGTATTGAAAGCAAAGTCAAGTCGGGTGTGAAATAATTTAGACGGATGGATCTTCAAGTGGTCCAGAGTTCAGATCTCATCAACGATGCTGAGCTGTGCATCGGGACACAGAAGCTATGCAGTAATGTAATTTCACAAAGTTAACACGGGTTCTTAAATGAAAGTCAAACAATAAAAATACTGTGAGACCTGCCCTATCAGCAGCACCCTGTTAGACATGAGCTCTGCTCCCCTAAATAATCATCATTAAAAATAAAGGGTTAGACACATGATTTTTGGAAAGTATTTTAGGAATAGCTAAACACGACAATATTGTTTCATATCAACTTCTGTGACCACGTAAATTTATTTTTTTCACTAATGCAACATTCACAATAAATGTACAATTCATCCACTACTTTTAAAAGTGTGACATTTAAGTTCTAACTTAAGCATAACACAAGGTCTTAAAACCTATGTTTTATGCATTTTTAGTATATAGGTATTTTTACTTTAGTATTTAGTATATTTTTAGTATTTTAGTATAATAAAACAACTATTAATAAAGAAAATATAAAAACCACTCTTATTTCTATGAAAAAATAAAATTTTATAACAAAATAACTAGAGTATAACAATAACTACTACAATGGGTATCACGATCTTAAAAGAAAAGCCAAAATATTACTCAGAAGAAATAAATAAATACATGATAAAACTCTTTTCAGTGAACAAAGAAGATCTTCTATATTTTATAGCTAATCAAATAATCTAAACTCGTTGATCAGGTTTTTCTTTTCTTTCCTTTAGACTTTCATGTTCATTCCAAAGTAAAATACTTTCAGGGAAAAATATTTCACTAATTATGTTTGTTTCTACAGGCAGGAGAGTGTAAGTTAGAGTTAAAATCACTTAACAGTCTTTTAGTTCTTAACTTTGCCTTGCACTATAAGTTATGAAAAGATCTACGTACAGCAGAAGAGAGTAAGGTATCACATATTTACACACATCCTCAGCCGCCTTGTTAAAAGTGATCCAATGACTATGATAATAAAGCTATGCGCTCACTACAGAGCAACTTAGAGAATTTGAATTTGGGAAAATACGCCCATGTATTTTTACCATGCTAAACAAATCACTAAGAAATTGGAGAAATATTTTACAGATATTGATCATATTTTAAAATTATACACAATAATTTTTGGATGAATTTGTAACAAATTAATATTTTTGACAAATATATCCATTGTATCTCTATAAGTGCAAATTATGATGCTGTTTAGATAAAAAATAGATTTAATGCAGCCTACAGAATCTGGTACTTTATTTTAAAGGTTAGCAAAATGTAAAATGTGAAGACATCATATCCATTAAATAAAAAAATGTTTTTAGTTGATTTTTGTGTATAAAATTTTAATACTTTTAATAGCAGAAATATTTTCAATAAAACACAATTTAGGATGCTTTTGCTTTAAATATTTAATGAAATTATATTAAACTAACATTTAAATTATAGATCCTTAAAATAGCATATACTTTTCATCTTTATTGAATAATTCAGTGTTTATAACTATTTTATATTAATTTTGACTAACAGTAGAGATGAATACCAACACTTTAAAATTAAGAATTATACTTTATCTTATTGTAGTTTACAGTTGACTTATTAATATTTCATACTTCCTGTCTTTCAGTGATCAGTGCAGAAAAGATATTTGTCAGCAGCTTAATTTATAATTATTAGATTGAAATCCTCTAAATTAACCTAATCAGAAGTCATGTTTTCTCCAGTAGACACTTCTTGTGTATTAGTTTTACAGCTAATAATGCCAAAGTTCCGGTGGAGGAAAGGAAGGCTTCTCCCTGAGCGTGTGTGTTTGTGTCTGCGTAGCTGACTCTGGCTTTCTCTGTCTCGTGCACACAGACACTCCCCACAGAGTTCTCTTATTTTTTGCTTCATGTTCTGCATCACCATCTCTGCCACCATTCTAAACTATTTGCAATGCGTCCATAGATGATCAACAGAATTAAGCCGGTAGGTGCCAAGTCGGGCTCGCTCACATTTCACAGCAAGTGTGCTTCAGCAGGAACAGACTCTCATCCTTCTTCTGTTAAAGTGTTAGTGGAAGGAAACTCGTTTTCCACATGTTTAGTAATAAGTAAGAGCTAGGATGAAAGAATAAACTCTACCCAATGCATGTTCCGTACCTTAACCCACTGAATGCTTACTGAACTGGCGTTGTCGTTGTTGATAGGGATGGAAACACAAAAATAAAAACGAAAACATGCCCAAGCAACAGGGCCTCATGCAGACATAAGGATCATGCATGGAATTGTAGCACAGTTCAATGAAGACCCAAGAGAGGGCAGTAGCTGAGGGTTCGCCAGAGCCACCCCGGGAGGAGCCGATCCAGACTGGGGGAGTCTGAAGGCTTCCTGGAGCTGGTAGTTGCAGAGGTGAGGTAAGCTGGGCTAGAACTTGCCAAGTGCAAAGGGGCAGAGCTGAGCGAAAGGAGCATCAGGAGCTGTAAAAGCTGTTGCAAAGTGCTGCGTCAGGCAAGGAGAGAAACTTGGTGTGGTTGCTTTTCAATCTGTTCAGCTTTCCCAGAAAAACTCACACTTGCTGGTGGTGTTCCAGGGCATATACTACCTACCTGAGGACAGCGGTGACCAGTTTGGGAGTCACCTGATGGCAGCCCACGGCCTCACGGGTCAATGGAATCTGTCTTTTCCTCTCTCGGGATCTTCTGTATCCTTGGACATTATAATACATGTTTTCACTGTAGATGGCTGGCCTGGGCAGATCCCCTCCCCTTCTGTCAGCCTGGCCTCAGCCCATTCCACACAATTCCTTTCCCTCAGAATCCACAACACTCATCAGAGGGAGAGATGCTGAGCCCCGGGCTTTGAGGAGCCAAGACCCCAGCCCCACCACCAGCTCTAGCTGGCTCCAGGGCAAGAAGCATGGCAGAGGGACTTCACCGAGGAGAAACAGTCCACGGTAGGCAGAAGGCCGCAAAGCAGCAAAGTCGTAAGCAATGAGCCACAAGTGATAATCTGCAACCCTCTTTTTATTCCTTATATCTACTGGTTAGTGCATTTACTAAGTAAAAAGAGTATGTTTTTGATATTCTGTAATAGTGGCCCTTAATACTACATTATATACAAAGTAAAAGAATAAAAGTAGCCAAAAGAAATTCTCCAGTAAGTATATGTTTGGAACTTATTTAGCATTTTATTTTAAAAATAATATTCCGAAAGTCTTACAAGCTAATACATAAAATTACTCAAGTGAGGTTATAAATATGGTTGGACCAAATTTCAATTGGTTGGACCAACTGAAAATATCACAAGTTAACACCAAGCTCAACTAACTTTTTAGTGAATCCTATGTACTGCTGGTCAGTAATCTGTGTATGGGTCACATATTGTACCTTAGATCCTAACAAGGCTACTTGCCTTTAGGGCAGGTAGTATTCACTCCCAGGTTGGGGAAGCCGTAATCCTAGCATCACACCATGAATCAGTCTCAGCATCACATCCTGATCCCAGCATCACACACCCTAGGGGAAGCCACCTCCATAAAACCCCATCTATGGCTGAGTGAGGCTCTGGGGAGACATTATTAGATCAGTTGTATAATATTTAACTTATCTTCATATCTACATATTTTATATAGCTGCCACCACAAATGTTATAAGGCACTTATTTTAAGGACTTATTTGTTATACATTATTTTTAGAAAATATATGTGCATATGTGCATTTACCTTCCCATATGTGCAACATCCATGCACACAAACACATGCGTATAATTCAATCACAGTTTATCCTCACCCAAAGAGGTGAACGCTGTCGTTTCTCTTTCAGTTTCTCTAAGCACATTCAAATGATTTTATTTAGACCACTATCATTTGGTGGGGTGGGAGAAATGAATTGCTTTCAAATTTCCCAAGAGAATGTTCAATTTTAATGTCTCACAAAATGATCGCAATAATATTACATTAGAGATTATCCTTAGAAACAATAAGAGCCAATTTTAGTGAAGCCATGGGTATTTTTCCTAGGAAATTTGCTAATGTATATAATCAAACCTAATAATGAGGTGTAATACGGTGGGCATGCTGTTTTGTTTGAAAAGTCCTCAAACGCAGTCTTGCTTTGTATTTCCTATTTAGTGAGAGAATTAGTAATAATTCAGCAAAGAAAACTTGAAAAAGAGAGGCATAAATTTCTTTTCTCAGTTTTTTAATTTTTAGAATAAAAATAAAAATCTTCATTAAATGCATAATTCATGCACATGTGTATACACAGCTATACATGATGCACACACACCTGCAAAGGCACATGTGTCACAGAGAATGGAGAATTGTAAAAACTGTGTCAAGAGGCACACATCTAGAATCAGCCAGAAGTATGCTAGTGGAAAAGACAAGTAGGTCTACTTCCATATCAGTTAGGAAAAGAGAAAACAATTTCTGAAATACAGGCCTTTATGTTTAGAGAAGGAAGTTTATATTATTTATACGTTTAATTTTGCATGTCTTACCTAACACGCAAAATAAATTTCTAAACTAAAAGAATGGGATGTATTGCTATTCTTCTGATCATGGTAGTAGAGAACCAGCAACAGATTTTTTCTTCCCTTCTTAAACAAATAAAAAACAGACAAAATTCATCAGTTTTCAGCCATTGCAAAACAGGCAAGATTTCCTCAAAGCAGGGAAACAAGGAAGTGACCGTTGTAATTGACCCAAGGACTACCTGGGGTGTCTGCATCATAATTCAGTGTTTGACTGAAACCAAGAGAGAGCCTAGAGCTGTCCGAGAACTGAAAAGACAGGCCAGATTCCAGGTAGCCAAGATAGCTAGAACTTGCAAAGGAAATTGTCAGAGAGGAGACCATTTCAGAGAGAAATCTCTGGAGATTTTCTCCTCCTAGGCACTTACACAAGAGAAACACATGTTCACAAAGAAATGTGGCATCCACCAGTGTTCTGAGCTGCCACTCCTTTCAATTGCAGTAACTTGGAAACAATCCAACCATTCGTGTGGGCTGTGAAGACACACATAGTGCTATAGTCATTCAGTGCAATCCTACTCAACCCTTACATGCAGGAAACACTTGATACAAACAAAAAAATGCTCAAATATGGTAAACTGAATGATGTCCCCTCAAAAACTATATCCTTACCTTAGTGTCATGGACCTGCAAAGTATCCCCTTTTTGGAAATAAAGAGACTTTGCAGATAGAATAAAATTAAGAAATTTAAAATGAAATCATTTCTCCTTATGCAAGGGAACCTTAAATCTGCTGGCAAATGTCCTTTCAAGGGACAGAAAGAAAGATACAACAGACCCACAGGGAAAAAGATGGTATGAAAACAGAGCCAAAGACTTGCACTTATCTTGCAGTCAAGGACCAAGGAAAGCCAAGAGCTATAGGGAGCTGGACAAGAAAAGTTTCTCCCCCAGACAGCATCCAATGACTTCTGATTGTCTTATTCACTAGTACAGGGCCTCAAGAAGCATTATTGTGACAGAGGAAATAATTTTGCTGAAAATCGAAAGAGACATCCTGTAGGACTGCAGCCCATTGCTTTGTGAGTCCGACAAAAGCCCACTGAAGATCTAGGTCTAATGTTGGCTGAGTAGAGGTAGAATCACTGAGAGTTCATTGCTATTTAGGATCCGAGATGAGCCATGGTGTGAAACTATCTTATCCAATGAGATGCCGGCTGAGCACAGAGGGATTCTGGGACAGACAGTAGAAAGCTGTGCTTATAGATAGAAACTGTATTATGTTATGTAAACACGGATTAAATTCACAAGTAGCACCAGACAGACAGCATTTCTCAGTGCAATTTCTGCCTTACGGGAAGAGCAGCCAGAGAGCTTTCCCAGGTGGGGGAAATGACTCCGTGGGATCCCCTTTCCTCATTGTAGTAGAACATTTGTGCTCTGAACCCACCTTCTGTGGATGAGCAGGTCTTGCACAATGAGTGCACTGGACCAGTCCAATCTCCCCAATTCCTTGGATACAGTCCAACCCTTCTCCTTCGTGAAGTCTGATCAGTATGTCATTCTGATCCAATTGTACGGTTCCTTCCAGAATTATCCCAAGATTTCTCATATCCGTTCCTGCACTCATTCCCTGGATTTCCTTTTCCCAAAACTGGAAAATAATGGTACTGCTCCTCTGGAATGTAAATACTTCCTCATGAATCAAAGCTTGCACTTCACCCTTAGAGCCCTGCTGACTCTTAGTTATGAGCTGTCTTAGTTACTTTCTCGTTGCTGAGACAAAATGCCCTGCACCCAAAGGTAAAGGGGGAATGGTTCCTTTGCCCCAGTTTTAGAGCTTTCTGTTCATAATGGGCTGGCTCCAATGCAAGGCAGCATGGCAGAGGGCCACTGCAGAGGAGAAGCAGTCCATGGTAGGCAGAAGGTGGCAAAGCAGTGAAGGAGTAAGCAGTAAGCAAGAAGTGACAATCAGCAACCCTTTTCTAGTACCTTATATCTCAACAAAGCTGCACACCCTTACAGTAGGTAGAATTCACTCCCGGGTTGAGGAAGCCATAATCCTAGCACCATGCCATGAATCAATCTCAGCATCACATCTTGATCCCAGCATCTCACACCCTAGACGAAACCACCTCCAAAAATCCCCATCTATGACTGAATGAGGCTTTGGAGAGACATCTAGATACAAGACATAACACGGGTTTAAACTCAAAGACCGGTGGGCAGGTGGGCCCTGGGAACATCAGCACTGTCTTGGGTGGTAACTACAGCAGGAGCAGGCAAAAGTGGCTTCACTCTTTAAAAGGAAGGGAAAGGCTGTCTTTACTGGCAAAGAGCACTCATCAGAACTTAGGGATTCGATGTTCCCAGCTTCATCGGTGTTTTCCCTTGTGTCCCTGTTTTAATTTTTATGATCTAATTCTTTCTCAACAAATGTCTGCATTTTAACAACAGATACTGTACAAAGTTGAGGATTCCATTGGCACTGTAATTAGGCAATACAGTTTGCTCTCTGAGTTTTTAGTAAGCTAAGTTGTCTAGATACAGAATATAATGCTTCTCTCAAGACTGACAGAAAATTTCTTTTTTTTTTAATTTTAAAGCTAAAAGAAAGAAAACATATTAACAAATGCACATACAGTTAGAAAATAACACAAAAACAATATAAGCAATACAGAATTTCAGACAAGGTGATAGGAAATTAGCAATGGCTGTTGTACTCCATATTGATATCTTCAAATTGGATACTCAGGTAAACAAATATAAGGTACCAGAATTGGAATTTTGAATCTCTGGCCTGATCTTTTTCCTTCACCGTTTATCACTTGCACTTAGAACAACAGCCCATCTCTTCATGCTTTCTAATAGTCATTCAAATTGTTAGCCTTTAGTAGTATTAGGTTAAGAGTATGCGGTAGTAGTTTTTCAATCTCTATGGTCGCAATATGGCATTTAATGTCAATCCATTCTCTGCAATGAAAATACTCATTAGTGCCATTAAACTGATACAATGATAGAACCAAGTCCAGGAACCCAAGAATTAATTCCAAACCCACGCTTAAGCTTCTGTTACTCTATGTATACTTATAATCCAAACTTATATATATATAAGTCAGTGTTCTCTAGGAAAACACTATCAACAGGATATATAGAACACACAGAGAGATAAAAGAAAAGAAGGAAACAAAGGAAGAAAAGAAGGAAGGAAGGAAGGAAGGATGGAGGAAGGATGGAGGAAGAAAGGAAGGAAGGAAGGAAGGATGAAGGAAAAGAACAGAAGGATGGAGGAAGAAAGGGAATGATAGAGGGAAAAGAAATGAGATTTATTTTAAGGGAGTGGGCAGGTTCAAATCTGTAGCTCTGTATGACAGACTTGCAGCCCAGTAGTTTAAGTATGAGCTGACTGATGATGTGGTCTGGAGTCTGAAATTCATGGGACAGCCAGCAGGAAGGAAACTCAGACAGGGGTTTTAAATAAGTCTTGGGCCTAACTTTTGCCTTCTTAGAAAAATCCTCAATCTTTTCTCTTACAGTCTTTAACTGATTAGAGGAGACTCCACTCAAAGTGTGGTGAGCAACTCTCTCTAACTAGTTCTTGCTGATTGTAAGTATTGACCATATCTAAAAATATCTTCACACGAATCTCTGGATGAGTTTTTGGGGAAACAACTGAGTACTGTGGTTTGTCTAGTTGTGCACATAGAATTAATCATTTACTGTATTAAAGGCTAGTGTCTCTTTTCACTGATGGCAATCTGAAACCTCATGGGTGAAGGAAAGTTCTTTTGAAGAAAGAACTTTCTGTAGACTTAGATGCCTTGGTCATTTCTTTCTAGATGCCTACAAAAATGTCCAGGTCATACAGTATGAGTCAGACTGAGTTTCCTCCATAAAGGGAATCTGGTCAGTAGCATTCAGATGGAACCAAAATATCACATCTGGACACATTTTGAAATGTCCATTTACCAAGCTGAGAAAACTTATACTTCTTCATGACTGCTGCTCTAATTGAAAATTTTCATTCTTTGATTTTGAGGCAAAATGTACTAAATAGAGTAATTCTGCACTTTCTCTGCAAAAAGGTTGCACCACCAGATGCATCTTTGCCAACTAGGGAAATTCTCTTTTGCTTTGGTCCCATGCAGTCACCATAAACATAGTTTGAAAGTTGCATCAAACTAATTCTATGATGTAAAATATACATTAAAGCATACTTTTTTCTTTGCAAACTACTGATCCAGAGAAAACCAAACACTGCTGTGTGTGGTGGGGGGTGTGTATTGTGAAAATCAGGAACATACTACTGACAGGATGACAGGATTAAACATCATTTCAGTTAATTTCCTTGTGCTCACAGGAACTGAAAGCTATAATCATCTTGATGTCACTGCCATATGATTATGGACATTATTTTGGAGTGTTAGAGATGTCCACCTTTAGCATTTGATGGATGAGGGAACACTAATTTATTAAGAAAAGTGTAGGTCCCAAAGAGATTCTGTGTACATAGCCAGCTAATCATTCTCAACTAAAGCCAGTTAGCAAAGCCAGGGTTGTTTTTCTAGAGAGAAAGGATTATTTTCCATTGAGTGCACGGTAATGCTCCAGAGCACCACAAGGTTCCTACAACACAATGGACCAGTTGAGAAATAAGGTCAAGTGATCTACATGATTACACTGAAGCCTAGACTAGCTGAAGACTAAGACAGTTTTCGTTCAAGTTCCCAGGCCAAGTCGACGTCCTTTAGGACCACTCCATCCATGGCTACAATGAGTTCCCAGTGTGGAATGAACCGCTTCCAAAATTCAGAGTTCCATTAAGCTCAATGCCTCTTCGGGCTGGGGATTTAGCTCAGCGGCAAAAGCGCCTGCCTGGCAAGCGCAAGGTCATGAGTTCGGTTCCCGGTACCGGAAAAAAACAAAAAATAAAAAAAAAATTTTAAAAAAAGCTCGATGCCTCTTTATAAAAGTAAAGATGATGTGACATTGTAACTTATCTGTATGTTCCAGATCACTAGATCCTCAAATACTCAGAGAGATTTTTCAGGAGGTTAATCTCCTATACTCTCTTGATCATTTATGTTTCTTATCACAATATCTAGGATACTACTATTTCCTATTATCATGATTTCATTAAAATGGATCAGTGTGATATTCTTTGTGAAGATGAAATGCTAATGATATTTAAAGAGATTTCATTATGATAAAGAGATTGAGAATTGCTTAGTCGGAGTCAGTGCAGGAAAGATATGTAAGTATTCCTTCCAGGTATAAGAAAATTGTCTCTGGTCTTCTAGTTTAAATGGAATACATAAAAGCTGATTATAAAAATGATATCTCTGAGACTGGGCTCTATATTGAATAGTAACTGAAATTTGAATCACTACCTACTCTTGTGCATGACCCATTCATTATCTGCTTTGACCATAAATCAGTTTAGAGGAGAGTAACATCAGCAATATGACAGAACAGGAGTTTTCTACTATAATTCTCCAATATAAGTACTAATTTTGACAATTACTATGCACAAAAATATCTCTTGGTAGTCTAGGAGGTCCAAATGAGAAGCTTTTCCACAGTTTTGGAACAAAATGTGTGAGAAAAGACACACTGAAAAGGATAAGTAGAATAATTGGTCTGCTTGGATCACAACTCTCCCAAGGTGCCACAGCTCAATGCCAAGTTCTCCCCAGAAGAAAGAGCCTAGTAAGTGAGCACCCAGTTTCCCAGTCATGTAGATAGAAGTTTCATTGTTATTGCCCTAGAACAGTGAGGTGATTGCCACAGCTGAGAGACTGGAAGCTGGTGCAAGCACAGAAGACAGGTCACGGGTCATACTATGCTACCCACCCATAAGCCACACAGAAATCATGACTGCAGACTTCCCAGCATTCCCCAGGCTCCACCCACCTTGCTTCTCACCCTCAGGTTTACTCCCTCAATGTGTGAGCACGAATGTTTCATGTAGGCCATCTAGTTTGACAATGTAGGGTTAGGAGATGACACAACTTTGGACATTTCAGGTACAACCCCAGTAAAATGTAAAGAGGAAGCTTTAAACACTTGAACTTTGTGAGATATAGAGGAAGGCTACAATTCTAAAAATAACCCAGCCCAGCATGGGAAGGCACACATGATCCCAGCACTCTGGGAGGCTGAGGCAGAAGGATTATAAGTTTGAGCCCAGCTCTGGCAATTTAGTGACTCAGAGGGATACTGCCTCCAAAAAAGTCTAGGGAGGTAGTGCAGTGCAAAGTCCCTGGGTTTATTCCCCAGTACCTCAGGGAGGAAGAAGAAGAAAGAGGAGGAAGAAGAAGAGGGAGAGATCAAATGAGAAGAAGAAGAAGAAGAAGAAGAAGAAGAAGAAGAAGAAGAAGAAGAAGAAGAAGAAGAAGAAGAAGAAGAAGAAGAAGAAGAAGAAGAAGAAGAA
>NW_004955470.1:8649973-8682034 GCF_000276665.1 Chinchilla lanigera | reverse complement strand
GAAGAAGAAGAAGAAGAAGAAGAAGAAGAAGAAGAAGAAGAAGGAGAAGAAGGAGAAGAAAAAGAAGAACAACAATCACAACCACCACCACCACCACCACAACAACAACAGCACAGCATCAGCAGCAGCAGCAAGTACAGAACTAAGAAGAGGCTTGAGGAGCAGAGCTGCTACACACACAAAGATTCAAGAGTCTCAGAATCCACGGGCAGGCTGTGTGTGAAAGTTTGTCTTTCCCTAAAATGGTCATAGAGTTAAGGAACTACTTTCTTCTTCAAATGCAGGAACAGGAAACCCAGGTTTCTAAGAATGTAATACAAAATATGAAGGAAATTTAAAAACATAGCACTACGAAAAGAACACAATAATATTTCAGGAACCAACTATCTAAATAGTGATCTACAAATTGCTCCACACACATGCAAAGTAATTGTTTTAAGGAAACTCAATTAGCTATGAGACAGGCAATTTAATAAAATAAGAGAAAGAAAATAAAAACGTGAAATTTGATAAAGAGATAGAAACAATTTAGAAATAGAAGTCTTGGAGACAAAGAATACAATGAAAGAATAAAAATTTAAGAGAACATCAGTAATAGGCTTTATTAAGCAGAAGAATTAATGTAGGAACTCAGATAGACAAATCTTTTGAAAAATTCAGAGTATCCAGAAGAAAACAACAAAAGGAGTGAAAGAAAATTCTACGTAATTTATGCCAAGCCATAAAGGGAGATAATTTTCATATTATTGGAGTGTCACAAGAATAAGAAGGAGAAAAGTGGATAGGAAATGCCTTTATATACATAAGCTGAAAATTTCCCAATTCTATGAGAGACGACTATTCAGACACACGAATCTCCACTTTTTCAATCAGTTTCTACACAAAGAAGACTACTCTAACGTGTATAATAAACTATAATGAATCAAAGACCAAAAAATGTCTTGAGAACATCAAGAGAAGAGAGTCCGCTTATGTGCAAGGAATCATCCACAGGGCTATCAGAGGTCATTGCAAAGAAAGTTCTGTACTATGATCTGTTTGTTTCTTCTTTGTGAGAGAGAATATTTTTACCTATACTCTGAGTAAGAAAAATAAATTTTCCAGCCACAAATATTTTACCCAGTAAATCTTTTCATGAAAAGTGAAGGACAGATGAAGATTTACTCAGATCAAGAAAAACTCAATGACTTCAATAGCACTTCACCTGCTTTACAAGAAATTTTCAAAGGCATTCTTCAAACTGCAAAAGGGACACTAATAAGTAAAATGAAAACATTTAAGAGTACAAAATTCACCAATAAAAGTAAATATATAGTCAAATTCGTAATACTCTAATAGTGTAATGCTTGTGTGGAACTAAAGACAGCTCAGGTATAAAGACCAGAAGAGAAAACTTAACATAGCAAAAAGGTTTTTAATGCATGTACAATATAAAAATGTAAACGTTGATACTAAAAGGCAGAAAGTATGCCAGATAGAGTAAAAATGTTGAATTTGAGAATGTGGACAATGTTAAGTTTTCATTAGCTTAAAATATACTGTTACACCTCTATTTATGTGAATATGATGGTAACCATAAAAAAAAAAAATCTCCTTTGATTTTTGCTTTGATTAAATGATTTTTTTTTTTTTTTTTTGGAGGCAGGGTCTCGCTATGCAGTTCAAGCTGGCTTTGAGCTCACTTTGTTGCCTAGGCCGGTCTCGAACTCACAATGATCCTCCTGCTTTAGCCTCTCGAGTGCTGGAATTACAGGCATATGCCACCACGCCCAGCAATCAAATGATTTTTAACCTTGAACTGTTCACAAAAAGATTGTATTCATATATTCACAGCATACTGTTCATAATGGCCCCAAACTGGAAACAATACAAATATTCACAAATATTCTCCAATGGACTAATAGAAAAGCTAATGTGATGTCTTGCTTACTTTTCTCCCATTGTTGAGACAAAGTACCTGAATTCCAAAGTTAAGGAAGGAAAGCTTTACTTACTTCACGGTTTGTGGAGGCTTCTGTTCTTAATCCGCCTGCCCAAGGCAAGGTGGTGTGGCAGAGGTGCAACAGTTCATGGCTGCAAAGACAGCAAAAGCAACAAAAGCAAAAGAGGAAAAGAAGCCTCTTTTCCTCTCTTATATGCAGACTATCCACCTTAGGGCAGATGTAGCATTCACACTGCAATCCCAGCACTAAACAATGAACCAATCACAAACTCTAGATTCAGTGGACTGTGAAAACCCACCCCTCATGACTGCGTGAAGCCTTGGGGGGACATCCAGACTGAAACCATAACATGTGGTATATCCATATAAGGGGATATGATTGAGCCTTCAAAAAAGAATGATACATCAACACATGATGCAACATAGTAGAAGTTTGAAGATACTACGCTCTTCGAAAATCAAGTCACAAATTCCACATACCATGTGAGTCAGCATCTGTGAACTGTCCAGACAGGAAGTAGATTAGTATTTTCTGGGAGAAGAAATGGCAATTGTTTGCTGATGTGCACAGAGTTTCATTGAGAAAATGAAAATATTCTAAAACTCATTTGTTAATTGTGATGATTTGCGTGGTTCAATGAATACACTACAAATATGGAATTACACACTTTAAAGGGTGGATTTTATTGCACGTGATTTATACATCATTAAAGCTGTTTTTAAAAGAAAAAACCCTGATTGTCTTCTATAGTCTAAATGCTTGTGTTCTTCTAAAGCATGTGTTCGAACCTGAGATAGAGTTTGACAATATGAAGATTCAAGACCTTTAGGGTAGTGTTTGGTTCACAGACTTCTACCCTCATGAATGAGGTCACCGCCCTTACAGAAGAGAGTGAAAGGAGCTCAGTTGCTCCACTAAGGCCAGCAGAGCTCTCTGTGAGAGTGAGACCACCTGGGATGCCAGATCTGCTGGCACCTGGATCTTAGCCTTCCAAGACAGGAGAATCATATGTTAAAAAACGCATCATTTGTGAATTATCCAGACTAAGGGACGTTGTTATAGCACCCTGGATAGTCCCCAAATTTTCCATAATGTTGACTCAATCAGTCCTTCGCTGTTGAAAGCCATGTGTTAAGGTTTAGATCTGAAATGTCACCCAAAGTCTCATGTGTTTGGAAGGTGAATGGATTCACTCGTGGATGAGTTCACAGATAAAGGCTGAGTGTGCTGGTAGGACATGCAGCCTGGTGGAGGTGGGACATTCGGACCCTGGCCTGGAGTGATGCACTCTGTCTCCAAATGTTTCTCTCTTTCTCTTTCCCTCTCCCTCTCTCTCTAATCTCTCTGATTCTAGCTGCCAGGGGTTGAGCAGATTTCCTTTACCCTGTGCTTCTGCCATGCCATTTCTGCCTGACTGCAAATCAACCATGAATTGAATCCTCTGAAAACCAGATCCCAAGTAAACCTCACCTCCTTTAAGTTGTGGGTGTTGGGGATTTTGTCCCAGTGGAAGGAAAATGACTAAGGCACTGCAGTTTGTTTGTTTTTGCCTATGTGGACTATTACTCTACATAGTTAACCTTTGCAGCCATGAACTGTTACACCTATGGTTAACCATAGGTTAACTCCTACTAACTCTAGTCATCCTGGCCAACTATCCATGGCTTGAGATCCTTGCAAGTACTTCATACATTTGACTAACTTGTCAACCTTACTGCTGCTTATGTTAACTATTTCATCTTTGGCTTGGGCCTCTCCAGGACCTTTATTCTCTACTGAAATGAGGAAATGCACTGAAATGTCAGCACCTCTGCAACCTCATCCCGTGCTTGTGAAGGACAAGCATGACAGCATGGTGTGGGATTTTTGTGTGCACTTCTCACATATTTCTCAGGCTCCTTTGAAGACATAGTTTGGTGGACTTCCAAAGATTTGTGCAGATTTTAATTCCTAGGGCAGCTGAAAGAGTGAAAACCAACTTATTATAGGCTTACGAAGAGGCTATTTCCTGCTAGCCTCTGTCAGAATGGCACATGACACAGGCCTAAGTACTAGTCTGAAAAAAGAGACAAAAATTAGATGTAGTGGGGAGGATGAAGTGGGGAGGACAGTTACAAAGAAACAATACCAGGTGTGATCAAAATATATGGTGAATTTTTATATTAAAATTTATTACAGTAAAAGACACATTCCCATTAATTGCCCTAAAAATCCTCCCCTTCACTTCAGGCACACTTAGCCCATTGTTCTTGTCACTTTCTGAAATATTTCTGGAAGTCTTCTTTCCTGAGTGTCTTTATAAGGTGCAATAAAAAATATGGTGAATATTGCTGCCACCCAACAGAAAGATAGGCTCATAAAAACATTACTGTGTATCCTCATCCACCTGATTCACCAGATCTGACCCCAGTGCAACTTCTGGCTCTTCCCCAAAGTCAAACTGACTATAAAATGTAAACATTTTGAATGGACTCAGGACATTGAATCAGCCATGACGGTGCAACTCAGGAAAGAGGACTTACAGAGCAGTTTCATAAAGTGTCAAGAATGATGGGATAAGTGTGTTTGAAGCAAGGAGACTGTTTTGAGGGGAATTAATGGCAATTTATCTTTTACTCTAATTAATGGCAATTTATCTTTTACTCTAGTGCATTTCTTTTATCTAATTCACGCATAGCTTTTGATCACACCTCTTGTGATATAAAAAAGTTCACCATACTATACAGTTGTCTTAGTTATTTTTCTCTCGGTGCTGAGACAAAATACCAAACACCCGAAATTAAGGATGGAAATGTTTATTTTGCTCACAGTTTTTGCAGGTTTCAGTCCGTACTTGGCTGGCACCAAGGCAGAGTGGCACATGGCAGAGGTCAACAGCTCATGGAGGAGGAAAACAGCAGAAGCAACAAGAGCAAAAGGGAAGAGCAGGAGGGAACAAGCCTCTTTACTGACCTTATATTGTACGCAAACTATCTGCCCCAGGGCAGGTGTAGCAGTCACACCCATAATCCCAGCATTGGACCGTGGGTTAACCATAAACTCTGGAAGCCTGCCCCGTGACTGCATGAGGCTTTGGGAGCATCTAAACACAAACCATAGCAACAATTACTTGGAAAAATGTGACTAATGTGTATATATTTGTTGAGAGAATAATTTATGGGTCCTGTGAAACAGAGGAAAGTAGTAAGCTACTGAACTAATCAGATGAGCTATGCAAAAGCACTGTGCATCTCATTAGAAAGCATTAATTGAGTGTACTATAGGCTAGCCATCAATTTTTATGGAGGTTTTTGGGTTCTGTGTTGGTTATCTTTTCTTTTCTGTGACAAAATACCTGAAATAAACAACGTAAAGGAGGATAGATTTATTTTGGTGCAGGGTTTCCATACACGGGTTTTGGCAGCACTGCTGTGTGCCTGTGTAAGGCAAAGTTTCTCAGCCAGAGCACGTGGGGGCACAGAGCTGTATCCTTCAGGATGGCCAAAAAACAAAGAAGACATTAGCACTCTCATAATTTGATCTCTTCCCAAAAGCCCAGGAGCTGGGAATGAAGCCTGAAACACAAAGAGCCTTTGGAGGGATATTTTAAATTCCAACCAAAACAGGCTCCTCATCTGTAATGTGGACGGGGTGTTCACGCTAGCCTTGTGGCAGCGGGGCTGCCTCTTCTGGGCATTTTATTGCTTCGTTTTCATTGACATCAGCATTTCTGTGCTCCTGATGGTAAACTGCCTTTCCAGTAGATTACCAATATGCCAGCCTCAGAACTGATTGGTAGCAACTTTCAAGAGAAAAATATCTATCACTTAGGTGAATGACAGAGATCACATATCACTTAGACAAACGTGTGCCTTCTGCTATCATCAAAGCTATTTATAGGGAAAGTTCACATACTGACAACTTTATGAAACATTTGGCCCATGTTCACCATAAAATTTCTCTTTCTTCTCTTTCAGATTTTAAAGTTATACATTTCCAAGTTACTTCCCAGTGTAATGCATCAGTGACTAGGTGAAATTAATTTCTCCCTTGCTCTACGGCAACACTTACCAGGTTTTGATAGATTTAATGCCATTTAAGGTAATGTACTTGGGATGAGTTGTGCTTTGCCTTGAAGGGTTCATTGTCTCTTATTCAAGGGTGATTCTTTCCGATTATTATTTCCTAAAGTATAACTTGGAGTTCAGTTAAATGACTCTTAAAATACGTTAAGTATACTGTTGTTTATATACAGTACACACCTAACTTTACCTCTTTTTACTTAAGAAATGGTTTTAAAAGTACTCAGAAGCAGAAGTAAATACCAAGAGATCATCAGTTTTCTCTATGACTCACTTAAGAGGAAGAAAACTTTTATTCTGCCAAAAGACATTTTTTTTATTGCTAAAATCAATAGCAATGTTTGTGAGCCTTAAGTTCCCTTGAGCATAGATTCTATCTTAATATTCTAAACACACAATACTCTGGTAGGTAAACAAATTAGTGAGTAATATTTTTATGGCCAAAGGTACAAAGATACATGTCATTTCACTTCACTTATTAAATGCTTTACAAGATAGTGTACCAGAAGTAATAGCAAGGAATCACTAGAAACAGAATATTTAGAAATACATGTTGGAGAACGTAAAATAAAGTATTGATATGCACGCAAAGTACTGAAGGTACATCAGCACAAAATAAAATGTAACTAAATTCTGAGAGGCTCCATATGCTGTGTTATAATTTAGCGATTTATTTTCAACGCAAATTTCTGGTTTTGCTCTGGTTGCATCTAATTTATGAACTATATCACAAAAGCAACTATTAAGTCAGTATTTAATTTCCACTTTTGCTTATCCAACTAGGTCTGAACTTCTCAGCCAAGATTTTAATTGATTTTTATAGTAGCCAGTTGTTAATAGGATAATTTGTCAATACAATAATAAAACGATTGTCGCAATGGCTCTCAGAGTTCGGTTCATCAGATAACAAAGTTGAGTTTTGTTTCATTAATTGAATGCAGGTGTAGACTTAGTGGGATGAAAGATACAAATCCCTGTGGAACTGTGGAAATCTGGGTCAAAGATCACTGGAAATTAGTTAAGCATGACAGGTCAACAGTGTCCAGACAGGTGTCTCAGCTCCGCCGCTGTGTGGCACTTCCTGTGCTCTGTCTGAAACACCGGGCTGTTGAGCGTGGGCATGTAGGTCAACACATGGGTTCGGTGTCTGCAGTAAATTAGGAGCCAGGGCTGGATTCCTCAGGCTCACAAATAGATGATCCTGGACACCAAGCCTGTATTCACTTCCCAGAGTAAAGTATTTCCCTGTGTGTAAAATCCCAAAGACAGGAGTGAGGATTTTTGCTCTTGCTCCTCAAAAGTGGATTAAATCTCAAAAGAGACACAAGCCAGTTATTTTCAAAAAAGAAAAAAATAAAACACAAGACACTCAAACACGCACACCAAAGGGAGCTATCACTGTTGGAAAAAGGAATCCATGCTAGTCGACATTTGCTATTTTTAAAAACACAGTAATATTTGCAAGAACATTTTTCCATTCGCTAGTAAATCCATTGCCACGACACTTGCGGTTTCATCTTTTTCCTTTGCTTTTATTATCCTGTTAAAAAGCTGCCACCCATGACTGGTATTTTTCCCTTCTTACTGTTCTCAGTAGTAACAGAGGGGAGGTGTGTATCTTCACGGCAGCGGCTGCAGGGCCTGGCTTGATGCAGACCCTACGGTTGGAGGGTGAAGGAGTCCTTTTCTGCAAGGCCCTTCCTGAGCATGCGCCTCCAGTGAATGCGCAGGCGCAAAGAAACCTCTGCTTAAGCATGCACTTTCCAGGGTCTTCACATCTCCAACAACACACGCACACGCACGTGCATATGTGCACATCAGACGTTTTTTTCTTACTAAGTTACAAGTCTTTTGCCAGAATTCTTAAATTCAAAAGTATGTTCAACTCAGCAGAAAAAAAAGTTCATGTGAAGTTAACATAGTCAAAATCAAAAAGGTCTCTTTATAAATGGGTTATTCCATCCTAGCAAGAAAAATTAAAAGAGATCTTATGTTAACTTAATTGAGATATTTGAAACAAACCTATGCTGGGGTAATAATTGCTTATGCTACTGGTTAATAAATCTTTATATGTCCCTAACATTTTTGATAATATTCCTTTGGGTACATGTGCATGTTTTTTCTTATCTGTTATGTTCTGTAGATTCTAAAGTACGTAATTTATCATCTTTTAGTACCTCTGAAATTGGAATGTTTCTTAAAATCACTTATCACTTAATGGCAATGTTGTGTTTTGAGGGGCTTACTGGCGGTGAGATGACGACAGCCCACGTTGGGAGCCACACCAGTGAACCCCACCCCCATTTCTACAGAAATAATCTCTCATCTGCAGGACAGATTTTGGTATCATGATCAGACCTGGTTTGGGGAGTGGCTGGAAGAGCCAACAATCTCCTGTTGTCAATGGGAGTTGGGAGAGAGATGCTAACTAAATAAAATTTGCTAGAAGTCCTTCCCTCAGTAAAACTGGTTTTGCTTGATTGTGTACGTAGGCTGGGACTGAGCTCCAAAGTAATTTTTTTAAAATTTCAGTTCATTCACACGTGTGTGTAGTACCCAGTGGTTGCAGTCCTCGTGGGAAGTTGGTGCATAAACACAACATGTCTTCATTCCTTTTCTCAACCACTTTCCCTTCCCACCCTCCCCACCCCACCCATCCCTTCATCTATTTCCTTTTTTAAAAATATTTTAAATGTACCTTAACTCAAAGTTGAGTGTTTATTTGCCCCAAAATATTTTATCAGTGTAACAAAATCACGTTGCTCAAAGAGTGTGTTTTCTCAATAAGTCACTGAGAGAATGAACTGGCAAGTGCATTCCTTATCTCTTATTAGAGGCCTGAGCTGAAAACGGAGTGCGTGAGTCCGCCCGGTGCCGGGGACTGACAGCTCTCAGCCATCCCAGAGCTGATGTTCACACAGGTTCAAGCATGCATGTTCTAGATGCCGGGATCCCAGGCAGCCATTCTGGAGCCGTCTTTCTGTGGAAGCCTGTGTCCTTCTGAGGTCCAGTCACTCTGAGGACCTGGAGGAGAGGTGACTAGAAGGCCTAGTGCTATGACTTAGGTGTTTGTGTCCCTGTAAGATCGGTATGTATAAGGACTGATCAAACAATGGAGTATATTTAAATGTAAAGATTTATTACAGCAAAAGACACACTGCCATTAACCCTCCTCCAAGTATTTTCTTTCCATATGAACACACCTATTCCATTATTCTCGGTGTTTTCTGTAGCAGTTCTGGAAGTCCTCTTTTCTTAATGTGTTTATGAGGATGATGAAAAATGGGGTGAATGCTCTTACCTAGTGTCACTCAACAGAGAGGCAGGCTTGTAACAACATTACCATGTGTTCCCATCCACGTTATTCACTGGCTCTGGCACTGTGTGACTTCTGGATCTTCCCCTAAGTCAAAATGGTCATGAAAGGTGAATGTTTGGGAACCATTGAGACACTCATGAAAGAGCACTTCCAGAAGAGCTTCAGAAAGAGACTAAACCCATGGGATGAGTGTGTTTGAAACAGGAGTTCGGGGGATATTTCAAGGGAGATTAATGGCAATGGGTCATTCACTGTAATCATTTTCTATGCATTCATCTATTTTTATCTCATCTTACAATTCATCACAGCTGCCAATGGAATGCTTTCAGGAGGTGGAGCCCCTGGGAAGTGGGTCGGTCACAAACACAGTGCCATCATGAGCTGGAGAGATCAATGTCCTTACCAAAGGGACCTTGGATGCTACTCGGCCCATTCCACCCTGAGAGGACACAGCCAGAAGGTGCCACCCATGGGAAGAAGCAGGCCCCCAGCAGACACTGACTCTGCCAGCATTTCATCTTACACTGCCATGCTCCACAGAAGTGAGAAAAACATTTCTCTGGTTTACATGCACCCGCTTGATTTTTTTATGGCAGCCCAAGGGAGTGGGACACAGGTAGAGAACTAACTCAAGAGTGAAGGCGGTGTCCAAAAGAAACTTCTCCTTATGGGCTTCCCCCATGTGGACCTGAACTAGAAAGAGTGGAGCCCAAACATGGCAGTATCTCTCCTCACCTCCACGGCTTCTCCAGCCTGTGAAGGTCCCGAAACGTGCTCCCTGTGCAGTCAGAGTGGCTGAAGAGGCTGAGAGAACAAGGATAGAGAGCGGCAGAAGCTTGTGTTTGTGGATCCCTTCCAACTAGAGGGAAGGGACACAAAGACGGCCATCTGGAAAGGGCCTCAGCTGCTTCAGAGAAGCTCGGAGACTAATGTCGTGATTGCCCCAGAGCCGGCTGCTCAGTCTCACAGAGAAAAGGCACAGTGAGCACTGCCTGGACCCGAGAGGCAACAGCTCCACCGGGTCTGCACTCACACTTTTTGTTATACAGATGTGAAAATCAAGTAGCAGAGAGGTCAAAAGTGACCTGCCCCAAGGGCTAGCAATCACTTAGCTTCAAGCTGTCAGAACAGAAAAAAGTCTTTTTACTTCACAACCGCCGGTATTTCTAGTGCTGTGTCCCCTCCACATTGCCAGTTCAGTTTCATGACCAGAGAACTCTGTACGTGTGTGCAGCTTACTGCCGTGCAGACTCTACGCACATAACACGGTTCCTTCAGACAACTGACTGTGAGGCTTGAGAAGCAGAGGAAAGGGGCCCAAATGTCTCTCTGGCTAATTTTTTCCAACTGACAGAAAAAGAACTTGAAAATTGTAAAAACTTTGAGGTGCAGGATTTTAATCATCAACTTTTTTCTGCTAAGTAAATGTTGATGCAAATGCATTATATATTATTACATATTTCCCAAATAGTAGGCATTAAACTTTATTGCTTAAATTTTAAAATTTATTTAAATTCACATTAAGATCAATTTTATTTTTACATGCTGTAGTGAAAATTAAGATCAGCTTTATTTCTTCATTCCCAAGTACTTAATGTACCTATTAAAAATGTATCAGTGCTCTTAGTATTCAAGTTTTTACTAAGAAGTAGTTGTTCACCATTTCCTACTAACAAGAGTCACAGTGGAGCAACAGGTGAGTGACACCCTCTACATAGGTCTGTCTGGATAATTAAGACCAAAATTCCTATTTTATCTGTAATTCCCAGATAATTTTTATCTTTTGCTAGACATGGGTAACACAGAAGAAAATTTAAGGTGAAGAGACTGATACAAATTACTGAAATGGGACTACTGTGGTACAAACATTTCCCACCTAACTATAAAACTTCCATCCTTCAAAGGTGAACAAGAAACATCCAACTGGCCTTTAAATTAGCTTTCTTTTGTAAAGGTTCTGCACAAATCTTCCAAATGAGTATGGTCTCCTCTCCTTCTTTATTGGTTTAAGTTTCCCACATTGCTCAGACTAGGCATACTCTAGTATGCATCATTTTTGTTCTTTAGTCTACGAGGAGCTAAAACAAGCTAGACTCGATGGTAGCTTTAGATGGTGTCAATTTCAATTTCTGGCAATAGAAAGATAATTTTTCCCTTCTTGCTGATTAAAACACAAAGCATTTTTAAAAATTAAATTTCTTTCATCAAATTAGTTTCACAAAATAATTTCAATTTTCCTCCTTTTGATGCCAAGCAAAAGTTCTAGTTGAGAATCTGAGATGGAGTCAGAGAGTTACGACCAAAAGATTTATCTTTCAGAGGCACACAAGACAGATGTGACCCCATCTAAAGTGTACAATAAAGTTTAAACCATTTTCATCTACTAGTTACTCACTATTAATTGTTTTTGAAAATATCTTAAAATAAAGCAAATGCCCATGGAAGTAGAGACTCTTACAAAGAAAAAGACGTCTTAAAGCAATTTCCAGTTGAAAAAATAAATTACTAACAAAGTTTAAACTACCAGGTGGTCCCAATACAATTACACAAATGGAATACATTTAACAATTATATATGACAATTTGAAGTGATTTCACATTTTTCTATTTTAGAGTTGGCAAGTGAATAAATGTCACAATTTTTCTACTGTTTTAAAATTAAATAAATGCTCCATTTTGTAGGTAAGCTCTGCAGTTGGATGCCAAAGGGTTGTTGCCAGGTGCACCGTGCACCGTGCCAGGGTGTCATTTACCCTTATTCAATTACCGAACAACACGAGAAAGTGTCTTTCCAATTCTACTCAGTTATTCCCTGAAAACTCTCATCGCTTGAGTACCACCCCGCTCCCTGAGCCTGAACCGCAGGAGGAAGACACAGTGGTTCCACATTCACCTAAGCACTGATTGTCTTTTGTTTCTCAACAACCAGGTATTTCCTGGGACTTCCTGGTAAAGAAGCTTTGCTCCATGTGACCAGGGCTGGTGACTCTGGCAGAATGAACTTAGTGCTAACCCCCCTGGTGGCGCCCTCCTGACTTGGGCTTATGGCTCCAGCTGAGAATAAGAGACTTTCACAGACTTTTAGGAAAGTCCTAGATGTATGTAAAAATTTCTTATTGAAGAATGTGAAAAGTGGATTCAATTACATCAAAATTACTTGACCATATTGGTCGAATCTCTATTTTACATGTGTTTTATTTTGTTTTCTAGCCATAGATAATTCAAACCACGTCTGAGTTTGGCAGAGTCCTGCTGGACTTGTACTCGCTATTCCCTCCCCAGACTCCTGAGCTGGGTAGAACCTGCATGTGTCCTTCCTGCTGTGGACAGTGGCTCCAGAGTTAAAGTGGCCGTGTCAGTTTTATTGTTGGAAATCCTATGTCCAGGCCGTTCAGATCCAATTACACACTTTCCTTGGGTAGTTAACTTGGTAAATTGTAATTTTGGGCACACACGTACTGTACATTGTAAATACTCCATTAACAAATACATAGAAACAGAAATAAATGCTAGAGATAATATAATGTGGAGATATAAAGAAATCTTATCTGTGGCATTCCAATTGTACCAAGGTCAAACTTTATGTGACCTTGGCAAGTTCCTCAACCTATCTGTGTTTACATTTATTCATCTGTGAAATGGGATTGTACATAAACCAAACCTTGAGAGTGTGGGAAGATTGGTTATTGGGTTAAATAAGCCTCCAAAAATCATAAGACAGTCCTCTGAAGCTCAGGCTGTCTCAATCCTTAGTCCCTAGTGATGCCCGGCCATGACCTGAAAATGTTCAATACATTATATTTGGGGAAAAGTAACTCCCATGTGAAAATCTAAGATAAATCTTTAATTAAAATGCATTTTAATCTAAATGTTATGATTATGTTCCAATGGCTTCCTCTCTGTAGCTATATAAATGTGTTGGGGATGTAGTAATTCACAGCTGCCAAAAGTCTGAGCATATTTTAGGGGTAACAGCATAAAGAAAATTGGGGGCCTCAACATTTCCAATTGATCCCTTTTGATTTTTATTAATAATTCCTTGGCAATATGTCTCTATGAAGGAAAGTTGTCTGCACATCATTGGTTTTCTAAACCAAATATGGCTTTTCTAGATTTATTTTCAAAAACCTTCTTAGGAAGAAAAAAGTCTCTGAGAATTTTTAGCTGCATGTTTGGTAAACACAAATAATTAAATGAGAATATAAAAGAATGCTTTTATATTGTTTGCTTAAGTGTACCTAAGTGTGAATAATCAGAGTTTTATTAAAACTGTAGCTGATAATACTTAAAGAAAAAGAAAAGAAAAAAGTCTGGTGGATAATACTGGGACAAAATGTGTGTGTGTATGTGTGTGTGTGTGTGTGTAAAATTGTGTTACTTCTTTTAGGGCTGCACAGGGTGTAAGTTGTTTTCAAGCAAGCTTCGGACTCCTCCAGCTCCAGCTGTCATGTGTAATTAAACATTTGGCCTCCACAGTTACTATACGGTGTGCATATGCCAGCATTTCAAGCCTGGAATATGCATTTCAAAGGAGAATAATTCCCTGGAAATCCTAAATTGACAGGAGCAAAGACAGCCTGAAGGAAAGTAGTCAGCGAAAACTGTAAGGTCGGGATCTGATGATTAAAAAAGAAACTTCAAGAAGAACTTCAACCCTTAACTAAGCCAATGGGAAAAGCAACGACAGTTGGCAAGCAGATTTCTGCACAGGGATTCTGCCTGGGAACCTCGTGGGGTAATTTAATATTATCAGTGTGGTTCACCTTGCTGCGTTCAGACTTACCATTAATATCATTTAAACAGATATTTTTCTTAAAGCACATTTGGCGTCACTTATTTCTTCATGAATCTTGAAAATATTAAATTTGACGATTCATGTTGAGTCTGTAGTTGATTTATCTGGAAGCCTTCGTCTGCTCCGCCTCCCCCCTCGGCTCGGCAGCAGCGGTACAGATGATTCCACTTAGGAGTCGATGCCCGTATCTCAGGGAACGACAACAACAACAGAAAATGGAGCGCCGGGTTGACATTTTCACCACAAATCCCGGCTTGTCGCAATTTGTATTAATTACATTTCCAGTTATGGGATAATAAAACCAGGAACCTAACTTTTCATTAAAGTACAATTTTTGTTTTCAATAGAAGCATTTGGGCCAATTGTTCACTGGCAAAATTCTCATGTAGTTTCAGAACCTCTGCGATGCATAGTTAGCCTCGAGTAGGCTGCAGGGAGGGGCACCTCAGTACATTTTCAGGTAGCTTCAAAAATAATGAAAAGAAGTAAGAAACAGAACTCTTCAACTTTATTTTCTAGCCTCACCTCTGTATGAAAATATGAATTAATAGTGCTCCCAGGGCCACCTTCTCCATCTTCTCTCTTCCCCGCGGCACCCAAAAGACAAAATGCAAATACTTATTATGAATATACAGGGAACAATTCAATACCCTCTTTCACTTTGGAGTTTTGCTAGAAAGTCTATGAAATCCATTCACAAAACTCCAAGCAAATTACTTATGATGCTATGTAGAAAGCACATATAAAAAAATTCAGGCAGAATTAAACTTAAGTATGCATCATTTGTTCCATAAATCTACCGGCATGAAAAAGATTTTATTATTCATTAAATACTTATATAACACAACTTTTTATTTTTAAGCAAAACTGGAACTCACAAAAATTAATAAAGCTTCTACCCTCCCCCACAATGAGAGAACAAAACATCAGTCAAGCCATTACTCAACATTTGACTGAAATGACAGATGAAACTTACAAATGTTTTTCATAATTAAAAGAGAAGGTTTGGACAGAATGAACTAATCTTTACATTAAACACTAATAGTCCCCAAACTTTCCAATTTGGTAAAAGGAGTACAAATCAAAGAAACATCTGTATTTCCCTATGTTGGTAAATCTTTACGGATTTATCTGAACTTTAATCTTACCTATATCCTAATTATAGAAGACAAATTTAATATGAATGTTTCATTCTTGGGAGAGGCAGCATAAGGCATCCCAAGTGAGGGAGGAAGAGGAATTTGGATCTTCCTAACACAAAGATCTGTACACAAATGAATAAAGCAAAAAGCACTTGCAGATAAACCAACATTCTTAAATCAATGATCCAATTATATTTATCTGATAAAACAAATCTAAAGATTTAGCACCTAGATTATCTCAGGTTTCAGGATTTAGCCTGTCCCCGTGAGGTTTTTGAAGGAATAGCCTCCTTTATTAAAGATGAAATAAAGTTCTTGCTTGACAGTTTTGAATATTCACCCTGAAGATTTATCTCATCCTGCAGTTTGTAATTTGCTGAGTATCTATGAAAACTCCAGCTACTCTACAACACAGCAGATCAAAATATATTATTCATGAAAGCACACCATTGATGCTTGGTGGATATTCGCTTCATCTTGGGCATTTCACAAGGTAAAAGTTGTTCCTTTTGTTAATTGTCCTTAAAATAGGCAGTAGAGAGTGAGATTAAAGAAATGATTTGAAGAGAGGAAAGAGAAAGGAAGAGAGGGAGCAGAAAGAAGAAATTTATGTGAACAGAAGAGTCTTGTATTGCTTTGGGGACTTGACTGAGATTTAAACAGTTTCAGATTCTCCCTACTGAAAAAGAAACCAAAAAACCATGGTGAAAATTCTTTCATGTAAACTTGAGCCAGTTAAACAACAGTTGTGAGGTTATACGTGAGAAATGTAATGTGATCAGGCGAAATCTAGATTTTTTTTTTTTTTTTTTTTTAGGAGGGATGACCATTCCCATAGGTTACCATATAAAGAACAGGACATCCTCTGAGATTTTATTTTCAGAAAAATTTTTAGTATATACATTAACATTTAGGACATACTTATATTAACTATTTTTGATTTTTTTGACATTCAAATTAAAATGGTCATCATATACACAAAATTAATTTATGTATATGATGACCAATTTAATTAATATATAATATACTAAAAGTTTTAAAATAAAAGAACATAAAATATAAAAGTGGATATATGTATTTGTGATTCACATTCACCATTTTAGTAATGTTCTGGAGAGTAAAATAAGGACAGAGAAACAGAACAAAAAGCTCTACAAATTGAAAAGGAATGTTTAAAACTGTCTTGATTAATAAAAGGTTTTACTGCATGTGTTCAAAATAATAAATGATCTCCAAAAGAAACTACAAGAAATAATGAAACAGTTTAGCAGGGGTTTCTGAATAGAAGGTAAAAATATGCAAAGCAACTGAATTTCTATACAACAGTGTTAAAAATTAGAAATTTAAATTTTAAAAGGTATCAATGACAGTAACATAAGAGAGATATATTTAAATATCAACTTATCAAAATATGTGCAGGACTTACGTCATGAAAACCCAAAATACAGATAAAAAAGATCAAAGACCTAACTTGAAATATCACATATTATCCAGGGGACGATCGGACAGAAATAAAGGTCGGGCTTCCTCTTATTGTTTACAGATTGTCTGCAGTTTCAACAGAAATTTCAGATGAACTTTCCTTTTTTTAGAAATTGACACGCTGATTTTAAAACTTACACGAAGCAAAAATGAAGAATACCCAGTACAATTTTGCAAAGGAACGAGTTACTGTTCCTACGTTGTCTGATTTCTACGTCACCCTAAAGCCACAGCAAGCGTGTCAGTGCGGGTGGGTCCGGGCCAGAGGATAGCCCTGCTGAGCCCGCAGAATGCTGCACGCTATACGATCCACTGATGTTTGACGAGGTGAAAAGTAGTTATAAAAAAAATAAGAAATCTTGTCAACAGAAGCTGGAGCATTTGGATACTTATATGCAGGTAAGAGTTTGACCTTGGAGGAGAGAAAACTTCTTAGATATGTCAGTAAATATATACTAAATAAAAAACCTAATAATGAGACTGCATCAAACTTAGAAACTCCTTGAAAGTCACTATGAATAGAATAAAAAGAGAATTCCAAAATACAGCCCCACTGGAAGGGATTTTTAAAAATTGCTCCCACCCACACTGGTGAGGTGGGAGACGACTGGAGCTCATCTATTACTAATGTCATGCAAGATGCTTTGCTACTTTGGAGTAGAGTCTGACGCCATTGTTCAAAATTAATTTTCTTATAAGATTATATTTACCATGCCATCTAGCATTTTCATTCCTTGTTATATAATAAAGATAAATAATAATCAACCTTCACAAAATCTATCTGAGAATGCTGAAATTTTTATTGAAATGACCAAGAACTAGAAATAATACAGATGCCCTTCCATTCATCAGTAGGTTAATCAGACAACTGATTCACTTATGCAATGCACTTATTATTCAGCATTAATGAAGAACAGGTTACTAATATATAGAGCAATGTAGGTGGATTATAAGTACGGTACAGTAAGAAGGAAGATTCAAGTTCACATTATATATTTCATGTAAATAGTGTACTTGAGAAGACTGAAGCACCAGGTCCAGAACTGTCCAGGGCCTTGGCACGGTGAAGGTGCTTATTCACAGTGCAGCTCATAAATACTTTTAGTGTGGTTGAATGTTCTACACCTGTGTAGTAGTGGTAACCTTACTTTGTACATTTCTAAGAACTCAGCAAGGCATGGTGATGTGTAGCTATAGTTGCACTTACTTGGGAGGCTGAGACTGAAGAATCCTTGAGCACAGGCATTCCAGTCTAGGCTGAGTAACATACCATGATCCTCTAACTTTAGAAATAATAATAATAATGATAATGTAACCTTAAGCTAAAAAGGCCGAATTTTTTCATACAATCTATACTACAATAAACAGAGTTACAAAGTAGAATTTAGAACAGATTGAGAACAAAAACTCCTCAATTATAGAAGTGAAAGACGTATTTTACTAAATGAGACAGATTAAATCATCAGGTTATAAGACCAAATGAAGGAAATTCTATAAAATAAAGTGAAATAAATAACCATAAAGAAGACTACCAGAAATGAATGCTAGATAAAGGAGAACCAATATAAGGAATTGGTGATTCTGATGAACACAACTGAAGGAAAAGAGCGTAATTCAAATATGTCAGAAGTCGTGTTTCCTAAGTCACCATGGGAATCTACAGATGTAAAAAGAGCTTCTTGTCAGTTAATAAAAAGATAACAAAATTGATTCTGGTGAAGTCCCTCAATGACAAGACCAAGCTGTGAGCAAGTGAACAGCAAAACAAATTCCCTAAACGGGCCTACATCACCTCAGCCTTCGGTTCTCCACAACGAGGTCAGCTCCCTGTGGACAGTAGGTCAATGTCAACAGAGATCCAAAGAAGAGGATCTCTCAAGAACTTTATCATCAGGTGAAGTTTCCCTAAAGTTCAAAGACACCAAACTGACACCAACAATATTGTTTGAAAAAAATTGTTTTAAGTCATTGAAATATAAAATTCAACCAAACAAGAAATGAAATAAAGTTGAAATTAAACAATATAGATTTAAGGGCAAGACATGAGTGACCATTGAGGTTTTTAAAATATAAAACTAGGATGAGGATTTACACATACATAATATTCTATTACTACCAAACATGTTGACAATCCATAAAGAAATTTTCAAATACCAAATTCACAAATTATAAGGTCAGCTTGTGTAAAGATATGAAACTGAACTTACTGTTCTTAGCAGAGAGATATTTAATACTGCTGAAGTTTAAATACATAAAAGCCAAATAAAAACAGATGATGCTAACCCCTCATGGTCTTTAATTTTTAGATTCATATCCTTTAAAATTTCTAAAGTGAATAAAAAGTTGATACTCAAAAATTATTACAACTTTGTTCTTCTTTCCTATGTTATTCACATGAAATAAACTTCAACACTATTTAAAAATAAAAGTTCACTGAGAACATGAAATTCAAACAAAGTTGCAGGAATCTTTCTCAGACAGGGTCTCACTTTGCAGCTCAGGCTGGCCTTGAGCTCATTCTGTAGCCTAGGCTGATCTCGAACTGACAATGATCCTGCTGAGTGCTGGGATTACAGGCATGTGCCACCACTCCCAGCTAGGAGTCTTAAACATTGTAATGCAACAAAAATATTACTGTGTTGGGCTTCTGGGAACAGAAAGAAAAAGACCCTCAGAAATTCCAAATTCTGCTGGCAGAAAGTAGGTAGAAGCCCTCAGCTGCAGATACTAGACAGTTTCATCACTTTGACTCCTGGCGTTTTTGAATGTAACCAGTCCACTCACGAGACCCTAGAAGGTATGACATGTTCTTGGTTGGAGTCACAGAAATGGGACCAACAAACCAGCGAAATTCAGAGTATGAGAGGAAATAAAACTGCTACTGCTGGAAACAAAACTGCTACTGCTGCCACATGGGAAAGTGAGAGGGCCTGGACAGCTGCCGGAAGACAAGACCCCATCTAACAGCTAGTGAGTTCATGGGGACCTCAGTCTTAAAATCAAAAAAAACTAAATGTGGCCCACATCCTGAGGACAACACAAGGAAATTTCGTTTTTGTAGTCTCCAAGAAGGAAGACAACATCAGTCAACTCTTCGATTTCTACCTTCCGAAATTATAGGCACAAAATTGTGTGTAAGTCCACCTGGATCTCTGAACTGCAGAAATCGTGGTATAAAAATTGTTTTAAGACTCTAAACTTAGGTAATATATTACTTGAGGTAAAGGACACGAATATGGTCTTATATGGTATTTTATACTGAGAGATAGTATTTCAACAGCAATAAGAGAAATAGTTCATCTGAGCACCCAGAAAGGCCTATTGATCCAAGATTTGAAAATTGGCCCACAATTAGTTTGATCAGTTCAAGTAGTAAAGCAGCGTGATAAAAACTATTAAGGTATTTTTTTTTTTTGACAAGGAAAAAGTATCTTTTTACCACTGAATTCTTAGATATGACAAAGGAAAATATTAAGATTTTCCTACATGTAGCATTACAGAAGCCACAGATCCCTGCAAAGAACACCATTGCTGGGACACAGTATCTCACACCCACAATTTGAAGGAGAAAAGGTTAATCTGACTTATGTGTTCAGAGGGTTCAGTCCATGGCTGGCTGGCTCCAAGGCACAAATATCGCAATGGAACAACGTGGTAGAGCTAAGCTGTTCAGATCACGGTGGCCCAAGAAGCAGAACAGAGGAGCATGCTAGAGACAAAGGAATGACAGAGATAAAGAGCCCATAGCCACACCTCCATGACCCCACCATACATACCCAGAAGGTGGCCTCACTAATACCCTGAGTGGTTCTCAAGCCAGTCAACTGAAACAATGAACTGGCACTTAACCCCACAACCTCTGGTGCTATAGTGTAATCCTCCCTCACACTGGACCAGGCTTCGTCATCTCCACTGTTAGAACATAAAAGCAATGCAACATTTCTTCAGTTCCCTTCCTCTCCTGATGTTTTCCAAGAGAAGCCTGTTGGTATATTACAATGAGCTACGTGGAGTTTCCCATGCAGTGAGGAACCAAAGTCACCAGCCATTCGTCACACCGTGAGAGCACTTACACTGTGTGCCAGCAAAGCTTTAGGGTGATGCAGGCACAGCTGCCATGTATTGTACCCAAAAAGGAGACCCTGGCCAGAACCACCAGCCCCTTGAGCTCTGGAATGAATACTTGTAGCTGCCATCCCTAACCAAGTCATTTTCTGCACAATAAAAAGTGATCAATGCACCTAATTAGGTCAAAACGATTCATTTCCTAAACAATTACCCATGTAAAATAAGCACTGAACTCATCAAATTCTACCATAGAGTTCTTCCAGAAACACCAAAAGCTAATCATATCACTACAAAATCATATGTATATTAACCCCAGTTACACCAAACTCATAAATTCATCAAATGGTCACCGTTACCCTTCATTAGACTGAAGACCATAGCCCACATTCACCGTGCGTGTGGTGTGACATCATACCTACCCCAAGCTCGCACACACACACCCACAGTGCTTAAATATTCTTGAAATAATTGATCAGTTGAATGCATAATTTAAACAAGTGTGTAAACACACAGATTGCTGCCTAGTACTCATTTTTCCATAAACCATAGTGGCTGAAGCTGGCACCCCTTCATCAGCAAGGAATTGAGTGATTCTTGGTTTGTTATCTGTGCATTTGTTGACCCTCCCAGCCAAGATTTAGAAGTAACTCTCCACTCACTTCACTGTGCATTGCTACTGATTATATTTTTTAAAAACCTGATGCTTAAAGAGAAATTGAGGCTTAAAGAACCTAATGGTGGGTAGGACTGACAGGACTTGACTAAAACAAGGAGACTGCCTGAAAATGGAGTTGAAGTTCTGAAATTTTGGGCAGTGTTGGAAATGATCACTGCAAACTGCACTGTGGGGTGCTCTGTGTAGAGCTCATCGAGTAACAAGTCCAGAGTCACAGCCGTGCCGAGTCATGACCCTATAACTCAAGGAAGGAGTTTCCTGAAACTCTTCTCACTGTCTCTGCAGCAGGAACCTGAACTTTAGCAGATATTTTGGGGTGCCTCTTAGTTCTTTAAATGAAAGTTTATGGGGGAGTCTACCATCCAGCAACAGGAGAAGAAATGGTTCTGACTCATTAAAACCAATTTCAAAGGCATCTGCTAAGCAAGTGGCGTCAATATCCACAACCTTTGATCAGGATTCTGTTTCCTGCAGTACAGCTACTAAAGCTGAACAGCTCTAGGGGTCAGAAGCGGTAGTATGAGGAAGAAAATGGCTTAATACTGAGATTTAATGGATTCCTTGACTGAAATATTTTTATTTAAAATACAGCAACCACCGGGAGGACAGGGCATAAAAAAAATTGCCACAAAAAGGGTCAGTGAGAAGTCCTACTGCTACTTCTGCCGCACTGCAACACCCCAAAGACACTAGATTCATGGAGAAAGAACAATCATGAAAAAAGGTTGTGGCAATTAGAATTTACCCTTTAATCATTGTCTATTTCCTCTCTGCCCTATTATGATTTATTCAATATATCTATAAATCTAAATATTTTGCTAAATAGGAGAAGGTTTCAATGGAATAAAATTGCAGAGCTGTGCTCTTGGGGAAATGCTTCATATATAATAATGAATAAGCTCCTTTTAAAGTTTAGTTATTTGAATCAGACAAGCCATCTAACATTTCATTACTCAGTAAAACATTTTACAAACCCTGTGATATAAACAGGCAATAACAATCATAGAGATACATTTCTTCTCATAACTTGATTCAAAATATTGCAAATAACTGGTTAGCATTCGTGGATAGATATGTATTTATAAATGTGAATATTGTGGATTTCATACATGAATAAATAATACTTGGAAATTAGAAACATCCAGAAAAGAAATACACAAATATAAAAAGGAAAACATAAAATTTGGACCTTGGTTGTTTGACTGTGTTGTGGTTATGGAGTGATAAAGCTGTAGACTGATGTAGCATTCACTCAAACCTTCACTATATTTGTTATCACAACACTGTAGTTTTAATGAGTCTCCTGTCTTACACAGGGCTTCCAGATGAAAGCAAGGATATAGTTAAACTCGGATTTCTCATTAATGTGCAAAGGTTTTGGCATAAGTATATTCGAAGTATTACATGAGATACACTTGTCAAAATCTATTATTATCTGAATTCCAAGTTCACATAAACATTCTATGCATTTATTTAACAATGTTGCATTTTATAGACAATAATTGCTTGGCTTCCATTCTTGAAGATTAGTTATTATACCTATTTCCTCTTTTCTTAAACTTGTATTTATTCAATATTACTTCTTGCTTTTGAAACATATTTTATTTCATTGTTATTGTTCTTTATTTAAAATCATGTTCACTTTTAAAATGTACCACGAGAAAACAGTATGAAATAAGTGTGTGTATCAATTTCATGTTAAAATATAACATCATTGGTGCTTTTATTTATCATGACATCATTTGATGACAATGATCTGATAAAAGAAAGCCGGATTGTAGCACATGGTCTGAAAGGATTCCTCAGCCCACATTGTTATCACTGCCCAATTCACAGGAAGCCAAACTCACCAATTGCCCATTAGCATGGCTCCCATAAATGCCTGGCCACCCTGAGCAGAGCTAGCACATGAACTGGCCTGTGGTATCTCCACTAATTCAATGTGCAAGAATATGTTCCCCTAAATCTTAAGTTATTGTACTGTACCAGAATGTAGGACATGAATGGCACTTAGAGAACAACCCCTCCCTACAGAAATAAAGAAGAATGTGGGACTAAAATAAAGTGTGATTTAAGGAAACTATTTCTTGAAAGTTGTATCAGTCAGGGCTTACTAGCAAAACAGATGTAACACAAGATATACAAATGTGCAAGAAATTACAAGTTTGGCTTACGATGGTCAGCCACAGAGTTGGATGAGGAAGTGCACAGAGAGCGTCTGCACACTAGAGACTGAGGGATTCAGTCCAAGGTCTGAAGCTCACTGCATCGTCCTTGCAAGTCCATACCAGCAGACCAACGGGTCTGTGACAGAATGCCGAAGAATCTATGATGAAGTCCAAAGAATCTACACCAGAATGTTGAAGAGTCCCAGGTGGAAGCCAAATAGTCTTCACCAGAAGCCAGGAGATGACCAAGACGAAGGTGAAGACTGGAGCTCCTCCAAAGAACCAGCAATCAGTCCTTCCTCCTAAGAGAATTCTCCCCAGCCTTGTCTTTACTGGCAGGATTTCTATCAGCCTTCTGGCCTTCTGAGCTCTGACCAGGATCTCCCATACAGAACAGTTGAAGGTGTTCCACACTCTTTCAGGCAACATCTCCAAACCTTTCCAAACATTTCCCACAAGCCATTCCCGAAAGCTCTGGAACCACATGATCAGGGATAGTCACAGTAATGAACTCACTTCTCTGGTACCAAATACAGTCTTAGTTACATTTCTCTTCTTGCTGAGACAAAATACCCAAAATCCAAAATTAAGGAAGGAAAGGTTTATTTAGCTCACAGTTTGTGGAAGTTTCGGTTCATAATCAGCTGGCTCCAAGGCAGAGTGACACATGGCACAGGGACGACAGTTCAAGGAGGCAGAAGACAGGAGAAGCAGCAAGCAAGAATGGGGTGGGGACAAGCCTCTTCTCCTTTACATTGTAAGTAGGCTACCACACACACACACACACACACACACACACAGGGTGGTACAGCACTCACACCATCTCCATGCCCTTCTCTTGCACAGGATGAGGATGTTTACAAAGTAAAGACCCTGGCTCCCTGCTGAGTAGCTTAGTCAAACTTCTAAACTTTTCAGATTGACACAGTGTATCAAGTTACAAAAGTTAAGGAAGAATTTGAAATAAATTACACAAGGATAACCACCAGTATCTTGTTCCTTAGGCTATATTGAAGACCAGCACATTATTGTTCATAAAGGGAATGTGTTTTCAATAGTTATAGAAAAATTCTCTCTCTCTCTCTCTCTCTCTCTCTCTGTCTGTCTAGAAGATTTTTTAAATTTTTAAGTGTTACTAACCATGGAAACAACCTATTTGTGCTTTGGATAGCATTTACACTGATATTCAGACTTCTTTAAAAATTAAGAATTTGACCAAAAAAAGAAAACACTTATTTAGAAAAAGTCTATAATAAAATACAGGAAACAGAACTGCGCTTGATTCGTAGATGTAAAACTGTATTTGCATAAAAAAGTTCTGAAAAAGATAATGGGCAAAATAAATCCGTATGTGCTGAAGTTGCAGAATTTCAGAAAAATATTTTATTTCTTATAGCAATGTTTTATTGCACTAGGTTTTGTAGCTATAATTAGTTTTTTGAATTATCTTTCCATGGCCCTGGCAGTATTTCAGAAAATGACATTACAATACCTTAAAATAAAGCAGTAGATTTCAAAATGTATTTAAGTGCTTATTTTTTCATCCTTTAATGTATCAGGATGACTTGTTGTAAATGCCTTTGAAATTTATGCCTTCTATTCCTAGTTTGTGTCCCATTCATTCACACCATCTTTCACTAAAGAGTAATAAATCAGAAAATTGTAAAACAGGACAATTCTATCTTATACATTTTAGCTAGGTAGAATCCCTTATACTGTCAAATAAGAAAATCTGAGACAAATTTTGTAATTAGAGAGTAAAACAGTATTAGCTAATAACTATTTCCAAAACAATGTCACTGGTCTTCAATATAGTAGAAATTAGAGCCCAAGAGCCACAAATGAATGCATCAAAGCAGTGATTTTGAAGTTATAGCATCATTTACAAGTCACAGTACCTATTATGATCTTTCTGAGTCAAAATGCAAATTGCACTGATAATTGTGTATTTTATACCAAAAAAGGTGTATTTGTCAGATTGGAATTGCTATAACAAAGTACCTGACGCAGGAACCTTATAGAGCAACAAATTATATAGCCCATGATTCTGGAAGTTTCTGTCCAAGAAAGATGGTTTCATTGCTTTGGGGCTCCTATTTGTTGACTCTTGGCTTCATAAAATTTCTTTATCCAGTCAGGGTGCTAATGGAAATGGCAGGGTGCGTGTAAGGATGTAAGCTGCTCTCATGGCAAGCCAGGAAGCAGAGAGACTGAGAGATTAAGGTCCTGCAGTCTTTTGCAAGGGCATACACTCAATCACGTGGTGGCATTTCACTAGCCCTCACTCCTGGAAGGACCACAGCACCTCCCACTACATCCCCCTGGACACCAATTCTATATCACCCAGACCTTTGGAGTTCTTCTCAATTCAACTCACAACAAAAGGACTTCACGGAAGTTTTAGAGTACTAGGGAACTAAAAACAGCAGTGTGTTACATCAGACTTAGAGCAGGGTGTTGAATGCTGGGTGTCAGTGCCAGCTCAGATCATCAGCAGGTCTTGGACTGTCATGATGCTCATTCACTGCATCTTGCTGCTAGTGGGATGAGTTCTGATTAGAGAACTATAGTAGGAAGATCGTGCAGCCTTCCCCTAGGGAGATGCACCTTTCCAAAGCACCAGAAGGTCCAAGGGTCTCTATTGGTGGGAGAAGAGCCCAATCACACAGCCCTAACCATGCGAACAACTTCTGAGTTTACGATCTCAACACAGATCATCTTTTGCAAGGAGGTAAAGGAAACTCGGTGCTTACAGTCTTGTCTGTCTGCAGCTCTGTTGATGCCTTCTCATTCTCTGGTTCCACAGTAGAGGTGCACTTCACAGTTTTTGAATCGCACCATCTGCTTGGTCTTTCTTTTACCAGTTCTTATTTTTTACTAGTCCGTGTTTGTAGTACATAACGATTAAACTCCCTGTGGGGAGTTGGTACCTGTACACAACACATCTTAATTGTTTTTGTATCCCTCACTCCTCCTCCCCCCTCCCTCAGTCTCTTGAACCCTTCTCATCTGAGAAAGATCTCTCTCCCCACTTCTGATTATTTAATTTTCATTTGCTCTTTAGTATATTTAGCTTTCCAGTATAAGGGAAAATATCTGATATATAATCATCTATGTCTGATCTATTTCACTTACCATTATGGTCTCAAGGTGCATCCATTTTCCTACCAATGACTCAAATTTATTTTTCTCTAGGGCAGAGGAGTGCTCTACTGTGTGTAAACACCACATTTTCTTTATCCCTTCACCTGCTGATGCACATACAGGCTGCATCCCATATTTAGCTATTATAAACTGTGCTGCTATAAACATGGGTACACATATAACACATTATATGGTGTCTTTAGCACTTTTGGGAACATACCTAGAAGGGGAAGAGCTGGGTCAAATGGAATTTCTAGTTTTAGCTTTTTGAGGTGTCTCCATACTGATTTCCATAGTGATGGCAGCAGTTTACACTACCACCAACAGCGGAGAAGGGCTCCTTTTCCCCTACTGCCTTACAGCATTTGCTGTTACTTGACTTCTTCAAAATGACCATTTTTCTTGAGTAAGGTAAAAGACATCTCAGTTTTGTTTCAATTTGCATTTCTCTAATGGCAAGAAATTTTGAAGATTTCTTTGTGTATTTATTGGCCATTCATACTTCTGAGAACTTTCTATTCACTTCATTTGCCCATTTTTTATTGGATTATGTCTTTTATACTGAGGGTCTAAATGTTTGCGTTGTTTGCATATTCTAAATGTTAGTCTTCTGTGTGAAGAATTGCTGGAAATTTTTTTTTCTCATTCTGTAGGTTGTCTCTTAACTCTGTTTATTATTTCCTTTGCTGTGTAGAAGTTTTTAATTTGATGTAATCCTATTTGTTGACTTGGCATTAATTTTTGTGCAATTGGATTTCTGTTTAGAAAGTCCATGCCTTATACATAATTCTAAGTTTTTTACCTACTTTATCATTCAACAGATTAAGTGTTTCTCTTTCAGCATTTAGGCCTTCTATTCCTTTTTATATTATTTTAGTACATGGTGAAATATATGTTTCAAGATTGAATCTTCTCAATGTGGATATCCAATTTTATTAAGGAGGATACCTTTTCTTCAGTGTATGTTTTTGGCTCCTTCGTCAAAGATCAAACAGCCGAATGTGCCCAAGGTTGTTTCTGCATCTTCTATTCTCTTCCATCCATTTCCATGTCTGTTTTTGTGCCAGTACTATACTCTTTATATCACTCTAGCTTTTTAATATAACTTCAAATCTGGGATTGTGATGCCTCCTGCTTTGTTCTTGTGGCCCAGGATTGCTTTGGCTGTTCTGAGTCTCTTCTAGTTCCATCTGAATTTTAGGATTGTTTTCCCCAGTTCTGTAAGGAATGCTGTTGGTATTTTGATAAGGACTGTTTTGAATCTCTGTGTCAGTCTCAGAAGTATAGCCACCTTGACTGTATTGGTTCTGCCTATCAAAGAACAGGGAATATCTTTCCATTGTCCGATATCATCTTTGATCTCCTTTATAGAGTACTGTAGTTTACATTGTAGTGGTCTTTCACTTCTGTATTTGGGTTAATTCTGCAGTATTTAATTTTTCTTGATGTCATTGGGAAAGGTATTTTTTCTTAATTTCTTTTTCTGTGAGTTCATCATTGATATATAGGAGTGTCATGGATTTTTGTGTGTTGATTTTGTATCTAGCTACATGGCTGAACTCAGTTAAATTTAGCAGTCTTTTGGTAAAATCTTTTGGGTCTTCTATGTAAAGGATCATGTTTGCAAACAATGATAATTTAACATTATATATACATATATATGTATATATACACTCATAAAAGATAAAAAAGTGGAAACTAATGGAGTCAATATAGATGGGGATACACAGGAAGGGGAAAACAGAAAAAGTTTTTGTTGTTTCAAACATGTAGCTCATTCCCATAGACTAGAAATAAGAAACAGAGGTCAAGCCAAGATGTGACTCTGCTCACACCAGGGTGGAAGGCAAAGGTGCTAGTCTAACCCAGAATGGTGCTGGATGCAGATACTGGAATATGTGGGGACAGTACCAGTGTGACTTTTCAATCCTGTGTAACTCAGACTGAACCTGGCCTCCACCTGGATGAGCTGGGTCCATGTTCAACAGCTGCAGTCTCTCATCAGTGCTCCTTCCAACCTGTTCTCCAACCTCCAACTGTCTCTCATCCACTCTGAGAATGTGATAGTGTAGAGAATGGATTGGAGCCAAAGGTCTGCTATGGAACCCAGGTTTAAATATCAAACTCTTCCCTAAACTGACATCCCCACCAACTCTCCTTCTGCAGTTGTGGTGGTGAGTGCTTGACCAAGGTCATTCACCAAATTTTGACTGTGACAAACCTCTCTGGAAGCAGCTTTCTGCATTTATCTTGCTTGTTTCAACTGCTACCGCTCCTCTCTGTCACAGTGTGGTTCTCTCTTCTTTGTAGAACGGTGTCTTTCATGATTGTCTTCAAATGGGTAATTTGTGTTAGAATCTTAAAATCAGGATTCAGACACAATAACCATATTGTGTTTGTAAATCCATCTTTAATGTCTCTTTCAATCTATGGTACATTCTCTTTGTCTCTGTGTTTACAGTTGATGGTCTGAGTCTCCTCAGTGTAGTTCCTCCTCTATTCACCCATGCTGAGTCTTCTTGATACTCACTCCTCAGTGGGTTTTTTTCCTCAGCTTCTATAATGTGACTTCTTTTTCCTCAGACACGTTCAATTCCCTATTATACAGACATTTTACAGTCCAAAATCAGGTAGATTACTGGGCTAGCACTTTTGCTGTCCCATGCAGAGGAAAAGCAATGCAGAACAACTCCAAGTTTGTGGTTCTTGAGCGAACGCATGGAATCCACATTTGTGGAGTTAACCAGGTTCATGAGTCTGAGAATTCTACTAGGACTGTGGGTTCCAACATTACTACTTATTAATGATACAAATTAAAACAACAATGAAAGCTTACTATACAATTATTGGGAATACTAAAATTAAAAATACACAACACTTACTTTTTGCAAAAGAAGTGGAAGAACCAACCGTTTCTTCAGAGATGTTAAAAATATAAATCAATACACCATTTTGGAAAGCTTTTTCAGTTTCTAAAACAGTTATCTATTTTATGGTTTAAAAATTCCTTTCCTAGACACATACTCAAGAAATTGAAAACATATGTCCACAGAAATTTATGTAACAAATGTTTGCAGAAAATTTATGTGTTAAGTACAAAGATGAAACTTTGCATCAACTTGAAAATCTATAGTGATGTAATAAAATATGTGGAGAATATAAACATAATGTGATATTTCAATTTTTTAAATGGACTGTGGATACAGGCAACAATAAGGGTGCAATTGAATGTAATTTTGTTAAGTGAATGAAGACAGGCAAAAAGAGCATACAATCTATGATTCATTCACATTACATAAATTCTAGAAAATATAAACTAATGTAAAGGTACAGAAAGTACAATACTGATTATTAATGGGTGGCTTATGAAGGTCCTATAATCACTTCAGAGAGTGATTATAAAGCGGCATTAGAAATCTTTTGGAACTGATAAATACTTACTAACTTGATTATGTTGATTTCAAAGGCATGTACATCTATACATTAAATAAAATTGTGCACTATAATACATATCTTACTGCATATCAATTACTTAGTCATAAAAGTGTTCAAATTAAAAACAAAATGTGCAGAAGTAATGATTTATTACCAGTTTATTAAAATAAAACTTTAATAGCTTTTTTTTTAAAAAAATAGCAACATTGTACAAAGATAATATCGAATAATTTAGTGAGCTTCTCATATGTACATCACATGTAGGTCATTGACGCATATGTCACTGATATCATCCCATCCCCTCCTCATGGACAAACTCAACTCCTGAGCAAAGAGAGGGAAGGAAGAACAATTTTAAAAGTAAGCAATTTGAACTGCTCAATCACCAAGGAGATTCACCTGAGGACAGGATTATAAACATGAACAAAAAGCCCTCTTCAAGTGGTAAAAAGCATGACAGAAAATAAATGAGTAGGCATATGATTTATTATTATTTTGCTATCAGTAACAACACTAAGAAAAATAGTGGGAAAAGTGCTATTCAAAACTTTATGACAGCAGTCAGAGACATAATTCACTGGCATAGCACATGGCTGGCAAGAACAAGGTCCTGAGTCCCATTTGAAGTACCAAAAAGAAAGTTTATCAGGCATGTAACTTCTTGTTCATTTTTCTTTGAAGTTTATGAGAACCCTCTGTCTCTCTTTGATGAACTTCATCCAGTTGTGATATAGCTGGATAATAAATATATCCATTTTTGATCATTTTCTTCATTTGATTACTTTCTTCTTATTGTGGGGCTCTTGATTTCTAAAGAAATAAACAGGGTTTCATTTATAATTTCAGTTTTCTTTAAATTTGTTTAATTTTCTTGCTTAACCAACCATTATATTTATCTTGTTTTATTCTTAAAGAAATGTAGTATTGCTCAGTTCTATTTTAGTCAAAATTTGAAAAATAAAACTAATAAATAACCTTGGCTCTTTCCTGATTTTGATATTATGATCATCTTTATCATCATTGTAGAAAGTTACAATGATTATGCTAATTGGACAAAAAATGAAAGCTTTTACTTTAAAATCAGGAACAAGCCAAGAATGCCTACTATGCCCACTCCTATTCAATATAGTTCTAGAAACACTAGCCAGAGCAATTAGACAAGAGAAAGAAATAAAAAGAATAAGGATAAGAAAGGAAGAAATGAAATTATCATTATTTGCAGATGCCATAATACTCTACAGAGAAGACCCACCAAAAGACTAATAAATGTAATATCCAAATTCAGTAGTATTACTGCAATGTCAGTACTCTAAAGTCAATAGCATTCCTGTACACAGATAACAAATTCAGTGAAAGATAAACAATGGAAACAACACCTTTCAAACCAGAAAATAAAATGACTGGACAGTGATTTTATGAAGGAAGCAAAGACCTTTACATTGAAAACTATATTCTGAAAAAGGAGATTAAACAGTATTTCAGAAAAATGGAAAGAGATCCTTTGTTTTTGTGTAGGAAGAACCAATATAATGAAAGTAGCCATACCCCCAAAATTGTTATACAGACAATGTAAGCCAGATGAAAATACCAATAGCGCCTCACAAAATTAGAGAAAACAACTCTAAACTTCATTTAGAATAAGAAGAGACTTTAAATAGTAGAAACAATTTGGTGCAACAAAGGCAAGGTAGGGGGCACCAGAATCCCTGATTTGAAATTATACTACAAAGCTGCTGTGATTAAAAACAGCATAGTAATGAAAAAAAACCAGACCTGAGGTTCAATGGAATGGACTAAAATATTCAGAGAAAAGTCCAAGTGTACTCATT